>NC_132916.1:62180873-62484524 GCF_047675955.1 Chlorocebus sabaeus | reverse complement strand
ATTCCTGAGTCTCGACTCTTGGCTGAAGCCAAGGAGGAGTTATTGTCATGAACAGGGTCTGGATTCTCCAGTTCACCAGTATCCACATCATGCCCTATTCTTTTACCCTCTTCTTTCTTCACTTAATTATTTGCTTAGCCCCTCTAAGCAGTGGAATTTGCAATCTTCAATTTAGAAAAGCATGTTTATTAGAAATTAATCTGATAACACCAATTAAAAATCCACTATTTTTATAACAGTCTGCTGGAAATGAGAGACAAGAAACATTAAACATTTGTGCCATATATCCAAAGATTGTTATTAGGGTTTCCTTTTATTCCTGTCTTTTCTACTGAAATTACCCATGGTCTTTCCTGGGGCTATGCAATGTAAATTTTTCATCACTGTTGTTGCTTGGTATTGGAGTTGAGGTTGATTTTCCCATCTTTGTATACTGTGAACACCTCATCACTATGCCATTTCCTTCACTCAGGCCTGGTTTGTGAGAACACTGCAACAAATATTTTTGAGCACCTACGGTGTTCTAGGCACTGTTCAAGAAATGTAGGCTATCATCGAATAAAACAGACAAACCTGAGGAGTTTATCTCAGGATAAGCTCTGGGAGTTTTATTCAGGGATAGCCCACATTCCCAGAACAGTGCCTGGAACACTGTGGGTGCTCAAAATTACATGTTGTGGTGTTGTCACACACCAGGCCTGAGTGAAGGAAATGGTATGGTGCTGAGGTGTTCACAGTTTACAAAGATGGGAAAATCAACATCAGCTCCAACATCAACATCAGCAGACAATAAGTAATGACTGTAATACACAAGTAAATTATATATGTTGGAAAATAATTTGGAAAAGGAAAAATAACACAGTAGGCTAAGAGGGCTGGCAGTGGGAAACTGCTATTTTTAAGCAGGGCATTCAGCATCAGCCTCTTTGAGAAGACGACATTTAAGCAAAGACTTGAAGGAGGTTGTCGTGGGAAATTACCTCGATGTGATGGGAATCTCCAAGTACCAGGCAAGCTGTTCTATCATGGAACAGAGGCTCACAGACCAAATTAGGATGTACAAATCATGCAGATTATCAAATCAACCTAAAACACACGATGAGAAGCAAGAGGAAAGAAATGCTGTAAGTTGGCATATGAAATACTTGCAATGAGGTAGAAGCAGGTACAACCCACAGTATATGAATTCTGGGTTACACATTGTTAATATACTCTTCCTATTTCTTTTCGTCCCCCTCCTGTGTTCCCTTCTCTCCCCTAGCCTTCCCCACTGATGGTGAGGATATAAGGACCAGACTTGAGCTCAGCAGACAGAGGTGCCTATGGCCAACACACACTTGCTTTATTAGAGAGACTCAGCATGAAGCACTCCTGGTCAATAGCTGTGGCTCATATTATTAGCCTGTTGAGCAGCTGGGAGCTTTTTCTGAGTCTCTTGGGTGGAACACATGTGGAGTCAGAGGAAGGACTACAATACGTATCATCCACAGGCAAAGCAGCTTGGGATGACACAGCTGTCAGCGTGGAGGTGGTATGACCCATACCTTACTATTGGTTCTTCTATCCCTTTCTTTATAGAGATAATGCTCTTGATTATTTCATGGTTTACAAATCCTATATCTCATTCATTATATCTCTCTTTAACATGTCTTATAAGGTACATACTATATTTAACATATCTTCGACATTTCATCCACCCCATTGTTTTTCTCATCTTTCAGAGCAGAATTCAATATTCTCAAGTAGTGAATCATAGTAAACACACTTTACAGAGGGGAAAGAGTCAGCTATGAGAATATCAAAGCGAAGAGTGCACCAGCCAGAAGAATTAGCAAAGGCAAGAGTATACCTGGTTGGTGCATCTCCAGGACAGCAAGAAAGGCAATATGGCTGGAGTGGAGTCAGTGGGTGAGTGGAGATTAGTAGGAGAGATGGTCAGATTTTTCTGGACCTTATGGCCATTGTAAGAACTGTGTAATAACAAATTTATCCTTCACTGAGTTATATAGTTGACCTTTGAACAAGACGGGTTGGAATGCGTGAATCCACTTACATGCAGATTTTCTTCCACTTCTGCCTCCCCTGAGACAACAAGACCAACACCTCCTTTTCCTCCTCCCACTCAGCCTACTCAACGTGAAGAAGATGAGAATGAAGACCTTTATGATGACCCACTCCCACTTAATGAACAGTGAATATATTATCCCTTCCGTATGATTTTCTTAATAACATTTTCTTTTCTGTAGCTTACTTTATGGTAAGAATGCAGTATAGAACACATATAACACACAAAATATGTGTTAATCAACTATGTATGTTATTGGTAAGGTTTCCAGACTATAGTAGGCTATTAATAATTAAGTTTTGGGGGAGTCAAAAGTTATACTCCACTTTTCACCTATGTGGTGGGTTAGTGCCTCTAACCCCCAAGTTGCTCAAGGGTCAGCTGTACTACCAATTTGATTTTTCAATCCTCTAGGAATTACCCTTTACTCATGAGTAGGAGGAAAATCACAGTAATGCAGTATCATGGAAGCTCAGGGAAGAGAGAGAGAGATTCAAAAAGAGGTCAGCTGTGTCCTTGAAATGATTTTGGTAAAGAAGAGGTTATGGGAGATGATGAGAACAAGGTGGAAGGAAAGGCCCTTTGAATTAGCAATAAATATGTCATCAGTGACCTTCAAGGGACAAGTTTTGACAAAGCAGCTGGGGCAGAGAGCTGAGTGCTAGGTCACAGAGGAAGCCGGTGGGGAGGAAATGGATGTATTGCTTCCTCAGGCTCTGGTGACCTTTCACAGATACTGTGCCTCATGGCTGCTGACATGAGAATGCCTCCTCCCCTGGAGGACTGTGGCACATGCTGTCAAGCACTTCCCAGCAGAGCCCCACAAACCCCGTTCCCATGTCGCAGGCTGCTGATTAAAGTGTTTCCAGCAAAGTCTACCAGATTCTCTGAAAGGCCTTTGAGGTTGCTCATTCAAGTGAATACTTTTACTCATTGGTTTTTTTTTGTTTTGTTTTGTTGTATGAGTAGAGGGAAAGATGAGACTAATAATTCAATTTGCAAATGATACTTTCTTGTACAGTCCCTATCATTCTGGTTCCAAAGATTACCTGCATTTCCATCTATCTATCCATGCATCCATCCATCTATCTGTCCATTTATCCGTTCATCCTCAATCCATTCCTTCATTTTTCCATCCCTCCATCTATCCCTCCCTCCATCCATCCTTCCATCCATTCATCTCTCCATCTATCCCTCCATCAATTTATCCATGATTTATCCATTCATCCATCCACCTATTCCCTCCATCCATCATCTTCTTCTTGACGGTCATCTCTATGACAGACAACTTTTCCTTATCTCCAGGACTAACTTGTCCATCTGTCCTTTAAATTCCACCTTCCACCCCCTACTCCACTATTCCCTTTTCTCTTTCCTTGCTCCTTCTGGGGAGACTGAAGATCGGTGAATCCCCCAACTTTTTTTGAGACGGGATTACAGGCCCCCACCACCCCCAGCTAATTTTTTGTATTTTTAGTGGAAACGGGGTTTCACCATGTTGGCCAGGCTGGTCTCGAACTCCTGACCTCAGGCGATCCACCCACCTCAGCCTCCCAAAGTGCTGAGATTACAGGCATGAGCCATTGCACCCAGCTCAGTGAATCCCTTTTTATCTCTGATCTTCACTCCCATCCTTTCTTGGATAAACCCAAGTTCTTTCTGTCTTTAAAAGTAACACCTCTCCCCACCTCCCTGTCCATCGTATTTATCACCCTAGGTCTCTTATTTGCTCAAAGCAAAGTTCCTTGAAGGCAACATTTGCACAAGTTTGTATCTGCCCTCTTTGCCCCCTGAAACTGCTGTCCTTAAGGCCCAGTCACACTCCCATGTCAGCTCATAACACCCTCAATTTACTTATTACATTTTCTATTGTAATTGCCTATTTTCTGTCTCACTCAATAAACTAAATTCATGGAGAACAAGATTCTTTCATAGTTACCTCTGCCCCCGGCATCTAGAACAGTCTCTGGCACATAGTAGACAACCTATGTCTGTTGAATGAATGAAAGTGTGACTGGCTGAATGAACGGATCCTATTTATGACCTCTTTCACATTTGACTCAGTTAACTATGTCCTCTTTTTTTTAAAAAAAAATTCTTCCATTAGTTACTCAGACAATAGTGTCTCTGGTTTTCATTCTAACCCTCTGTCGGTTCTTTTGTGGTTTCTTATCTCTAAATGATGCAATTTCCTAAGGGTCTTTTTTTGTTCTTTTCTCAACACTATCTACTCTACCTGGGCAAGCTCATCTGTAGCCACAGTTTTAAGGACAGTTTTATCTATACCTCCAGCTCTGATCTTTCTCCTGCTCCCCTCCTGATCATATATCTAGCTGCCTACTAAACATCTTCATTTAACTATCTCCTAGGGTCTTCAAGTATAAAAGTTAAAGAACTGAACTCATAACTCCTGTCACAGTTAATGCCATAGCAATCTATTTAGTTGCCAAAGTTAAAAATATGGGCATTTTCCTGGATATCCTTTCCCTTTATCTGTTATTTAATCAGTTATTGATTCTTTTAGGTCAAACTCCTACGACATATCTGAAATGTGTTCTCTCCTGCTCCACTTGCTTGCCATCGTCTGGGTGTCATGAGTGAGAGAATTCAGTTTGCTGGAGGAGGAATGATGAGTTCTACGCATCTCCCTCCTTCTCCCTCTCCCTACGTTCACACGGAGGCACAAACACCTGTGTCTGAGCACACACACAGAAAGTTGCACTCAGAGTCAGGCCATTGCAAATACTAGGTTCCAGGCCTTCTGGCCACCTTTGAGGGAAGCAGTCAGCCCCCTTCCACGAGAGAGAGGAGATCAGGAGGCAGCATTGAGAAATAGGACGAAACTAATGACAATGGCTGTGCCTCCAAAGTCTCCTATCCCCAGCAAAAACTTCTCCCTTAAATAGTATTGTAAAATACCATATGAGAAAAGAAAGCAATAAAAAGAAACCAAATTGTATTTTGACTGAAGCAATTCCAACCACATATTTCACAATCTTGTGTTAACTTCCCTGTCTGTATTTCATTTACTGCACTGACTTTGTCTCAAAAACAATTGTCATTACAGAATTGGCGAGTGTTGATTCTCTTCTGCATCATTTGAAAACAAGTCGTCAAGTGTCTAGCAATATAAGGCACATGCTGCACTGCAGGGATATTGGATTGGGACATCAGAATGTGGTGGGGACAGGATGAGGCTGGGACATCAGAGTGATGGTGGGGGACAAGCTGAGACTGGGACATCAGAGTGATGATGGGGACAGGCTGGGACAGCAGAGTGATGATGGGGACAGGCTGGGACTGGGGCATCAGAGTGATGGTGGGACGGGCTGGGGCTGGGGCATCAGAGTGATGGTGGGACGGGCTGGGGCTGGGGCATCAGAGTGATGGTGGGACGGGCTGGGGCTGGGGCATCAGAGTGATGGTGGGACGGGCTGGGGCTGGGGCATCAGAGTGATGGTGGGACGGGCTGGGGCTGGGGCATCAGAGTGATGGTGGGACGGGCTGGGGGTGGGGCATCAGAGTGATGGTGGGACGGGCTGGGGGTGGGGCCTCAGAGTGATGGTGGGACGGGCTGGGGGTGGGGCCTCAGAGTGATGGTGGGACGGGCTGGGGGTGGGGCCTCAGAGTGATGGTGGGACGGGCTGGGGCTGGGGCCTCAGAGTGATGGTGGGACGGGCTGGGGCTGGGACATCAGAGTGATGGTGGGACGGGCTGGGGCTGGGGCCTCAGAGTGATGGTGGGACGGGCTGGGGGTGGGGCCTCAGAGTGATGGTGGGACGGGCTGGGGGTGGGGCATCAGAGTGATGGTGGGACGGGCTGGGGCTGGGGCCTCAGAGTGATGGTGGGACGGGCTGGGCCTGGGACATCAGAGTGATGGTGGGACGGGCTGGGGCTGGGGCCTCAGAGTGATGGTGGGACGGGCTGGGTGTGGGGCATCAGAGTGATGGTGGGACGGGCTGGGTGTGGGGCATCAGAGTGATGGTGGGACGGGCTGGGGGTGGGGCATCAGAGTGATGGTGGGATGGGCTGGGGGTGGGGCATCAGAGTGATGGTGGGATGGGGTGGGGCCTCAGAGTGATGGTGGGACGGGCTGGGGGTGGGGCATCAGAGTGATGGTGGGACGGGCTGGGGGTGGGGCATCAGAGTGATGGTGGGATGGGCTGGGGGTGGGGCATCAGAGTGATGGTGGGATGGGGTGGGGCATCAGAGTGATGGTGGGACGGGCTGGGGGTGGGGCATCAAAGTGATGGTGGGGCTGGGATGGCAGAGTGATGGTGGGGGACAGTTGGGTGCAGGGATGGTTTTCTTGGTTTCTGCTGAACTTAGAGGAAGGAGGCCACTAGACCTTTTAGTGTAACATTCTCCGTGGTAGTTAACTTGTTCATGGTGATAATCCTTTATTAATTCTTTCATTTTAATTTTGGAGAACAAAATTTTGGATGGTACCCCTAAAACAAAGCTGAGGAGGGCTTCAGATAACCTTAGCAAGTTTGGATTCTTATATTGAGGGCAAAAGAGAACACTAAGAATTTTAATCAGGGGGATAGTGGGATCAGGTTTAAGTATGAGAAATGATAACAAAATTATTTGTACCTAGTATATGGTAGGCCCTTTGCATGGACTATCTTATTTAAATTTTAAAACAGCTCTCTGAGGAAATACTCTTCATTTTCTTCTTTTTATAGATGGTGAAGTCAAGGCTTAGAGAGAGAATCTGTCCAACTTCTCATAGTTAATAGAAGGGCAGCTGGGTTTCAATCCCAGATTTGTTAGACTCAAGTTCATAGTGAGCCACCATATTGAGCCCAGAATCACTACAAAGGAGGTTAATACGATGTCATTGCCAGGTTAAGCTGTTTTTTTTTCCCTCATATGAGTCTCCACCATCCTTCCTTGGCTTATTGTTCATCATTTCCCTGTGGTTAAGCTGTATGACAATGATATCAAACATATCAGCCTCTCTGCTGCCTCTGGGCACATGCTGGTGCCCCCCAGGGAAGTTCTCCTCCCCACCACGGTGGCCGCCCCCAGTCCTTCAAGACTGCTCTGTCACCACCCATCTCCAGTTCACTCTCTGCCTTCTCCTTCCTGTTCCCTCGTCCAATCCTGGTGCTTAATGTTCGCAATCATCATCTTCTAGCACTGATCTTCAAACAAACTTTACAGCCACTAAAAGCACTTTTTTTGGAGACTGAGTCTTGCTCTGTCACCCAGGCTGGAGTGTAGTGGTGCAATCTCAGCTCACTGCAACCTCCACCTCCCAGGTTCAAGCGATTCTCGTGCCTCAGCCTCCCGAGTAGCTGAGATTACAGGTGTGCACCACCACGCCCAGCTAATTTTTGTAGTTTTAGTAGAGACAGGATTTCACCATGCTGGCCAGGCTGGTCTCCAACTCCTGACCTCAGATGATCCGCCTGCCTTGGCCTCCAAAAGTGCTGAGATTACAGGTGTGAGCCACTGCTCCCGGCCCACTAAAAGCATTTTTAAGACGATGTGATGCGTCATGCATTTTTACTTATATTCAGATATTTAAAAAAATTTTTTATTATAGCTTAGTCACAAAGGATATCATTTCTGATGTAAACAATAGACTTTCTATTTATTTATTTTTAATTTTTGGAGAAAGGGTCTCATTCTGTCACTCAGGCTGGAGTGCAGGGGTATGGTCATAGCTCACTGCAGTCTTGACTTCCTGGGCTCAAGCAATTCTTCTGCCTTAGCCTCCCAAGTATCTAGGACTACAGGTGTGCACCATCACACTTGGCTAATTTTTAATTTTTTTTTTTTTTTTTGGCATAGTCAGGGCCTCACAATGTTGCCCAGGTTGTTCTCAAACTCCGGGCTTCAAGTGATCCTCCCACCTTGACCTCCCAAAGCACTAGAATTACAGGTATAATAGACTTTTAAGTAAAATGTTATATCACTTTCTAAAATATCTTCAGAAATTAAATACCATATCATTTGATATCCATAATTGTTCTTTGAGAAAAACTACACAGTCAAGCTCTTTTTTGACAATTGGGGATTTCGTACCACTCCGTTTCTTCCTTTACATCGTATTCCCATTTTGGTATCTGCGCAGATTTTTTTCACAATGTGAGATATTTTTTTATTTTTGAAAAGAAATACAATATGCTACTTCTGCCAAATGCAAGTTCTTAAGCAGATCAACTCTAAGAAGGAGGACTACTAATGCTGAGGATCTGGACTGTCCGTACCCGCATACCCTTAGAAAGTCTTGCTCCCTGTCTGTGACATACACACTCAAATGTAAAGACTGCTGCTTCATTCTGTGGTGCTCTTTCTGCTTTTCAACAACATTTTGTCTCATTAATTCACAATTATTACTTTACCTGTCTTCGTATCCCTTGGACAACTCAAGTGTGCAAAATTTTCTTTCTATCTCTAGCACAAAGCAGATATTTCATATTGGTTTGCTGATCCAATGGGCTAATTAGTGTTCTGTCCTGTTCTTTTATTTCATATTGTAGTTTCTTTCTCCTTCCTTCTCTCTCTCTTTCTTTCTTTCCTTCCTTCCTTCCTTCCTTCCTTCCTTCCTTCCTTCCTTCCTCCCTCCCTCCCTCCCTCCCTCCTTCCTTCCCTCCCTTCCTTCCTTCCTCTCTTTTCTCCCTTTCTCTCTTTCTTTTCTTTCTTTTTTTTTTCTTTCAAGATGGTCTCGAACTCCTGGGTTCAAGTGATTCTCCCACCTCGGCCTCCCAAAGCACTGGGATTACAGGCATGAGCCGCTGTGCCCAGCCATAGTTTCTTTTTCAGAGTCTTATTTTGAGCACTCCAGGTGAAGTCTATTTAGCAGTAAAACACAAGGGGAATTTTTAGCAGATGGGTGCAAAGAGTTCACTTCCTCACTTATAGAATAGAAAGAAAGATATTAATAACATGGCCCAGGCCATGTCTTTAAAACCTAGAAGCTCCAGCTGCCCAGGATGTGATCCTTGCTCCAAAGGAGCTAACCAGTTAGCACAGGGTGCATAGACATGGAAAACATATGCTAATAAAGCATTATGGGGCAGGAAAGGCAGGAATAGCCATTGCCATTGTTATTCTAGAGCAGGGCCTGCTACAGAGTTGGGCAAAATTGCAATAAAATATTGTATTCATTAGACAAGCACGCCATGCTTTGGTCCCTTATCATAGACATAGAAGAAGTGCATGTGTTATTAAGAATTTGAGGTGGAGAAAGAGCCCAACTACTTCTTGGGTGTGGCTAAAACTATCCTTTTCAAGAGGCAACAGATGGGATGGGGCTTTGGAGTCTGACAGATTTGAGTTCGAGATCTATCGCTTAACTTGAGGTGCTGAATCTTTCTGAGTTTTGGTTTCCTCGTCTATAGAATGAGAATAATGTTATGTGCCTCAATGTGTTGAGTACAGACATAGTGTGATTATATGTGTAGAGTGCCTGACATCTGGCAGATATCCAATAAATATTAATTTCTTTCTTTTCCTCCTGTGTGGCTCATAATACTTTGCACATACTTTGATGTTATTTCTCACTAGATTGATTTATTGTGAATTTCTTTTTCTCTTCCTCACTAGAGTCTTCAGAGGTCCCATTTAATCCATCTCTGTATTCACTGAACATGTCATAGTGCCTTCTCCATGCAGAGTGATCAGGAATGTTAAATTTAATTAAATAGGTGAAGAACATCTATTACAGAGAGGAAGAAGAACATCTTTGTCCAGCCCCAAATCTTGATCTTGGCTTTGAAATTCTCTTTATTTAAATGTCCTTTGGGCAAAGCAGTAGAAATAGACTCTGGTTAACTGGTTAACTTAAGCTAAAAAGGACTTACAGAAAGGGCTCTTCAACAGTCTTAACAAATTTTTTTTTGAGATGGAGTCTCAATCTGTCACCCAGGCTGGAGTGCAGTGGTGTGATCTCAGCTCACTGCAACCTCTGCCTCCCGGGTTCAAGTGATTCTCCTGTCTCAGCCTCCAGAGTAGCAGGGACTATAGGCATGCACCACCACACCCAGCTAATTTTTGTATTTTTAGTAGAGACAGGGTTTCGCCGTGCTGGCCAGGCTGGTGTTGAACTCCTGGCCTCATGTGATTCACCCAGCTTGGCCTCCCAAAGTGCTGGGATTACAGGTGTGAGCCACTGCGCCTAGCCTCAGCAGTCTCATAGGAGAACTCAATAAGCAGCCCTGGGGAGCACAGATGCAGGGGAGCTCCAGAATCTGCAGTGCGGGAGTTGCTCTAGATGCCACCATCAGACCTGCAGTTCCAAATTTATCAATTACTGGGATCACCACCAAAAGTTCAAATTCCCAGAAGAAAACCCAACTTGTATCAGGTGCCTTTATTATAGCTAGAGCACTAAGATTGCAGAGGGAAGCAATAGTTGGTCCACATCGCAGATCCTGGGACCCTTCTAGGCATGCCTCCTTGCCAGCTTTTGGTCAAGCATGAGAACTTTAAGCTGCTACCTGTTTATACCATCTGTGTCAGGTATCATCTCACATCTAATTCCTTCCCACTCAGCCATAAAATGAAAGCAAGTCAAGGGGAGCCTCAAGTAAAGAATAACTGGCTAGGTGTGGTGGCTCATGCCTGTAATCCTAGCACTTTGGGAGGCTGAGACGGGCGGATCACTTGAGGTCAGAAGTTCGAGACCAGCCTGGCCAACATGGCAAAACCTCGTCTTTATTAAAAATACAAAAATTAACTGGATGTGGTGGCACACGCCTGTAATCCCAGCTACTCGGAAGGCTGAGACAGAAGAATTGTTTGAACCTGGGACGTAGAGGTTGCAGTGACCTGAGATCTTACCACTGAGCTCCAGCCTGGGTAACAGAGCAAGACTCTGTCTAAAAAAAAAAAAAAAAAAAAAAAAGGAAAAGAAAACTCACTGAAGAGCAAGTCCTAAAGCTAACAAAAAGCCCCTCGCTCCTTCCCTCCCTTCCATCCTCCGTACCTGCCATCCTACCATGAAGACCTCTTTGGTGTCTGTTATGTAGCAGCCCCTATGGGGCACTAAGATACATACAACATGATTCTTGCTCTAAAGGAGGTGATTTCCTAGCACAGGTACACAGACATGGAAACATAATTTGCTAAAATGTAATGAAATGTAAGTGGGGGGATGGAGTGTCCAGTTGAAGAGGACAATATGATGCTGGGGAAAAAGCACAGATTAGATTATGATGAAGCTAGGATCCAATTCAGGAAGGCTGATGTAGTGTCATTACCATCCATGTGAGGATGGACATCTGTTTCCAGGTGTCTTCCCCCCTGCCTTAGCCACAACAAATGCCCAGGTAGTCCTTTAGCAATTATTCTAGGCTAGTCTTATTTATAGACAGATGTTCACTGTGCATTGGAAGAGTGTCAAATGGCCCCTTGCCCTAGCATCTTTTTCTTAACTCACTGCTCTGATACCCAAAGTTTCCAGATTGATTAGAATGATTGCCATGGGTAAGGCAATGTGTCCAGAAGGCCCCATTAGAATGCTAAGAGGTAACATCCACAGTTGCAAATATGTTATCAAGGACTAGCTCATCTATCATACAGGCTGGCTTTCAATTAGCTATGAGTTGGATCCACGGAGAACTTGTCTCAAGACAAGTACAATTTATTTGAAATGAGGGGCAAGAAAACATTGAGGCTTGAAACATTGAGTACTTCACAAGAAAGGTTAGATCACAGAAGGAAAAATGTGAGGGGCACGAAATAGAAGGGAGGGGCAGAGAAAGAAGGAGAGGCAGTGGCCTGGAGGGAGACAGACTCTTCTTATTTTTGATTTAAGAGAGGGTGGTGTCTTTGAAGGTTCTGAGGAATACTGAAAATGTATTCTCCAGTCACAGAAATTTGGGCAAAGGTGGACTGAACAAAGTAAAATTTCTGTTCTAAAGATTCTCAGATTCTTAATTATGCCAACATGCCTGTAAATCTTAATAAAAACACCCATAATATCAATAATAATATTGATAATAACTAATACCTATTAAAGACTTGCTTCTTTTCAAGTACTACACAGTTTGTGCTTTAAATCTTACAGTTACTGAATTCTCACAACCTTACAAGCAAGTGCTATTGTTACAGAAAATGTTTTACAGATTTAAAAACCCCCAAAGATTTAGAAGAGGTTAAGAAACTTGGATAAGGGCACAGCTAACAAAGTTATGGAACTGGATTCTAGTTGGAATTTTTGCTCTGGCTTCACCATTAAAATTCTTAACTACTAGTGTAGGATCATGATTTTTAGGGAATAATGTTCTAAAGCAGAGGTTGGCAAAGTTTTTTGGTAAAGGGCCAAACAGAAATAGTTCTGGCTTTGTGGGCAATATGGTATCTGTCCCAACTACTAATACTGTTGTTGTAGTGTGAAAACAGCCATGGGTGATACATAAACAAAGTGGGTTGTGGCTATGTTCCCATAAAAATACACATACAAAAAAACAAACAAACAAAAAAAAAAGAATGGCCTATCCTAAATACACCAAAAAGGTAAAAATAGTAGATAGTCAAAATGACCCTTCAAGTAACAGTAGTTGCTTACAAGAACTACCCTTAGCAATATAGCTGGGCCTATCAAAGCACAACAGCAAAAACTGATGTTTTTTGTCTCTTTGAATTTCAGGGTTCTCTTTCTTTGATGATGGAGAACAAGTTTAGTTTGAAATGAGAGGAGAGAAATAGAGGATATATTTTAGCCTATTCTCCTACTGCTATAAAGAAATACCTGAGACTGGGTAATTTATAAAGAAAAAAGGTTTAATTGGCTCACAATTCCACAGGCTCTACAGGAAGCATGGCTGGGGAGGCCTCAAGAAATTTACAGTCATGGTGGAGGTGAAGGGGAAGCAGGCATGTCTTACAAGTCTGGAGCAGGAGGAAGGTGGGGAAGAGGTGCCACATACTTTTAAACAACTAGATCTCATGAGAACTCTCATGAGAACAGCACCATAGGGGGGAATCCACCTCCATGATCCAGTCACCTCAAATCAGGCCCCCACCTCCAATATTGGGGATTACAATTCGACTAAGATTTGAGTGGGGATGCAAATCCAGAGCATACAGAAAAGGACATAAATATTCCCCCACCACCTCCTTTTTTTTTTTTTTTTTTTTTTTTTTTGCAGGGTAAGTATAGTTGAATTCTAGTAAAATAAAAATGCATGTGTGGCGGCCATTCCACTAAATATTCTTTCTCAAATGATTTAACTCCCTCCTGCTTTGGGGCGGGAGCAGAACATTTTATGAACTTAAAGAATCATGTAAAATTCTTGACAAAATGCTTGCCTGGGATTATTTCAACATCCCCTTCCTGACTGGCGAGGAAAACTACCTTCAGAAAGTTAGAGCTGGAAGAAATAGTTTGAGGTGGAAAAAGGTGAATAGCTAGCTCTGGAAGTTACTTACTATCCAGGTACTATGGAGAGGTAACTTGTTTGGATTGTGGAGATGATTTCTTTGGAGACATTTAACAGTGAATCTCTTGAGACCTAAAAGGAAAGAAAGTTTTATTTTGGTTCACTATAGGAACATGACTTAGGTCTGATTTCAAGGAAACTGAGACTAGCCCAACAGAAGTATGCATATTTGAAATACCCGAAGTACTAACTGTGCATCATAATATCTAAAGTTGTGCTTTCTGAAACTATAATCTTTAGTTACAAGTGCCTTTGGAGGTACAAATGAGGGATGCAGTGTTGTATTATGGCTACCTACCAGGCTTGTGTGTGCTGCCTGGCTCCATCCACCATCTACCACCTTCCTAACTTACCTGAGAACATCCAGCTCTTTAAGTCTAACTGACCTCTTAAAATGAAGGTAATAATAATGCCTATTTTCTAAAAATGTGCTAAAGGTCAAAATATTGCATAAATATAGGCTTTTGCTCAGCGCCTAGTATATGAGAGCTCAATAAACCTTAGCTATTATGATAGCTATTAGTAAGTCTTTGTTAGCCACTATCACTAGAGTGCATTTAGTTAATCAGATTGATTTCCACAGTAATAGTTACCTAAGAATATTGGACAGGCAAGAGAGAGAAATCTTTCTTGATCTGTGAGGGGGAACTTTAGATAGTATAATTGTGAGTTGAGGAGGAGTGGAGGGCTTAGGCATGACACATACCTGGATTTCAAACCTGATTTTATTACTTGCAGTACTTAGGATATTAACTTGGGAATTTACATAATTCTCTTGGCCTCAGTTTCTTTTTACATAAAAAATGTGGAGGCCGGCATGGTGGCTCACTCCTGTAATCTCAGAGCTTTGGGAGGCCGAGGTGCGTGGATCATTAGGTCAAGAGATTGAGACAGGCCGGGCACCGTGGCTCAGGCCCGTAATCCCAGCACTTTGGGAGGTCGAGACGAGCGGATCATGAGGTCAGGAGATCAAGACCATCCTGGCTAACACGGTAAAAACCCGTTTCTACTAAAAATACAAAAAATTAGCCGGGCGTGGTGGCAGGCGCCTGTAGTCCCAGCTACTCGGGAGGCTGAGGCAGGAGAATGGCGTGAACTCGGGAGGCAGAGCTTGCAGTGAGTCGAGATCGCACCACTGCACTCCAGCCTGGGAGACAGAGCGAGACTCCGTGTCAAAAAAAAAAAAAAAAAAAAAAAAAAAATTGAGTCCAGGATTTAGTCTGGCGTGATGAGGAGCGCCTGTAGTCCCAGCTACTCAGAAGGCTGAGGCAGGAGAAGCGCTTGAACACAGGAGGCGGATGTTGCAGTGAGCCGAGATTGCGACACTGCACTCCAGCCTGGCAACAGAGTAACACTCCATCTAAAAAAAAAAAAGGTGGAAAGCAATACCTGCCTATTTTGTAAAGCAGTATCTGGAATACGGTAAGGCGAGGATAAATGAGTACATGATAAATAACAGCTACCTGAGGTGGGACTCCAACATTTTGGAGCACTTTTTATTAGTTGTTTATTTTTCCACATCAGCCTAACATATGTATGTTTTTATTAGGGTCATGCTACATTTAAAAGTTACTGAGAAAGAGGAAGGAAATTATGACATGTGTTACAACATGGATGAATGTTGAGGTCATTATGCTAAGCGAAATAAACCAGTTGCAAAAAGACAAATACTGTATGATTCCACTTACATGAGGTGCCCACAGTGGGCAGATTCACAGAGACACAATGTAGAATGGTGGTTGCCAGGAGCTAGGGGAGGAGAACAGGAAATTATTGTTCAATGGGGATGGAGTTTCGGTTTTACAAGACGAAAGAGGGCCAGAGATGGAGAGTGGTGATGACTGGGCAACACTGACAACATATTTGATCCCACTGAACTGTCCACTTAAAATGGTTAAGACAGTAAATGTTATGCTGTATGTCTTTTATCGCAAGGGAAAGATCACCTAGGGAGAACTGACACCTTCTTAGGATTGAGTTTTCTATCCTTGATATTGAACAAGTATCTTCATATTCATTCAGCTTTGTAATTGTATTCTTCAGGAGCACTTTTACATTTTCCTTATATACATTTGCACATTTCTTATTAAATGTTTTATCTGGGTATTTTCTGTTTTTAGAGGCTACTGTAAATATGAGCTTCTATCCCATTTATCTTCGGACTAGCAGTCATTTAAAATATAAAACATTAAGAAGCATCATGAAACAAACCATATATTGCAATAAGTAACTTATAAGGTCAGTCCAGGAAATGCAGAATGAATTAGCTCAGAACCATTTCAGTAAACAAAATTTGTACAGACATTTGTTCCTACCATTAAGTTACTGTAATACATGCTAGTTATGTAGTTTCTGAAATCTTAACCACAAAGAGAGATGGCTGTTATTGGAAATAATAAAATACCAAAGCACAATTGGAGATACAGTTGTAAAGGATACAGTTTGTTCTCATTTATAACTCCTCACTGTCTTCTAATGGGTGACCTTAGTCTCTGGAGGGCCCGCTGCTTTGCTGATGGCCTAGCTGTGATAATATAAATTAAGCGAATGTTGGGTTGAGTGGGAATAAATGGTTTGGGTAAGAAATAGAAGAAAAGCCTAGACTTCTAGTGAAAGCTCCTGGACTGCGAAAGCCTAGAATGAACTGGGCTGGAAATTGGAGGGGAAAGGAGTGAGAAGGAAGCCCTCTAGCTGGATGGAAAGTTTGGGCGTGGAAGAAAATCCTGCCCTGTGACATTTTAATTCGTGTGTTGAGAACTGGGCCATGTCAACCTTTTCTCAGGTGAAATGGTCCTTACAGGTTGAGAAATCAATCCTTATGAATATTTGCACTTATTTTTTTTTTTAAAAGCAATCCATGAACATTGTTATTTTTCCAGAATTGGGTTACTTCTCCCATCATGACTCCCCTCCTGACTGCACAGTGTTACAGTCAATTCTTATTTGTGAAATTTTGTGAGGAACCATTTTAGAAACAAAGTTTCTCTTTCATTTCCAGCAATTGACTCTAATAACCCTGATTCTTGTTGCATTTTGGATGAAGAGAAGGGCCTTGCTGAGGTCATTGCATTTGCTGTGGCCTCCACTCTTGCTCCTCCAGATGACCTCCACATTGCTGACTTCTTCTTGGGTAAGTTCTTGGCTCTCAGGTCACCATATCTTAGCTTCTTTCTGGGATATACCCATATCTAAAATTACTTTTATTTTTGTTTATTTCTTTGTTGCAGCTTTTCTTCCTAAAAAGCTTTGGTGGAGAGATGAACGTGGATCTTGTTTACTTTGTTAACTGCTGTATTCCTGGTCGTCAGAATGGTGCATGTGATAAGGCCTTAATAAATATTTGTTGAATGAACAAATTAATAAGATATGGTTAAGCCTCTGTATTTCTTTTGCTCCCTTAAGTTGCAATTTGTATCTATGGCATTGGCTGAAGTATAGGTTGAGTATAAATGGTTTCATCCTCATTGCAATAATTAAGCAATGTATGACAGTAATAAATTAAGAAAATGACTTTTGAGTTTCCTCTCTGCTCATAGCTTTTTAATATCAAATGACCTTGTGTTCTCACAGAATAATGACAAAAAATACATAAAAAATACAGTAAAGCCAAAAACCTCAAACAATTCTAGATGTTAAACATTTAGCAGCACAGAGAAAGAAAGGAAAAATTAGGGTGAGAAAGAAAGGAAAAATTAGGGTGAGAAAGAAAGGAAAAATTAGGGTGAGAAAGAAAGGAGAAATTAGGGTGAGAAAGAAAGGAAAAATTAGGGTGAGAAAGAAAGGAAAAATTAGGGTGAGAAAGAAAGGAAAAATTAGGGTGAGAAAGAAAGGAAAAATTAGGGTGAGAAAGAATGGGTGGATTTGGTTTGCACTTGAGAGTATTTTGGTTTTTTTTACTCTCTATGAAGACCCTACTTTTCTTCTTTATATGATGCAGACTGTAATTTCTAGCAATATATTGATTTTAGCCCAGTTATAAAATCTATTTTTAAAAGCAAACATCATCTGCAAAATAGTAGATGAAAAATAGTTCAAAGCAGAAACATTTTTTGTTAATGGGTACAAAAATAGATACAATGAATAGGAATAGATACAATGAATAGGAATCTAGTATTTGATTACACAACAGGTTGGCTACAGTCAGCAATAATTCATGTACATTTTAGAATAACTGAAGGAGTACAATTGAAATGTTGGTAACACAAAGGAATGATGAATGGTTGAGGTGATGGATGCTCCATTTACCAGGAGGTGATTATTAGACATTGTCTGCCTGTATCAAAATATCTCAGGTACCCCATAAACATATATACCTACTATGTATCCATAAAAATTAAAAATAAAAAAAATTTAAAAAGAAGGAAAGAAAAATACCTTGGTCAAAGATTTGGAGTTAAATATATTAAATTTTAAAATAAAATTTTATTAGGTTCAAAAATATTTGTCACCAAAGCAATAATATTAATGTAGCCCACATTTACTGAATACATTTTAAAAACTAAAAGATGAACATAAAACAACTAGGCATTTAACTGAAGATTCTAGAGGAAAAAAAGCAACAAACAAGAAGAAGAAGAAATAAAAAAAATAAATGTGAAAATGAATTTAAAAGCAAGTACACAAATTAAAGGTAAAAGTTAATAAGTTTGAATATATCAAAATGAAATATGTCTGTTAAGTAAAAGATTCTCAAAAAAGTTAAGGCATACACAATATATTAAGATATTCACAATATTGATAACTAACAAGTATTATCTAGAAAATACAAGGAACTTCTCGGTGGCTCATGCCTGTAATCCCAGCACTTTGGGAGGCCTGAGGTGGGCGGATCACGAGGTCAGGAGATCCAGACCATCCTGGCTAACACGGTGAAACCCCGTCTCTACAAAAAAAAGTACAAAACATTAACTGGGCGTGGTGGCGGGCACCTGTAGTCCCAGCTACTGGGGAGGCTGAGGCGGGAGAATGGCGTGAACCCGGAAGGCGGAGCTTGCATCCAGCCGAGATTGCGCCACTGCACTCCAGCCTGGGCTAAAGAGCGAGACTCCGTCTGAAAAAAAAAAAAAAAAAAAAAAAAAGAAAAAAGAAAATACAAGGAACTTCTTCAAATGAACAATAGTATCAGCTATCACCACAGGAAGTGAAACACTCTGGAAGAAAATGAGGAGCAGATTCCTAGGAAGCGGCATGGATAGCAAGCAAGCACATCAATAGATGGTCAACCACATAATAATCAGAGTGCTTCACAGGAAAGCCCCGGATCTTAGAGCTGGCCGGCAAGCTTTGATATGCAAATGAAGTCCATTAGAAACTGGATCCACCCAAACATGGTGATTCCTCTCCTCTTCTTCCTGCCCTTGGCCTCACAGGTGCCTGGCAGCATGGCCGCCCCCATGTATCTCCACGTGTGTAGAACATCATGGCGCCCTATATTTGCATATTAAAAGGCTAGGTTGGGAGGTCCAGCTTTTTCCACCAGCTATGTGAGTGACATGCCTGGTCAAACCAGTTTCCTGAGCCCTATGCAAATCAGACACTACCCCATCCAGCCTCCTTATACAAGCAGCCACTTTTCTGAGGCACACAGGGTTTCCTCTCTTGGCTTTGGAACCCCCCTCCTCAGTCCCTGTATGCAGGAGCGTCTTTGTTCTTTCTTGCCTATTAAACTCTCTGCTCCTTAAAACTACCATCAAAAACAAAAACAAAAGCAAAAAAAAAAACATAGTGCTTCAATGAAAACGGGAAACCATTTTATCGCCGTCATTGTAAATAATGAGAAAATCTGATATTACCATATATTAGCAGGGTTTTGACGAAAATTACAGTCTTCTTGCACCGCAGGTGAAAATGTAAAATGATGCAGCCAATCCAGAGAGCAACCTGGGAATAACTGGAGAGATGGCATGTGTGTGCACACAACAAGCTGGCAGTAATTCTTCCCAGTATCACCCATGGCTAGTGAGTAGAATTTTGGTTTTGAAGGGAAAATTGCTGTCAAGTCCCCAAACAAGGGTGAACTTGGCAACAATCTTTTCACGGGATTTGTTTTGTTATGCAGTCTAGGTACTTGACACCCTTCCAGATGATGGGGCTTGGGAATTTGTGTCAGCTTTCCCCAGTCTCACATAGATGCTCAAGGGACCATGTTAGAGGATATTTATTGAAGAGATGTACGTGGTAGCAGCTGTTTATTTGTAGGGCATGGATAAGTAAAATATGGGGCAGATATGCAGCAGAACACTGCACTGCTGTTAGAAGAGATGGACTGGATGAGCATTGTGGTAGGCTGAATAACAGTGCTCCAAAAATGGCTACATCCACATGTCCACAACCTTTGCAGCTGCCTTAGCGATCTTGAGATGGGGGTGGTGATCCTGGGTTCCTAAGGTGAGCCAATGTGATAACAAGGCTCCTTATCAGAGGGAGGCAGTAGGATCAACAGTCAGGAGTGGAACATGTGATGAAGGAAGTAAAAGGTGGGAGTGAAGCAAGCAATCAGCCATGAGCCAAGGAATGTGGGTGGCCTCAGAACCTCCAGAAAGGACCAATTCCTAAAGTCAATAAAGGGCTCATTGACTTTAGCCCAATGAGACTGATTTTGGACTTCTGACCTCCAGGACCGTAAGAGAAAATTTTTTTTTTTTTTTGATGGAGGCATAACTAAGAATCTTTATTGATGGACATTTACATTGTTTTCAATCTTACCCTTTTAAATAGATCACAAAATGTACATATGTCATTGTGTATGTGTTAGTTTACCTTTAGGATAAATTTCTAGAAGTGCCTGGTTAAAGCATATACAGTCTTACATTTTTGATAGATTATTTGTAATTTTGCCACATTGCCCTCCAGAGGGTTTGTAACTATTTACATTCCTGCTTGTTTTCCCACAGTCTTGCCAAGACAGTCACCAAACTTCTGGATTTTTGACCTTCTAATGAGAGAAAAGTAATATTTCCATGTATTTTTAATTTGCATTCCTTTTGTAAGTCAACATTGATCATCTTTTCACATGTTTAAAAATCATTTGCAGTTATTTTCCTGTGAACAATCTGTTCATATTCTTTGCTCATTTTTCTACAGGGTTGATGGCCTTACTGATTTGTAGGAGCTCTTTCCCCTCATGTAAGAGATTAGCCCTTTGTAATAGGAATTGTGAATTTTAGCAAAATATTTATGACTTCTAACCTAGGTTATCATTCATTTCTTTGCTTTGCCTACAGGGGTGGGTGGGTGTGTGTGTGTGTGTGTGTGTGTGTGTGTCTGTTGGCATAGAGGATTTGTAGGTTTTTGTATAGTCACTGTAACAATCATTGTTATGGCTTCTGGATTTTAGGTAATAGACTTTCCCACTTACAGGTTATAAAAGAAATGTGCTACATTTTAGATAATTTTTTTTGTTCTTTGAAGCCACTAAGTTTGTAATAAGTTATTAGAGCAGCATTAGGAAACTAACATAAGCATACAAGGTGTGTAGATGTTAAAATCAAGCAGTTGAGTAAAATAAATTTAAAAACATATTACATTTTTTTCTAGGATACACACAGACCCAAGGACTATAAGAAGTATATTCAGGAAAAGGGAATGGGAGTGAAGATGATGGTAGAGTGAAAAGACAAAATAATTAAAATAGACTGTCTTGTCCAGAGTAAGTGTGATATGAGCCATAAAGAAGAGAGTATAGTGAACACATCTCTGCATCTGAGATCTCCCATAACACTCCTCCTATCAAATTGAAAACAAAGAAAGAAGGAAAACAATGGAATAGAACTGGCTGAAAAACACAGAGCTGGTTCTACGGAAAGACTTAGGTAAACCCCTGGCTTTTGTGACCACAGAAGAAAGGGAAAGGGAAGAAAACTGAGTAACATTATCATTTGGTGTAAAAAATTGGTTTGACTGCAGATATAGAAGATACTTAGAAATTAAATACTACTTAGATGAAAAAACATTTTTTGGGGAGAATTGTAAATTACCAAAATTGATCCAAGGAATGGCTTAAAAAGCCCCAACGTGGTGGAAAATCAAAGAGGAATTTAAAATGTTCTCCCAAATCTAATCCTCCAGAAGCCAGATCCAGAGATTTCAAAAATAACCTAATTTCATCAATATCTTCAATAAATAGGTGAGTCCTTAATCTGTTCTGCAATGTGGAAAATGACAAAAATCTTCTGTCCTACCCCTAACAGTAAGCCCAGGGAAGATGAGCAGTGTGATAAAGAGGAATTCCTGTTTAAGAAGCAGGTGACCTGTTTTCTAAGCATGCACATTCCACTTGTAAACTGGATGCTTTTGAGCAGTTATCCTAATATCCCCCTGCCTTATATACTCGTCTGTCAAACAGGTGTTTAATAAATGCTGACATTAGCTCTGCCCTTCATCTCCCAGCTGTTCTCTGATCTTCACTATTGGGTTTGCTGTTGCCTCCCCTCCCCCTATAATTCAGAGCACATATAGACTGGGGCTATCTGCAGTCAGAATTGGCTCAGACACTGGAATGGGATGGAGCCTATATCCATAGACTATATCCATAGGCTCCACAGACTGGGATCGCTCCACAGACTGGGATGGAGCCTATATCCATCCATAGGCTCCATCCCAGTCTGGTGTCTGAGCCAATTCTGACTGCATATAGCCCCCGTCTACTCTTCCCCATCTCTGCAATCCAAGACAGACTTTATCTTTGTGACTTTCATAGATTCTGGATGAAGAGGAGGCAGGGCTGACCACTGAACACCAACACTATTCCCTAGCAATCAAAGCTCCCCACATCCCACACTGTTCACCTCATCCCCCAAATAGCTTCATTTTCATGTCAAGGATTCTGTCTTTCTTCTTGCCAATCTATCCATTTTTAGTCCAGGGTTTCCTGACTTGGTGACTATGGACACTAGACAGTTGCAGGTATCAGTAGCAAGGGATTTCAGAATGCTTTCTTATACAAATGTTATCTGTAGATTGAATATCTCATACACATAAGTGTTGCTATTTTTCCAAATGAACTTCTATCAGTCTGAGTTCAAGCAAGAGACAGAAACCACATGGTAATGTAAATCAAGAGAAGTTTAATATAAAAAAATTATTCAACGGTGATAGAAAAGTACCTATAACAATGTAAAGAGAACTTTCAAGGGTATCTGAGGATTGAGGGAGAGTACCCAAGGAAGGACAACTTGGAAAGAGGGTTCTCTCCCTAAGGCTGGGGTTCAGGTCTTGTTGGAGAAGGTGTGTTTGCAGTCCACCAGATGTCAGAGAAGCCTGCTATTCTCCAGGACCAGAGCTGTTCCATAGCTGCTGGGCAAACAGGATGCAATCTCTTGGAGCACAGGCAAACTGAGGCTGTGGCTAACTGCACAGTAAGGCCACTGCTGGGGACATGAGGCCTGGAGCACACAGTGCCTATGTTGCAGGGCTGTGAAGTGGCCACAGGCTCAGGATCAGGCCAAATAGTCAGTGAGGGACTGTGCCTCTGGGCAGATGGTAGGGGCAGGGCACACAGCAGGATGGTCTTATACATAGCACCACTGATGGATAATACAGCTGAAGCAAGAAGAAAAGTAGCACACCAGAATCAGGAAGAGAAACTTGCTTTCTTCTGCAATGCTGCTCCAGTGGCATCTGCTGACAAAGCTTAACGCTTTGCTCACTGTAAAGGAGAAATGCTTAAAGAGTTTAGTGCATGTTTGTAGAGCAGCTGCTGAAGAAATCTGGAACAAAGAGGTAATAAATTGAAAACTGGCATAGCGCTGGTAGAATTAGTGAAATATAAATTTATGTTAAATCTCTGCTGATTCCTAGTTGATTTTTATCGTTATATATTTTTAATGAACAGATTTTTATTGTTATATATTTCTCAATTAACAGATATAAAGAAGATGACAATTAGCATGTGGGGAGTCCACAAGACATTTTGATGTGAAATGTGGGTCCTTCTTCTTGACAAGGTGGGAATATGCTGCTCTAGCAAGACTGCAGTGATGAATCCCAGGTGACACCCACCTGTTGGCTTGACTCTAAAATAGCGTCTTCCTGTCCAGCTGTCGGGTTTTTGTAACTCATACTATTAACTCTAGTGTGAATCATTTGCATAAATTATGGTTGCAATTCCTGAGCTCCTGGTGTATCACTTCTTGACCTTCTGAGTCCCAGGATGCAATTAGCCCTGCAAATACCTGACCTTTTCTCTAACTACCTGTTCATTGTCTCAAAAGGTAGTCTGGCCACTTGTCCTTCTCATGAGCTAGGACAATTGATTGAATGAATGAGTGAATGAATGAATGCCTGCCCCCCTCCTCCATGGTTTTGAGAATTATTATTAAAAATGCATATAAAGCCTATGTCGAAATGTAACAAGCGGCATAAATCATCATAACTGTTCTTACTGATAATAGCCACACTTTTAAATGAGGCTTTATTTGCCTTTCAGTAGATCTCATTTGCAAATGGTGGTTTAAAAAAAAAAATAAGTGGTTTCTACTTATAACCAAGCTCATTGGTAACTAAGCAATTCAAAAATTCTGTGGCATATATATTGTCAACAAGACTCTGTTTTTAGACTTTACTCACTTGCAAACCCATGTCTAAACATTGCAGCTATGGCAACATGCAAGCCCAGGTGCTAAATCACCTGGTTGGGAAGATAGAAACCATCTCACATTGCATCTAAGAACTCTGACCTGAATTATATTTTCCAGGAAGTAGGTGAGAGTAGGGGAGAGGAAAGAAGAAGGGAGAATTAAGAGCAAAAGTTAGTTTCATTTAAACTGAAACAAGTAGGTCAGCTGACATTGTGCTAAGTGAGCCTGCTCACTTTTCAGGTTAAAGTTTTTCCTTAAACTCAATTTTTTGGTAAAAGAAAAAAGAACAAGACAACTCCGGGATACAAATTGTGAAACTTGTAATGATGATGTGATACCTTAATTTGGTTAAAATGCATGACAGTGTAAGTCAGGACAACCTTCGGCTGACACAAATGAGGAGTTATGCTCAAGTGCACAAAAGCTTTCCCATGAGCCACTTGTTTTTGGTTTTAATAAGGCTTCATCTCTTTAAGTGGATTACCAGTAAATTCTTCTGCTAGTTAATACTAGAAAACAAATGGGAAGCCTGAGGTTTTTCCCCACAAGATGGCTATTTCTAATATCAAGATTGTCACCGCCATTTAGGGGATAGGAGCACAAAGTCAAGAGAAAGCATCAAAAAGTGTTTTGGGGTCGGGAAGTAACATGAAGAAACTCATGCTTAAAGAAGAATATGTTTGCAGGTTGGTGATGTACACAGCTAAGCAGCCTAATAAACCGATGTAGTAATTCAAGTATAAAAGCCCTCAGAAGTTAACTAGTCAAGCCCCTTTCTAGTACAAAGGAGGAAACTGAGCCCCGGAGATTAGAGAGGAACTTGCCTAAAATCTCTTACCTGGTTATTGGCAGAGCTATGTATGTCTCGTGACCAGTCTAAAAAGTTTTGGCTACTATTCTTTTCACCAAATGTCACTGAACTTTAGAGGTGACATGACATTCTCATTTTTAATATTTTATATTTTGAGGTGATCTAAGAGTTGCAGATCTCAGGGGGTTATGTTTCTTTGGGATCTTAGAGAAAGTTATAAATGTTCTTTTCTCTAACTGCAACCTCCTTATAGATTTCCTCTCTCTTTCCTCCAAGTCTACTCCAGTTGCTTTTCTTTTTCTTTTCTTTTCTCTCTCTCTCTCTCTTTTTTTTTTTTTTTTTTTTTTTTTTTTTGTGAGATGAAGTCTCGCTCTGTTGCCCAGGCTGGAGTGCAGAGGTCTCAGCTAACTGCAACCTCAGCCTCCTGGGTCCAAGCAATTCTCGTGCCTCAACCTCCTGAGTAGCTGGGAATACAGGCTCATATCACCACTCCCAGTTGATTTCTGTATTTTTAGTAGAGTCGGGGTTTCGCCATGTTGGCCAGGATGGTCAATCTGGCGACTTGAACTCCTGGCCTCAAGTGATCCACGTGCCTTGGCCTCCAAACGTGCCAAGATTATAGGTGTGAGCCACCATACCCAGTCTACTGCAGTTGTTTTCAAACCAATCATAGCATAACAATTTTGTAACATTAGACATATTTCTTAGCTATTTTGTGTCTCAATTTCCACCATAATATAGAGAAAACAATACCACCTACCTCATGGGGCTGTTTTAAGAACAAATTAGTTAACATATATATAATACTTAGCGTCTGGCATATCAATGCTATATCAATTTTACCTGTTTTTAGAGATAGAAATGTAAGAGAAAGAGTTTTTGTGATACTTTGTTTATTTGTCCTATTCTGAAAAGTTCATGACACCTGAACCTGATCTTACATGAGCTGATAAAGACTTGCTTGAAGGTCCTGAAGTTAATTCCATTCTTAAGGACTGCATAGTGAGCCTCCAAAATGCACATGGGATGTTGCAGGGGAAGGTCTAGGACGGAAAAGATGGAAGGAAATGTCAGCTGGGGGATTGGGTGAATAAGAAGGTGAGAGATTAGAGAGAGGGAGAGACCCATTTGAGGAGCAAAGAGCAGCAACTCTTTTGATCCCAAGGAGTGTGTGTGTGTGTGTGTGTGTGTGTGTGTGTGTGTGTTCCAGGTATGGTATTATGATCACAACTGCGATATTATATTCATCTGATGCTCAAATCTCCAACCGCTCACCTCTTATGTGAGTAAAAGTTCTGTATCTCCGATAGTCTGTGAGACATCTTCCCAGGAATATCCAGCTATTCACTCAGTACAACATGAGTTCATTTTTTTAGAGCCACCTCTGTTCAAAAACCCTATGTATGCCATCGGTAACACCTTCCCTCCAATCACTCAGGCTTAAGATCTGTATTTATTTGCAACTCTTTACTCTTAAAATTTAAGCTGTAATGTATGCTAGCTAGGTAAGTGATCATGAGTAGACTATTTATATTTCTGATCTTTGTTTACTTATATGTAAATCATAGTTAATTTTAACTACCATATAATAGTTGTTGAAAAGAATAATAGAACTACTACAGTAGTAGTATTTTTCTTTTCAACAATCAATACAAGGTAGTGGAAATTAACTACTAAAAACTATTACCATAGTATTAGTAGTAATGTGGCAGAATAGTATTCATATTAGTAAGAATAAGTATATGATATTAGAAATACAATACTACTAATAATAATGGCTAACATTTATTAAGTTCTATTTTCTCATTTAATCCTCATAACCACTCTATTGGGCAGGTTGTATTTTTATCCTTAGGTCATAGAATAAGAAAATGAGGCTTATGGAGGCTCATTCACATGTTCAGTAAATGTTTACTGGGTGTCTAGTCTGTGCCAGGAACTCTTCTAGAAGCTTGAGATTCACCACTACAGAAGATAAAGGTCCTCACTCTTATAAAACTTACAACCTAGTGGGGAAAACCAAGTCAACAAATGAAATGATTACAAACTGTGAAGAATCCTGCGAAGTAAACAATAGAGTCTTGTGAGAGGGAGTAACAGGTGGCTGGGCCTGCTTTAGGTAGAGTAAGTCATGAAGGCATCTGGAGAAAGGTGACCTTTAAGCTGAGACGTAGGGATGAGGAGGATTCAACCCTGAAAAGGCCTGAGGGGAGAGTGCCAAGGCCTCTGAGCAGGAAGGAGCTAGCATACTTCAAGACAGGCAGGGGCTGAAGAAAAGTAGGGGCAGGAATGTTGGGGAGGATGAGGATGGGGAGGAGGGGCCTGGCCTAGAACATGGAGAGCCCCATGCACCACGGTCAGCAGTTTGGAGTTTTATTCACATGCAATGGCAAAGCTGAATACAGTGAAAGCTGAGCAGCGAGTGGCTGATCTAAGTTAAAACTTTTAAATATTCCTCTGGCTTTATTGTGGCAAAAGGCTTATAAGGGTGTATGAGATAAACCTGGGATACTAAATAGGCACCTATTGCAGTAGTCGAAGCAGGAGATGACGGTGCTTGGACCAAAGGAGCCAGGAGAGATGGATACAAGGGGATAGGTGGGACCTATTTTTCAGCTGAGAGCTGTAGAGGACAGCGAGGAGAAGGGAGAAGCCAGAAAGATGTTTCTAGCTTAAGCAACTGGGTGAGTGGCAGTGCCAATAACAGAGTTAGGAGCACCAGAGTAGTAGAAACAGGTGTTAAGAAAGAGAAATGGGACATGCAATCAAGAGTTCTATTTTGGCCATGTAAAAAAAAGATGATCCAATCGTCAATTAGAGAGTTGAATACAAGAATCTTGATGAGGAATTTGGCTAGAGGTAAAAATATGGGATTATCTGCATATACACTGTTTAGAACCATTGGCCTGCAGGAGAAAATACACAGAGAAGAGAAGGTTCCTCTGTTCTGAGCTCTGTGGAGCATAGACATTTCTGAGACAGGCAGAAGAGAAGAATCCAGGTGTGTGAGAAGGGAAGCTTGTCCCACAGCACCCAGTTAGTAAGGAACTGACTGCCGATGCAACGTTTTTGAGGAGTCTTACAGAGTGCCCTGCCCCCTGCAACCTCAATTAATGCAATAGCCCCTTCCACCTCAAGCTCCTCAGTCTGACTTTCAAGGCCGGCTTTGACTCTTCTTTCCTTCTCCAACCTACTTCTGACACCACAAATATTCCTACACACCCTATAACTTACAAAGCTCTAGAAGCCTGTAGGATGCACTTTTACGTAACAGTAACCATTGCAATGATAACATTCGTTCATTTGTTCATTCAACACATATTGAGTGCTTGCTGTGTGTCAGGCCCCCTTCCAGCCTCTGAGGAGACTCCAGAGAACAAAGTCTCTGCTCTTGTGGGTTGACACTGGGGAGGGGGCTTCTCTAGTCTGTATTTTTTCATAGATCCCTTATTGGTCACACTAATTTCCATCTCTACAAATGTTCCCTCCTTCCTTCTCAGCCTCTTTCCTCCCCTCCACTTACCCAAATCCTCCATTTTCCATAGAAGCCAGCCAGGCTGAAAATAGCATGTTATGTTCCCCCATGTGAGCACTGATATATCTAAACATAAACACTACCTTATCACCGCTACTTCCTCCCACAGGGATGCACACCTACCTACCGAGAGACCTCCAGAGACATCAACACAGAAACCTCCGCAGAGATAACCAGATCTCCATATTGCAAACCCATGCAAAAAGTAACCTAGAGAAACAGACGCCCAGATGAAGAGGGGTGTGAGTACAAGCTTTGGTGAGTAAAACCAAAGGTGAATTTAGGGGGAAATGGGTACCGTAGAGAAAATGAATAGGGCTAGAGGAGATAGAGGAGAGGGTAAATAAAGGTCAACAAAGCAAGTTTAGGACATTCAGACAGAATGCTAAGCCTGGATAGCCCCTAAAGGGCTTTTGGTGGTATCCTGAGCTCCCATGCCTAGCTCATTACCTACTGCCAAGATGAAAAGGCAGGGCTAGCCATGTTCAAAGCTTTTCTCAGGAGCCCAAATTCAGGGAAAGGCTCTTGCAAGGAAGGTCAGTGCATCTCCATCCAGCACAGGCTATATTAGGGAAATTTCACTGGGTGTTAACCTATTTAACACTAAAGCCTTCTCAACGATGTAGATTAGTCTAATGCTCTCTGATGGGGTTACGTAAGTAATTCTCTCCTCCGCTTACCTATGGCTAACTAACAACTTCCATTAGCACAAGTGACCTGGTCAAATAGTGAACTGTGATTTAGTCCATGCGAAGGCTCATCTATATCAAACAGTGGGACACTGATTAGTTTCCTTCTATTCCAGCAGATGGAGCTACCGCCTGGAAGGACTCAGTGTGCTTCAGTGGCTGATGCCCACTCCTCAAAAAACAAAACCAAACCCAAAACAACAAGTGGTGTAGAGAGAAACAAGAATTACCACAAGGGAAAATTACTTGGTCTAGAATTATTTTGTGATTGTCCAACTACCTGCACCAGTGTCTGACCGATAACCCATACTCAGTAGACAGTGAATGAATACATGTGACATAATCTGATGACTGGACTGTAGCTTGAGTTTAGAATAGTAATTCTGTCTGCCTTTTTCTGCTTTGTTTTTCAGTCCTGTCCCTTTGATCTTTGTATATTCCTGTCCTTTGGACACCCACCTCCATCAAAATGTCACAGAAAAATTCTGTGAAACCTGACTGCAGGGTCAAAGTGATGTCAAAGGGAGGTTTGGGGAGAGGCACGTGATAAAAATAGCCCAGCTGAGGTTCCCATCTGTTTCCCATGCTGTAGCACTGTGCCCTAGGAGGTGTTTCTCGAAGTGTTTCCCCAGCATCTGCATCAGTATCAGCTGGGTTGTTTGTCAAAAATTCCAATTCCCAGGCCACACCCCAAAGAATCTGATTCAGTGCTGCTGGGCTGGGGCACTCTAAGTAGTTCTGCAAAATGCAGCTTGAGAATCCCACTTGTAGGTTAAGGAGAGTGAACAATCTTTTATCCTTAACCCTGAAATCTAAAGAGTAGTGAAAACTAAAAACTGCTAGGATTTCAGAACTCATTTTGGTGGCAAAATCTGATCCATGGAGTGACATCACACTATAAATGATCCTTATTTATCGCACATAATGTGGACATTCACACACTTTGCTGCAGAAATATTAGTGTGTTTGATTAGAAGTAGCTTTCCCTGACCCTACTGGGAATATTAATGGATGTATAGTATGTACACTGTGCTGAACTGTCTTTCTAAAATCCAAAGAATTCTTTTTTTTTTTTTTGAGATGGAGTTTCGCTCTGTCGCTCAGGCTGGAGTGCAGTGGCGTGATCTTGGTTCACTGCAACCTCTGCCCCCCGGGTTCAAGCCATTCTCCTGACTCAGCTTCTTGAGTAATTGGGACGATAGGCGCGTGCCACCATGCCCGGCTAATTTTTTGCATTTTTTCTGTAGAGACGGGGCTTCACCATATTAGCCAGGATAGTCTCAATCTCCTGACCTCGTGATCCACCTGTCTCAGCCTCCCAAAGTGCTGGGATTACAGGCGTGAGCCACTGCGCCTGGCCCAAAGAATTCTTGAATTCAGAAACACACTTGACTTTAGGGGGTTCAAGTAAAGGGCACCTGTACTAAATCCTCATGTGCAGTCTCTAGGTGGTGTTTGAAGCAGTACTATTTGATTCTTTTAACAAAAAAAGCCTAATAAAAGGAATGTTGGTTTGGGAGCCAGAAGACTTCATCTTTCTGGCTTCAATTCTCTACCCTGAGAAGGAGATTGTTTGGGTGAGGGAGAAGGGACAAGACGGAGGAAGGTGAACAAGAAGGCATAATCCATGTTGCTTCCGGGTTCTTCCTCACCAACTTTCCTGCGCGCCGGAAAATGTAGCCTGCCCCGGGAAGATGCAGATCAACCGAGCATGCGCCAGGTGATGTCAATCCGAAGAGATCGAAACTTACCTGGCCACGCCTACGGAGACGCCCCTATCACGCTCTTATCCCGCCCACTGCCTTCCCTCTTCCAGTACCAATGCATAAAAGTCTGCCACTGGCAGGAGCCGGTGTGACTTCTCCGGCCCCCCACATTGGTGGACCGGAGAACATCACCCGAGAGCGCCGGCGCGACTTCCCTGGCCCCCCACACCTGAGGACCAGAGAACCTCGTCCGAGAGTGTATGCATATTCGCGAATAAAAGGCTGCCACTTTCTTCGCTTTGGCCTTTATTGATATTTAGTCTTTGCGTCTATTAATAGTAGTAAAAGAGAAACAAAACAGAGATGGCATTTAAATCTTCTGTCTCTAAAATTTTGATTCCACACCTTCTTGCTTTCTTAAGAAATGTTCAGACATTACTGCCATAAAGATGAGATTGTTGTGTATTGTTGTTTGTATTACAAATTTAGAAAGGTGAAAATCATTTTCTTTCTCATAGGTTTCCAGCAGATTCTTGGCTGACATTTCTGTCAGTGATGTGAAAGGACATTTACCCAGATTCTATAGATATTTTGGTTATGCACTCAACAAACTTACAATGAAACTACCAGCATACAAAAGCAATTGTGAACTCCAGAGAGTGCTAGAAAACATTATGGAAGAGGGTATGGTTTATGTTAATTATAGAGGACTAAAGAGATGTAAAATAGGAGAACTGAAAAAGCCTCCACTTCCAGTGGCTCTTAGCGTGTAATTAGTCCAAGGGGCAGCAAGGTGCCTTCTAGCAGAATCCTTGTGATCCCAAAGCCTGCATGAGCGGGGCCCCTCTTTAGTGCTTTATACAGTAATTAATATTTAAATGATCTTGCTAAAGCCCTGTCAAGTCCTGAAGCAAGATTTTGAAAAACAAAACAAAAAAAACCCCATAAAACACAAAATAGAACAAAAACATGAGCTCTGAGTTTGCTCTGTTGAAAGCAATGGGTGGAATTGCATCTCCCCATAATATGTATGTTGAAGTCCTAACCTCCAGTACCTTAGGGTGTGACCTTATTTGGAGATGCAGACATTACAGAAGTAATCAAGTTAAAGTGAAGTCATTGGGATGGGCCCTAACCTGATACAACTGGTAATTTGGACACAGACACGTTCAGGCAGAACACCATGTGAACATAAAGGTGGTCATCCACAAGCCAAAGGGGAGAGGCCTGGAACAGATCCTTCCCTCACAGGCCTCAGAAGGAACCAACCCTGCCAACACCTTGAGCTTGTACTTCTGGCCTCCAGAACTGTGAGACAACAAATTTGTGATCGTTTGTTACAATAACCCTAGCAAAATACACTGTGACACCCAGTTTCTAATCTGATGACAAAGGGAGGCATCTACAGTCTCTGAGGATGTGTGTATTTGGGCACTCATTTCACCACTGTCCCACCACCATTTATGTCCCATTCTTTGTTTTCCATTTGTTTCATCTTTCTAATTTTATCTTCTATTTAAAAAAAAGTTTACTGCACTAGACATAACTTTATACGCTATCTGAAATTCTTCTCAGGTTTACAAATGATATAAATTCGTAAACAAAGATTATCTGACCTTAAGCACATATGGCATACATGGTTGGGATGAAACAACTAACTAGCAAAATATTACTTTATAAAACAAATTAAACAGCAAAAAATTAAATAGTAAACTCCAACTCTCCTGGACCACTGGAGGAGGAACTGCAAGGGATGACGAAGATTTCGTAGAGCAAATGATTTCTGCACTCTGGGAAAGAATTCTTCAGGTAGCACACTACTTTAAAATGGTGCTTGACTCACCAGAACATCAGGGCTGTCTTCAACTTTTCACAACACAGAGCAGAGAGAGAGGAAGATCACTTCTAGATGGAGTGTGGCAGGAATTTTGTGAAGTATATAAAGAAGTTAGCAAGTGTATAAAGAAGATAGCCATTTACTAAGCATTTGCTATGTAGCAGGCACTCTGCTAGACATTTGTTATGGAATGAATCATTTAATCCTTATTATAAACTTGCAAGGATATATTTTAGCCCACCCACATTTAAAACCAATAAATATGTGGCTTAGAAAAGTAAATTAACTTGTCTAAGAGCAAGTAATTAGTAAAAAGTTGAGCTGGGATTTGATATAAAGAAAAATCTGATCTAAACTTGACAAGATTTCTGCTTCTCCAAATTGCCTCCTTAAAGTTTACACATTGTTTGGTCTCTTCCATACACATCAAAATTATCAATACCTATAGAAATGTCTGATGAAAAGTCTTCCTTTAAATTAGAATATTTAGAAACTTTAGGCCCAGAGACTAAGAAGTATGTGAAATTAGTATAAAAGTATGTAAAATGTCTGTAAAGAAATGATGATACTTTCGTAGACCAATGTGGCATGTAAAACATGGGCCACAGAAGAAGATTAAGAAAAAAATATATGAAATCATAATAATAAAAGTGGAGTTACTCCAGACTATGCTTTTTGCCAATTCTTTAGTGAGAAGGGATTGATAGTTAATTACAGAACCACTTTCTATATTAATTCTAGATATTATATTCTAATCCTTAGAAAGTAGACTGTGGAAGAACTAATAATTGCCCTCCAGGACCCAATCTCTTCTCTCATAAGAGAATTTGTGGTTGCCCAGCTAAAGCTTCTATTTTGCAGCACTCTTTGCAGATAGATATAGCTATGGACTCAGTTCTGGCCAGTGGACTCTGAATACAGGTACTGTGTGATACTGTTGGCTGTGCTCTAAAGCTAAGGGATGTGCCATCTCATCCCCTGTGCTCCCGTTGTTGGTTGGGAAACTGGCAGGGTAATAGGAGTTAAGTCAGCCATTACAGACTTTCAGATGGAAATCAGTTGTTGAGGATGAGAGAGCAACATAAAGAAGACCCTCAAGATTGTGGGGCTAATTTACCAGCCTGAATTGCCAACCTGCGTTTTTGTATTACAGGAAAATAAAGTGTGTGTTTTTAAAGCCACAGTTATTTTGAGTCTCATTGTAACTGTAGCCAAACCAATAATCTAACGAATAAACTATATTCTAACTAATAATTAAACAGAACACTCCATTCCCCAAATCTCCTGAATATGAATGTATGCAAGAATTATCCATGTAGAACTATATCACTTATTTTGGTATTCATATTATGGTCCATTTTCTCCCGACAACTCATTAGGACTTGTCATTTCCTTGGTTTCTGAACTCTCTTCAATGAAAAGTCTGCCAAGGGATTCTGGCTTCTCACGTTGTCTTAGGAGTGTCTTGACTGGGTCCAGAAACCCTGGGTCATTCCTTTTAAGCGCAGGATAGGTACAACTGGGAAAGTGAAGACACCATAGGATGATCTAATATTTATTAGTGATTTTGTTTATGCCCAAACAGTCCAAAAAGTGTCTGGAAATTTCTTCCATAATCTGATTTATAAGAACCCTTTGAAACCTGGGCAGCATGTTGGATCAGGATTTTCTCAGACTTGTCTGAGGTTTTTAGATCTAGTACATGGGCAGCTTCCTGAAGAGGGGTACAGGGGGAAGCATGTGTGTGGAGGAGGTGCTATAACCAGAATTCCCCTATAGTTGCCTTTTCTAAAATAGGGTTTAGAGAAGATGTGGGAGGAGTCCCCCTAAACCACTAAAATGTCTCAGTTGTAAAACTGATGACTCTTTGGTGAGCACACAAAGCCAACAGCTTCACGTTCTATAGTCCATTTAGACGAAGAAAGAAAAAGTAAAAGGGCATTTACCCAATTTCTGTGGATGATTGAACAGGCTATTGCACTATGCAAAACTAGGAAGTACTAAGCAAATACTAGAAAACTTATTACAGAGTTTGAAGCAGAGTTAGTTTCAGGTAGGATCAGGAATTGCACATAACCTCTTGAATTCTTTGTCTTCACTTTACATATCCTATAGCAGAAAACAAGGGGTCAGCCTCATATAGTGGATGCTAGAGTTTAGGGGGGCAAGGTGGGATGGAGGAGGCAAGGAGACCACCTGGGGATATTAGCTATATCCTGTCTTATAAAAAATGCTATAGGGGGCTGGGTGTGGTGGCTCACGCCTGTAATCCCAGCACTTTGGGAGGCCGAGGTGGGCGGATCACGAGGTCAGGAGATTAAGACCATCCTGGCTGACATGGTGAAACCCTGTCTCTACTAAAAATACAAAAAAATTAGCTAGGCAAGGTGGTGGGCACCTGTAGTCCCAGCTACCTGGAAGGCTGAGGCAGGAGAATGACATGAACCTGGGAGGCAGAGCTTGCAGTGAGCTGAGGTTGTGCCACCACACTCCATCCTGGGTGACAGAGCAAGATTCTGTCTCAAAAAAAAAAAAACAAAAAAAAACAAAACTATAGGGAGTTCTTCAAGTTGAAACAAACAGCAAAAAATGCTAACAATGTGAAAACATGAAAGTTTAAAACTCACTGTAAAATAAGAATATAGTCAAATTCAGGATACTCTGATATTGTAAAGTATGTGCATAAATAACTTTTAACTCCAATATAAAAGTTAAAAGACAAGAGTATTAAAAATAACTGTATCTATAATAATTTGTTAATGATACATGATATAAAATAGAGGTAAATTGTGACATCAATAACATAAAATATGGGGAAGAAAAGGTAAAGTGTAGAGCTTTTCTAAATTTGACTACTTAATTTTACAGTGAGCTTTGTACTTTCATATGTTTTCATGTTGTTAGTTAGAATCTTTTCATTTGTTTTCATGTTGTTAGTTAGCATCTTTTCATTTCAACTTGCAGAACTCCCTTTAGCATTTCTTATAAAGCAGGTCCAGTGGCAATGAACTCCCATATACAACTGAAGTTGAGTTGTTTTCTGCTTAAAATAGACTATTATAACTACAAGATGCTTTATGTAAGCCTCATGGTAAGCACCCACCCAAAAGCTGTAATAGATACACAAAAGATAAAGAGAAAGGAAGCAAAGCATACTACCATCAAAAATCATTACATTATAAAAGAGGACAATAGAGGAAGAATGGAACAAAGGAACTACAAAACAGTGAGAAAACAACATGGCAGTAATAAGTTCTTCCCTATCAATAATCACTTTAAATGTAAATGGGTCAAATTCTCAAATATAAAGTCATAAAATGGCTGATGGATTAACAAAAGACCTCCCTATGTGCTGCATACAAGAGACTCACTTTAGCTTTAAAAACACACACAGGCTGAAAGTAAGGAGATGGGAAAAAAATATTGCATGAAAATGGTTACCAAAAAAAGAGCAAGAGTGTCTATACTTACATGAGATAAAATATACTTTAAGTCGAAAACTGTCACAAGAGTCAAAGAAGGTTACTATATAATAATAAAGAGACCGATTCATCAAGAGGATGTAACAATTGTACATATATATGCACCCAACATTGGAGCACCTAAATATTCATATATTAAGCAAGTACTAAAAGAACTGAAAGGAAAAATAGACAACAACAAAATAATAGTACGGGACTTCAGCACCTGACTTTCAACAATGGATAGATCATCCAGACAGAAAATCAAAAAGAAAAGAGCAGACTTGAACAATGCTATAGGCCAACTAGACCTAATATACATATACAGAACATTCCACCCAACAGCAGTAGAATACATGTTCTTTTCAAGTGCACATGGAACTCTAGGATAAATTATATGTTAGGCCACAAAACAAATCCAGGAAAATTAAAATCTTATCAAATATATTTTCTAACTGCAATAGTATGAAACTAGAACTCAATTATAGGAGGAAAATTGGAAAATCCACAAATATATGAAAATTGAACAACATACTCCTGAGCAATAAATGGGTCCAAGACAATATTTTTAAAAATCTTGAGACAAATGAAAATGAAAACACAACATACCTAAACTTATAGGATGAAACAGAAACAGATGAAGAGAGAAGTTTATAGTAATAAATGCCTACATAAAGGAAGAACAAAGATCTCAAATAAATAATCTAAACTTACACTTCAAGGAACTAGAAAAAGGAGAACAAACTAAGTCCAAAGTCAGCAGAAAGAAGAAAATAATAAAGACCAGAGCAGAAGTAAGTGAAATAGAGGCTAGAAAACCAAAAGAAAAATGCAATGATACTAAGAGTTGGTTTTTGGAAATAATAAACAAAATTAAGAAACTAGGTAAATTGACTGAAGAGAGAAAGAAAATTCAAGTAGTAAAATTTTACATAAAAAGGAGATATTACAATGATATCACAGAAATACATAGAATCATAAAAGATTACTATTAACACTTATATGCCTGGCTGGGCACGGTGGCTCACGCCTGTAATTCCAGCACTTTCAGGGGCTGAGGTGGGTGGATCATGAGGTCAGGAGATCGAAAGCATCCTGGTTAACACAGTGAAACCCTGTCTCTACTAAAAATACAAAAAATTAGCCCAGCATGATGGCGCATGCCTGTAGTCCCAACTACTCGGAAGGCTGAGGCAGGAGAATGGCGTGAACCTGGGAGACGGAGCTTGCAGTGAGCCGAGACCGTGCCACTGTACTCCAGCCTGGGCGACAGAGTGAGACTCCGTCTCAAAAAAAATAAAAATAAAAATAAATTATATGTGAATGATCGGGTAATCTAGAAAAAATGGATATATTCCTAGAAACATACAATTTACCAATACTAAATGATGAAGAAATAGAAAATCTTTACAGGCAAAAAACAAGTAAGGAGATTGAATCTGTATTTGAAAATCTGTTAGTGAAGAAAAATCCAGGATCTGATGTCTTCACTGGGGAATTCTATCAAAGAATTCTTCTTAAAGAAGAATTAATGCCAATCCTTCTCAAACTCTACCAAAAATTTAAAGAGGAGGGAACACCTTCAAACTTACTTTACAAAGTCAACATTACCCTGATACTAAATCTGGAAAAAGACATCACAAGAAAAAAAATTGTAAGCCAAGATGAACAATGATGTAAAAATCCTCAATAAAATACTAGCAAGCCATATTCAATCGCATATTAAAAGATCATACACCATGATCAAGTGTGATTTATTCCTGAGATACAAGGATGGGTCAACATACACAAATCACAATGTGGTGTATCTGTTATGTGATACACCACATTAACAGATTGAATAATAAAAATAATATAGTCATCTCTATAGATGCAAAAAACCCACATTTGACCAAATTCAACATCCTTTCAAGATTAAAACTCTCAACAATGTAAGTATTGAAAGAATGTACTTCAACATAATAAATGCCATACATGACAAGCCCACAGATAGCATCACACTCATTGGTGAAAATTTGAAAGCTTTTCCTCTAAGATTAGGAATAAGATAAAGATACTCCCTCTCAATACTTCTATTCAAGGTAGCATTAGAAGTCCTAGCCAGAGCTATTAGGCAAGAAAAAGAAATATAAAACTTCAAATAATAAAGGAAAAAGCAAAATCACATGATCACATGATCTTATATATAGAAAACAGATCACATGATCTTACATGTAGAAAACCTCAATGACTATAGATTCAATGCCATCCCCATTAAGCTACCAATGACTTTCTTCACAGAATTGGAAAAAACTGCTTTACAGTTCATATGGAACCAAAAAGACCCCACATTGCCAAGACAATCCTAAGCCAAAAGAACAAAGCTGGAGGCATCACACTACCTGACTTCAAACTATACTACAAGGCTACAGTAACCAAAACAGCATGATATTGGTACCAAAACAGAGATACAGACCAATGAAACAGAACAGAGCCCTCAGAAATAATACCACACATCTATAGCCATCTGATCTTTGACAAACCTGACAAAAACAAGAAATGGAGAAAGGATTCCCCATTTAATAAATGGTGCTGGGAAAATCGGCTAGCCATAAGTAGAAAGCTGAAACTGGATCCTTTCCTTACTCCTTATATGAAAATTAATTCAAGATGGATTAAAGACTTAAATGTTAAACCGAAAACCATAAAAACCCTAGAAGAAAACCTAGGTAATACCATTCAGGACATAGGCATGGGCAAGGACTTCATGTCTAAAACATCAAAAGCAACAGCAACAAAAACCAGAATTGACAAATGGGATCTAATTAAACTAAAGAGTTTCTGCACAGCAAAAGAAACTACCATTAGAGTGAACAGGCAACCTACAGAATGGGAGAAAATTTTTGCAATCTACTCATTTGACAAAGGGCTAATATCCAGAACCTATAAAGAACTCAATCAAATTTATAAGACAAGAACAAACAACCCCATCCAAAAGTGGGCAAAGGATATGAACAGACGCTTCTCAAAAGAAGACATTCATACAGCCAACAGACACATGAAAAAATGCTCATCATCACTGGCCACCAGAGAAATGCAAATCAAAACCACAATGAGATACCATCTCACACCAGTTAGAATGGCAATCATTAAAAAATCAGGAAACAACAGATGCTGGAGAGGATGTGGAGAAATAGGAACACTTTTGCATTGTTGGTGGGACTGTAAACTAGTTCAACCATTGTGGAAGACAGTGTGGCAGTTCCTCAAGGATCTAGAACTAGAAATACCATTTGACCCAGCCATCTCATTACTGGAGATATACCCAAAGGATTATAAGTCATGCTGCTATAAAGACACATGCACCTGTATGTTTATTGTGGCACTATTCACAATAGCAAAGACTTGGAATCAACCCAAATGACCATCAGTGACAGACTGGATTAAGAAAATGTGGCACACATATACCATGGAATACTATGCAGCCATAAAAAAGGATGAGTTCGTGTCCTTTGTAGGGACATGGATACAGCTGGAAACCATCATTCTCAGCAAACTATCACAAAAACAGAAAACCAAACACCACATGTTCTCACTCATAGGTGGGAATTGAACAATGAGATCACTTGGACACAGGAAGGGGAGCATCACACACCAGGTCCTATTGTGGGGAGGGAGGGATAGCATTAGGAGATATACCTAATGTAAATGATGAATTAATGGGTGCAGCACACCAACAAGGCACATGTATACATATGTAACAAACCTGCACGTTGTGCACATGTACCCTAGAACTTAAAGTATAATAATAATAAAAAAGAAAACCTCAATGACTACACCAAAAAAAAAAAAAAAAAATCCCCAAAACTGTTACAATAAATAAATTTGGTAATGTTGTAGGACACAAAATCAACATACAAAAATTAGTAGCATTTCTGCTACTAACAATGAACATCCAAAAAAATCTAGAAACAATCCCATTTACAATATCATAAAAATATTTAGGAATGAATTTAACCAAAGAAATAAAAGATTTGTACATTGAAAACTATAAAACATCTATGAAAGAAATTGAAGAAAAAAAAATTGGAGGTATCCTGTGTTCATGGATTGAAAGAATGAATATTGTTAAAATGTCCATACTACCCAAAGTGATCTATAGATTCAATGTAATCTCTATTAAAATTCCAATGATGTTTATCACAGAAATAGAAAAAACAATCCTAAAATTCATATGGAACCACAAAAGACCACAAATAGCCAAAACAATCTTGAGCAAAAAGAACAAATCTGGAGGCATCACATTACCTCAGTAATTGAAAGAGTATATTATTGGCACAAAAACAGGCTATAGGTTAGTGGAACAGAATAGGGCCCAGAAACAAATCCACACATTTATGGTCAATGATCTTCAACAAAGGTCCAAAAACACACAATAGGCAAACGACAGTCTCTTCAATAAATGGTGTTGGGAAAACTAGATATCCACATAAAGAAGAATAAAATTAGGCATTTATCTCAAAATGGATTAAAGACTTAAACATGAGAGCTGAAATTGTAAAACTACTAGAATAAAACACAGGAAAAAAGCTTCTTGACATTGGTGGGCTGGGCAATGATTATTTGAATATGACCCCAAAAGTATAGGCAACAAAAGCAAAAACAGACAAATGAAATTGCACCAGACTAAAAAGCTTCTGCACAATGAAGAACATAATCAACAGAGAGAAGAGACAACCCACAAAAATGGGAGAAAATATTTGCAAACGATTTGTATGGTTTTGGGTTAATATCCAAAATATAAAATGAACTCAATCAACTAAATAATAAGAACATAAACAACCCAATTAAAACATAGGCAAAGGACTTTATAGACATTTCTCAAAAGAAGACATATAAATGTCCAACATATGTAATAAAAAAAAGCTCAACATTACTAATCATCAGGGAAATGCAAACCAAAATCCCAAGGAGATCTCACCTTACACATGTTAAAATGACCATTATCAAAAAGACAAAAGGTAACAAGTGTTGGTGAGGATGTGGAGAAAAACAACTCTGGTACACTGTTGATGGAAACATAAATCATAAATTGGTATAGCTATTATGGAGGTTCCTAGAAAAATTAAATATAGAAGTATCATGTGATCCAGGAATCCCACTTCTGGGTACATATCCAGAGGAAATGAAATCAGTATGTTGAAGAGGTATTTGCTCTCCCATATTCATTGCATCATTATTCCCAATAAACAAGACACGGTATTAATGTAAGCATCCATTGGTGAATGAATAAAGAAAATGTGACACACACACACACGCACACACGTAGAGGAATATTATTTAGCCCCTCAAACCAGGAAATCCTGTTGTTTGTGGTAACATGGATGAACGCGGAGGACATTATGCTGAAAGAAATAGGCCAGGCACAGAAAGACAAATACTGTATAATTTCATGTATTTATCTAAAAAATGTCAAACTCAGAGAGTAGAATGGTGGTTACTAGGGGGTGGGTGGAAGGGGGAGGTATTGTTCAAAGGCTACAAAATCTCTGGCAGGATGAATAAATTCTGGGGATCTACTATGCAGCATGACAGCTATAGGTAATAATAATGTAATGTATACTTGACATTTGCTTAGAGTGTAGATCTTATATATGCTTGTCACATATACACAAAAAGTTAACTATGTAAGGTGATGGATATGTTAATTAGCTTGATCGTGATAATCATTTCACAATGTAAACGTATATCAAAACATCATGTACACTGTAAACATATGCAATTTTTATTTGTCAATCGCGCCTCAATCAAGCTGAGGGAAAAAGGACATTGGGAGGGAATTATTTTGTACGGAGAGAAAAAAGTATAAATTTAATTTTTTTTTTTTTGCCTAATATAAGAAGTCTGTTCATCAAATTGACAAAGTCTAAGGTCCTAGGACTGAATATTTGAATAATGTCATCACATAATATCTCTAAGTCCTAGGCAAATATTAGGTGAAAAACATTAAACAGATATGGCTCCTGCTTTTGACAATAAGTTCCGAGTAAACAGTCTTGTTTACTGTTTACAGATGACAGTGATCTAGTTTGAAGAAAGCTGTAATGCTATAAGCTATGAAGTTGGTGTTTAGACTACAATATTATTTTCAACATTCTTGCTACCCTCCCAACATTTCTGCTGCGGTTGTATCGAGTTGAGCTACAATTCAGAAATATATGGGTTATGAACAGAGGCAGTGGCTTATGCTTGTAATCCCAGCTCTTTGGGAGGTCTAGAGGGGAGGATCACTTGAGGCCAGGGGTTTGAGACCAGTTTGGGCAATATAACTAGACCCCATCTCTATTTAATAATAAAAATAAAAATAAAATTAAGAAAAGAAATATATGGCTTAAAAAACTTTCTCCAGAAGGAAAACAGGTTATGCAAGAAGCAGCCTGTTTTAATAGAAAGTAACTGTAGACACCTGAAGACTACCTCTGCGTGTGTTTATTTTTATTTTGTTGACAGGGTATTACTGGTAGAAAAATGAGTATTCTATAACAAGTTTGAGTGAATAAGCTCCACATGTGGTCTCAAGCCAAGTCCCATCATCACATCTGGCATGAGAAAAACACCACAGTTCTCTGAACCTTTTCCCCAGACTGCCTGAGGCTCTTTGCTCACTGGAAGGAAGCAATGCTGATGCAAGTTGGTTTCCAGACTGAAGTTGATACTCAGCCTTGCTGGCCAGCTCTCTTGTTTGGCAGACCAAGGTCTTCTCATGCCTCAGGCTAAATAGCAAGGAAATGCCCAAGGCCAGAATTATTTGAAATAAGAGGAAAGTTGGAGGTGCTGCCCAGTTCATGACTCAGTGAAACCAAACTCTGAAACACAGCAATCCAGAATTGAGAAGCTAAAATAGAAAGGCCTGAATGGAGCAGTAACCCAGCCAGGACTTGACAGAGTATTTGGAAACAGGTGGCATAAAAGATTAAATATACCAGGCCTGAACGGGATTAATTAAGAATGGCAGGGGCCAGCTGAGTCAGGAACACATGGGCGGATCTGGAATAAGGCTTGGTTGATAAAGATAGGTGAGCCCAAAGTGCTTCAGATTATATAAATGATCCCTACCTTAAAATTTTGTACTGTAGCCCACATACAGATCACAGACACTAAAATCACAGAGAAATATTTGCCAGAAGGCTTTATCTTGACCCCGCGGACTTGTATTCTATGAATTGTCAGCACTGACCTGGGGCAAGAATAAACAACAGGTAGATAGACGTCCATCTGTTTTTCTAAGACAGGAGGAGATAGATACGAACTTAACATTTTTATTAGAACAAAAAGAAGAAATACATTTTAAGGCCTAACCTGTTCAACTTAATACTCTAATATCATTTTCTTACTTTAACATTTTTGTTTAGTGAAAGTCTAACTAATGTAGTTAAGTAATAGAAATCCTCCATAGAAGGGAGAAGGCCTGGCTCTGTCACACAATCAACACGGAATCCTAGTCACCAGAGTTAGCTTTTATGAACTTCTGGTTTACCTTCCTGAAAAATGGTTTTGTTTTTGAGGATCAAATATGATAATATTTATGAAAGTACTTGGAAAACTATAAATTGTTATATAAATGGAATGTATAATTTTATGAAATCATTATTCCTTTTTTTTTGAAATGGAGTCTCGCTCTGTCGCCCAGGCTGGAGTGCAGTGGCGAGATCTGGGCTCACTGCAAGCTCCGCCTCCCGGGTTCACGCCATTCTCCTGCCTCAGCCTCCCGAGTAGCTGGGACTACAGGCGCCCGCCACCTCGCCCAGCTAATTTTTTTGTATTTTTTAGTAGAGATGGGGTTTCACCGTGTTAGCCAGGATAGTCTCGATGTCCTGACCTCGTGATCTGCCTGCCTCAGCCTCCCAAAGTGCTGGGATTACAGACGTGAGCCACCGCGCCCGGCCATGAAATCATTATTCTTTGCTCACAGAATCAGAATCATGGCTTGATTACCCTGGGGACCAATTGGTTTTTTTGTTTTACTAAAAACAAAGAAAAAGAAAAATAAACTTTGTTACTTATCATTGACTCATAAAGAATTCTGCTATAAGTCAAATTATTTAAACCTAGCCTAGCAATTATCTTTCTTTTTCCTTGTTCCTGAAAGGTAAGATTTTGTACACAACTTGCTACTAAGTACTGCTGCAATTTGATTAGGAGGCTTAACCCTTGAGCATCACAAAGAAACATCTTTTATGTCTTCTGAATAATAAAAGGGAAAATTCATATTCTTACATTTCTTTGAACAGAAACATGCCTAAATGCTTCCAGTCAAATGTTTAAAAGACAGTGGAATAAAATATTTAGACTACATCTGATAGACAAAGTATTGGCCGTTTATAAAAGAGCCCCTCAAAATAAACAAAAGATAATCCAAAATAAAAGTGGCCAAATGACATAAACAGGCAATTCCTAGAAGTGAATGTGCAAATGATTAATAAACATATGAAATTTAAAAACCAGTGAGGTATATTTGCACCCAACAAATAGTGCACAATGAAAAAGACTGATAATATGTGATGCTAATAAGAATATGGGAAAATAAGCAGGCTTATATATTGGTAGTTGGTAGTACAAATTATTGCAATCTTTTTGGAAAGACTGTGGATCACAGTAATTCTAAATATTAGTGCCAGAAAGGATGGTTGACTACCATCTTCATTCACTTATTCATGAAACAAATATTTACTGCACGCCTACCTTGTGCCAGGGATACAGGCTTACGTCTGTAAAATAAATCTCTGCCCCTGTGGAGTTCACTGTTTATTGTGGGAGAGACAGACAATAGCCATAATAAGTAAGTACAGTTCCTAGAGTGTAAGGAAGTGATATGTACAATGGAAAAAATACAGCAGGCCAGGGAACACCTGTAATATTGATATTAGAGTGTGGGCAGCAACTTCAGATGGGGAGTCTATATAGGTCTGGACTGAGAAAGTGAAATCTGAGCTAAGACTTGAAGGAAATAGGGAGTGCGTCTGAGGATGTACAGGGGAATAAGGTTCCAGGTAGAGGAAACAGACCGTATAAACATAAATAAGTAAAAATAACAAAGTGGTTGAATATAAATATAAAGATGTCAATGAAAGAAGAGTGGATGGAGACTTCCCTTCCAAGGTTAACAGTTTCCTTTCTGCGTATTTTCTTCATTTATTTATTCAGTTAATGGGATCCGTGTCTGTAACATCTAGGAGGGTGTGTTGATCCGTCAGTTATCAAAAAGAGTCTTACTTTTGGTCAATCAGGCATGTTCATAGAGTCCAGAGACTTTTGGCAAACTACTTCCTTATTTTTTTCCATGAAATTGGTCATCAATCCATACAGAGTCCACCTGCAACAAGAGCAACTTGAGTGGAATCACTGAATCTCCTTATCTGGTCCCCTCTCTTGTCTCCTTGGAGCTTTTTTCTTTTTTACTTTTCTGCCTACACTCAGAATTTGCTGGCAGCTTCAGAGCCTAAAGATTTTGCCAACTCCTTTAGGTCCTTCATATTGTTCGGTGAGGAACCCTTATGAGGGCAACAGACTTATCTCTTGTTAGTGTGAACTTCTGTTATTGCATTAATATTGTGGCATTAATTTTGCTAACAAAAGTGCTATTACATTACTCTGTCGAATCAGAGACCTCTATAATCATATAGTGGTAATCATTATACTTGACAACATTACGATAGATTTTCCTGTACTCCTTTACCATCTCTTCTGACCATTTCTCATACTTCACAAGTTTTCTAAATTTCTTTTGAGGTATAACGTACTTTTTAGTATAGAGTTTGGTGGATTTCAAAATAAATATGCCCTATTTACCACCCAGATTAACACTGCCAGCACTCCAGAAGCCTGTCTCTCATGCCTCCTTTCAGTCAATAACCACCCCAAGGTAGCCAATATTCTAATTTGGATCACCATATGTTAATTTCTGACTGTTCTTTAGACTTTATATAAATAGAATCATTTTGTAGGTACTCTTTGTACAACATTATGTTTGTGAAATGTATCACTTTTGTAGATAGCAATAGTTTGGCTGGGCGCAGTGGCTCACACCTGTAATCCCAGCACTTTGGGAGGCTGAAGCGGCTGAATCACAAGGTCAGGAGTTCGAGACCAGCCTGGCCAACATGGTGAAACTACGTCTCTACTAAAAATATAAAAAATTCGATGGGCGTAGTGGTGGGTGCCTGTAATCCCAGCTACTCAGGAGGCTGAGGCAGGAGAATCGCTTAAACCCAGGAGGCGGAGGTTGCAGTGAGCCAAGATTGTGCCACTGCATTCCAGCCTGGGTGACAGAGTGAGGCTCCTTCTCAAAAAAAAAAAAAAAAAAAAAAAAAAAAAAAAAAAAAAGAAGCTGGGCACGGTGGCTCACACCTATAATCACAGCACTTTGGGATCGCTTAAACTAGGGAGGTAGAGGTTGCAGTGAGCTGAGATCGCGCCACTACACTCCAGGCTGGGCGACTAGAGTAAAACTCTATCTCAAAAAAAAAAAAAAGCAATAGTTTGTTCTTTGTCATCAATTTATAGTATTCCATTGTGTAACTATACCAAGATTTATTTGTTCTACTGTTGGCAGACATTTGGGTGGGTTTCAGTTTTTGGCAATTGTGTGTAAAACTGTTACAAACATTCTTATAACATACTGCTTTGTGAATATATGCATTTATCCTCCCACGCAGACAGAGTGGCACATTTCTGCTGTAAAAGGTCAAATAGTAAATCCTTTAGGATTTGCAGGTCATATGGTTTCTGTCACAATTATGCCATTGCAGTGCCAAAGTAGCTCTAGAGAAGACATAAACAAATGGATATAGCTGTGTTTCAATAAAGTGCTATTTACAAAGACCAGATTTGACCTGTACACTATGGTTTGTTGAACCTTGCTCTGTTCTTAGGTCTATACCAAGGACTGGAAATACTGTGTGTTAGGTAATGCTGTGTGTTATACACCAAGGAATGGTAAATCTGTGTGTTAAGATGTTCATTAGGCTTTACCAGTTTTCTAAAGTGATTGTATCAATTTACACTCCCACCAGCAACGAATGGAAATTTCATATATTCACCAACATTTCCCAAATATTTTTAAATTCCTGAAAACATTGTATTTTCTCTCATTTGTAAATCAGTGTCATTATTGCTATAATAGTAAAATGTTATTTTTTTCTTCTCTAAGGAGTCACTATGTCAATGACCTGTCACTAATGCCTCTTATTCTTGCAAAGGAATATTGAGGACCCCTACATTGTGCTTTTCTGCCCCTTTAATTTGATGCAAAGAGCACTTTATTGGCAGTTGGGAGACTTAAGCTTAATCACACTATGACTTTAGTATAGGCACTTCTGTGTCTCATTTCTCTTTTCTTCCCTTTTTTTTTTTTTTTTTTTTTTGAGACAGAGTCATGGTCTGTCACCAGGCTGGAGTGCAGTGGCGCAATCTCGGGTCACTGCAACCTCTGCATCCTGGGTTCAAGCAATTCTCCTGTCACAGCCTCCCGAGTAGCTGGGACTATAGGCATGCGTCACCACGCCCAGCTGATTTTTATATTTTTGGTAGAGACGGGGTTTCACCATGTTGGCCAGGATAATCTCCATCTCTTGACCTCATGATCTGCCTGCCTTGGCCTCCCAAAGTGCTGAGATTACAGGCATGATCATTTTCTTAATCTGTGAAATGGGGCTAAAAACATGTGCTCTGGCTATTACTCTGGGTTTTTATAATAACAAATGAAAAAAGATGGATAAAATTAAATGACAAAAAACTAATTACACTACACAAACTGAAAAAAGCCATGTTATAGAACAGTATGTCTAGCATGATCCCAAATGGAGGAGTCAGGCGGGGAGCTGGGGGGTGATGATGAATATTTAAAGGTATAGAAAAAAATGCTAGAAGAATATTTCCCAAAATATTGAAGTGCAATTTTGGGTAGATGATGTAAAGCAATAATTTTTTCTTCTTAATGTTCTGCAAATTTTCCCAAAATTTCTGATGTAAACGTGAATTACCTATATAATCAGAAAAAAAAGTGAATGTTTAGAAGTACACTGTAGATTGAGAGACTGCGCCTTCTCCCCCTCGCTGCGTGGCCTCTCTTGCACACTATTGCTTGATTCTTGGCTGAACAAATCAACAACACAAACTAACAACAACAACAACAAAAATACACAGACTATGACAAAGTAAGGAATTATCATGATGGGCATTAATAAGCAGCGGGAGGCCTCTGTCTTGGGTTTTGTAAAATGTGATTTTGAGTATTCTCTCGGCACTTAGGGGCTTTTGAAATATTACATTGTGTCAGAGCTTAGCGGTGGAAATAAGTCAAGGAAAGATGTCTCAAAATTGCCTGAAAGCAGATGACAGAAGCAGTTTGCTTTGCTGGGAATCCTCAGCCTCTGTCACTTTGGGGTTGCACAGTGGAGGGAGGTGGGAGGAGCTTTGCTGTGGGTGGCAGAGGCCTGTCCTGATGCCAGTTTCTGCAGTGAATGCTGCAAACATCAAGAATGCAGAAGTGGCCCAGGCAGGCTCATTGGCACTCTAAACACAGCCCGACCCAAATTCAATGTGGAAATGAACTTTGAGGAAGAGTGTAAGGATGTGGACAAGTTTGGCTTTCTTTATAAAGTGACCATTATCTTTCCTATATATAAAATTTACAGAAAGAAACTGCTACATTTTCCCTTCAGGCCATGGTAAAGGTTAGAGACATGTATGAAGTGTATTTTCCAAAATGCAAACCTTTTTTTTGTTTTTCAAAGCAAATACAAGCTGTTTTATCAAGAAGTGCTGGCAAAAGTCCAGAAACTAGCACAGAACTGAGATGAAGGTTGAAAAGGAACGATTCAAAGGAAAACATCTATTTAAGGGGGAACCACACCAGCACGTGGGATTTGGCTCCCACCGGAGGCAGCCCGCAGACACCAGGTGTCACGTTTAACTGATAGTGCTTGTTGCTGACCCTGTGGGTGGCAGGAAGGAAGAGGAGTGACTGTGGCATTCGGCGGAGGATGAGCTTTGTCCTATCGCTGGCACAGAAGTTGAATTCTTAGATGGCTCGACCACGGGGTTGTGTGGTGAAAAGGGGGATTTCCACTTTCAAAAATAGTATGACTTCAGTTAGGTTTGAGATGGCCTTTTTGGGAAGTTTATTATATTTAGAAACCCCCATTCCCCCCACCCCCCAATGACTTTTAGAGTCCATCTGTAGCATGGCACAAGTTTTCAAAAGTTTAGTGACTTCATTTATGCCGGGGTCCAATTTGGAGTCAATATGTTTTCTTAAAATGTCTGAAACAACCATTGCATTGACAAAAATACATTTTAATTAAAATGCTGAAAGTAGTAAAATGGCAAGGGACCTTTTTTCCTCTCCGGGTTTCTCTCTACTTTTCAAATTGCCTATTTTGTGGTTTTCACAAAGGGTATTGATATCCCAGCTCTGGGCAGTGTGCTCTGCTCGCTAGCTTCTGGGAGCCACTGCCTGGAGCCAGGCAGCCACAGGAATCTCCATATCACCTAGAATATCAATTACACAAACTGTAAAAATAGAATCAAGTAAAAGAATTCAATAATGAACATTTTTGTTTAAAAAGTAAAAATCAATGTATTGCATTTAGAAGAAAAAAATCCTTTTAAAATGTAGTAGTCCCATAAGGAAAGATGAGTTTTCAAAGATGTGCTTTTCACGGAGGCTAAGATGACAACCCACTTCCAGTTCAGCAGGACCCCCTTGGTATGTCTGGCCACCCAGCACAGTGTAATGTGAGAAGGCAGGCAGATTATATATCGTGGATTTAATTTTGGATTTAGGGAGGCACATGGTCTGCCCAATTCGGTTTCCATTTTTTTCTATTCTCCTTGAAAACAACTTTCTGTAGAACTTCAATGTGCCATTCCTCTCAGTAACTCCAGCCTGTAGCTAATTTGGACCAGGACAAGGAGAAAAGCTCTTTCTTGCTGTGAATTGCTAAAGGATTCCTAGAAGCTAATTCTTCGCCTCCATTTGAAAAGTGGAAGGAAGGTAAAGAATTCCTACTGATCTCCTGTTTGCTGCCTTGGAGCAGTGATGTCAAACTCTGTAATCAGCGGTAGCAGCTTTTTATCACGTATTTCAAAATATCTCCTTTACTTGATTACCATTAACTTGAAATCACTGATTTTTTTGGGTGCAGTCTCTGCCCCAAGTTTCTACAGAATGTTTTATAACAAATCTTTTGGGTTTTTTTTCCTTCCCAACTTATTAATCATTTGCCAGAATAAGCAGTAACATGACCAGCAGACAGTCTTTTTGGGTAACCCTGTGACTACCTTTCTCTGTTGGTGGAATTTAGGAATCATGTGTAGCAATGCAACAACTGAGCCTGCCAACCTCTAATGAGAGCTTGGGCCATTTCAGGCTACTCTTTCGCCCTAAATTCCTCTCCTCTCATGGAAACTTTCCTTTCATCTATCCTATCCTTTTGCAAGACACATTCCAAGATGTTGACCAACTGATCTATTAATGAGCTTCTGGGAGTAAGTGAAAGGGAATTTAGGTGCCTATAAATGAAGTCTTTTAAGTCCAACCCCTTTGTTTACGCAGAGGGCTGTAACTACAGCTGGCACAGGGGAGGGGAACTGGTCCTGGCAGGTCAGGATAAACAGGTGTTTGGAATATTACCGCTTCCCTTAAGGGGTGGGCTTGGTTTAGTGATGGTGATTGGCACCCAAAACTGTACTTGGAAGCCAACCAGCAGTCTAAAGTTTGGAGGTAATTTTCTCTCCGAAGCTGGACTCCATCTCCCTTTTCCCTCCAGCTTAACCACTTTATTCCGGGCCAGGGCCAGTTTTGTTGATGTTTTTCAGAGTGCCACCTACAGGTATCAGCAAAACCCCTAGCACAAAAGAAGAGATCAGTGCCAGTGTCTGGGGGGTAGGGAGGAAGTGGGCTCGAAGGGGTGGAAATTGGAGCAGTTTTGGGAACAAAGCACATAGCCGGAGGCCTGAGAGGAAGACTTCCAGTGGGCAGGACAGTTTGGAGGTCCCACTACCGTAGGGAGAGGAACTGGAGTCTGGTGGAAAGGGAAGGGAAAGGCAGAGTGGCAGAGCAGGTGCTCCTGCCGTGTCACCAACAGGGAAGGCTGGCAAAACGTATCGCCCTTCCAGGACTCCGTTTCCTACTTGGCAAAGTGAGGGAATTAATTTCTTTGGAGCAATGCTTTCTCTTTGAGGTTCCTTCATCTAGCTTTGCCTTTGAGCAAGATGAGTTTCAGTGGAGCTTCTAATCCAACAGAAAGCTCTTAAAGAGAAACGTCGACAGGTCCTGGGAAGGGAATACTGACGGGATTCGTGAATGGCGAGGAGAAAGAAAAGACTGAGAACAGAAATTGTGAGGAGCAATAGAGAGGGGTGGGTGAGGGTGGCTCTGCTGTGCACTAGCTGTGCCTCCCGTGGCTGTGATAGCATCGCTCTGAAGCTTTCTCAGCTATAAAACATAAAACCAGGATGATACCAGGACCTGTTGAATTGGTACCTGTGCAAATTGTGAGGTTACCTGATGATGAATGTGAAGATCTCAGCTCAGAGCCTGGCATGTGGGCGAGAAATGTTGGTTGCTGCTGTTAGGCACATGAGGATGGAGTATGGAGTACAGGTAAAGGAAGGAGAAGAGCATATTGAAGACTTTCGAGGGTGCTGTGGCTTAGGGAAACTCCCACTGGAGGTATGTGATCCACACAGACAATGAAGCAGTCTGGGTAAATCAGAAAAGACCCTGATGAAGGAAACCTATCAGAAATACATAGATATCCCAGGCCAGTGCTATGCCAGGTTACATTGCAGCCTGTAGCAAAAGGAAAACTCAATATTATTGACCTCAGGTTTATTTAAAATTATCATATTTTGCTCATCATGGATTTTTTTTTTGCATTAGTGTCTATTTTTAAAAGACACATTAAAATACTATTTATCTTAGTTACTGAGTTTTTGGCCATCTCCTTAAATATTGTGCTCATGGCAAGTACTTCACTAACCTCATCCTAGTCACAGCCTTGTCTAAAACAAGGTTGAAGACTTGATCAGTCATCAAAGTCGATTCTATAACAAAACTGTAGTAACTTGGTATAGAAGGCCCAGAGCCATCTAAATGATGACAGCAGCAAGGACAGAAGGAAATGTCTTTTTTTCTACTAACAACGGAAGGAAGTCTGAAAATACGAAATACCCCATCCTAGCACCCACTCCATAAACAAAGAATCTGGGCCTCTTTAGACCCAGATTCTGGGAAAATTACTACAGCATCATTAACATAGCTTTGCTCCAGAATGCCAGGCATGAGAAAACTCTAAGGAAGCTTTCTAACTTAGGGAAGGAACATGAAATGCTTTACAGGATTTGAGTAGGAGGGGTTAGGTCAAAATTCAGCTAGCTCCAAAGCTAGGTGGTCCAGGAAAGGTTCTCTGAAGAAGGAAGAGCTGTTCTTACACAGTAGCAGCTATTGGGCAATTTGGATTTTATCATGATGAATGAAGAGAAACGGAGGATACAGTCTTGTGCAAAAGTGGGTGTGGAGAAATAGTTACAAAGGATAGGACAGGCAAAGGCCACTGTGGATGATGCACAACCCTTCAGGGCCCCTCTCAGATCTGTCCTGGGCATTCACAGGCGGGAGTATTCTAGCAGATGTCCAGCAGGAAAATCAACATTTTCAAGGAACCTCTGATTATTACCTTACAGCTGGTGGATGACAGTATCTTGGAAAGTTCTTGTTTCCCTTAGGCTCTTATCTGATTTCAAGAGAGACAAAAGCACCATTCACAGCTAAAATGACAGGCAGCATAAGCAGCAAACCCACTCAACAATGCTCACTTCCGCTCTATGCTAGACCTGGGGGCTGCTCACAAGGGCCCTGCCCAAAAAGCTGATGCAGCAAACTCCAGGACACCTAAGTGACCAGAACATGACGGGAACAGTGCTTTGCTATCTATGTTACTTCACAGAGCATGGAAAGGGTTTTACTGTGAAGAGATTTTACATGTATCACCTGGTTTTGATTTGCACTATGGCACTGTGATTAGAGCAACAACTTTTAGTCATTTATTTTATGGACGAAAAGACTAAACCCTTGAGTGGTTAAGTGGCTTGCCCAGTGTCACTCAGCTGGTTAAAAGAAAGGCTGAGGACTGAGTTTTTAAATTCCCATACTGCAGTCATTTCTAGGAGGCCACATAGTGGAAAAGTTTGCAGCTATGTACCCCTCTGACCCCGTAAGACCTCTCCTTATTTCAAAAGTCATCACGGTGCTTTTGTTCCCTGACCTCCCTCCCTGAAGCAGGTTGGGAAAAGGGTGATAACCTGAGCCCATCAGCCAGTCTTCATGGGCCAGAGTCCCCCAAGCTTCCTTTCGACCCTTCCTTCTTGCCTTCATCCCAGGGAAATATCAGTATCTAAGTGACCCCACCACCAGCCACCAAGGACATTTCTGATTGGACTCTGTGGTCTAATCCTGGTTCTTTCTCTACTGGAAGGGAAATACAACAGAGGAAAATCCCCAGTGTGTCCCAGACAGTATTCAAATGTATTCATTAAGTGATAAAATATTGGTTCAAAGCCAGGGACATCATCATCATTATCACTGTCATTATCAATAAGTGCTGGAATTAGAAGGAACATAGAAAACTCTCTGTCTTCAGGGAATTTCTTGTAAACAGGGGCATCATAGGGAGATTTTTAAACAGAAAATCTCCACACTCTGTGATTGCTGAGGGGCAAAACCGAGTCAAGGTGCAATGGGAACCGAGAGGAAAAGGGGCCATGATCTCCCTGGGGGTCTAATGAATAAATTCCCTGAATGCAGACCCCTTGTGAGGTTGAGGCCACGTGTATGTACATGTGTGGAACATTCTGAAGGAGGTTCATTATATATAAATGAATCTTACTTAATCTTTTAGAATTATGCTTGTGGCTACAGGGTCACCCACATTTCTATGGCCAGGATTGACCAAAGAATTAAGTAGTTGAATAAGACATTCAGTGACAATTTTGACTTTATCATGTCCTTGGGGCATGGTGCTCTGATCTGCTTTATAATCAGAGTAAAATGCAAACACAATTTGTTGAATGCCTACGCTATGTCAGCTAGTCTGGGCACTCAGGTAATTTCTGTGAACAAAACAGAAAAACGAGGCTTATATTCTAGTGGTTAAGTTGGAGATCATCTCAAATGACATATGCTTCCCTTGGGCAGTGGTTCCCAAGCTGCCCATCAGAATCACTGGGGACCTTTCAAAAAATTCCCAAACCTGGCCAACCCAGGCCAAATTCAGAATCTCATGGGTGGCTTATAATTTTTTAAGTTCCCCAGGTGATTCTCACATGCAAGGTGGGTTGAAAACCACTGCCCTCAAAATTCTGGTGGACTTCCCTAAGGAGGCATGTCTTCTCCTCCCCACTTCCAACCACCCTTCGAAAATCATTTATATAATTCACAGATGAAGAAACCCAGCCCTAAAGGCTCAGAGTGACATGTCCAAAAAAAAAGGGGGGCACATCGAGAAGGTCACCAGGCCAGAATTTGAACCTAGGTCTTCTGATTTTAAGCCTAGTGTGTTTTTCATCATGTTGAAAGAGTTAAGAAAACTGAATATTGTTATTGCCTATAGCAAAAATCTGAGGGGCTCCCCAGGGGAGAGAGGAGATTGTCTGCAAGCCTCCTTGTGTCTTCCTGTCACTCATTAAAAACTTTAGCACCTGGACCAGTCTTCATTCTTCTAAGAAATATGAATATCCAGGGGCACATTCAGCAAAGAGCCCACTGAATGGGCTCTTTCCTGGGACCCCCTCACTGCCAACATATGTTTTCTGCACTCCATCTCAGCCATCCACTCCCGCGGCCACCCGCTGGACATCACCGCTACTGCTACTTCAAATAAGAACTTCATTGAGAAAGCCTCTCCTTCAGTGCACAGGCTTGAGGTCCCTCGCTGAAACTGTTCTCCAATCTCAGCAGCCTTGGTCAGACCACCAATATACTCACTTGCTTTTTTCTTTTTCAGTACCTCCCTCTTTCATTTCCCTTCATGCCTGGTTTGCATCCCTTGGGCCATCATTTTCATCATTATGGGGCAAGTACCATACTTGTAACTCCCATGCCCACTTCTCTAAACACTCTTTCCCTCGAACACCAGCTGACACTCTTGCTGTTATTAACGTCTGAAGCCCTCTTCCCCCACCATTTTGTCCAATTCCTAATCATCCTTTAAGTTTCAGTTTAATTACTTCAAGAGGTCCTCCCTGACCCTTCAGTCTAAAGGAGGGACCCCCGTGTTACACCATTCCTTCTCAATTCTTATCATAAGTTGTATTTGTACATGTATTTCGGTTATTTGTTTAACATCTCTTTCCCTGCCAGGCATGGGCATGGGGCTGTCTGTTTTGATTACTGCTATATCCCCAGTGATTGACACACTTCTGGCACATAACAGTTACTTTATAAGTACATGAATGAATGAATGAATGAATGAATGAATGAATTTATTCATTCAAAGTCACCCAGAGTTATTTAGTGGCAGAGCCACAACTTACCCATTTGACTACGGTTTGACCTTTGAGATGATTTTTGCGATTAAATTTTGCAATTGAGCCCCCTCAGATGCTCATTTGCATGGGCCCTGTTGACTGGACTCTGCCAGAGGTAGAGTTTGCCCAGTAGTGAATCCTAGAACCCCATGTGTTCTACATGATAGCATCAAGCAATTGTCCATGGGGATGAGTTATGAACCCAAGAGGCCAGAGTGCATTGCAGCGGGGTTGAGGGTTACACATTTTAAGAAGCTACGCCTCTGGCTCTGCTGTCAGCCCTAGAGATGGCACCTTTAATTCTTTCCAAGACTAGGCCAAGGGTGCCTTGCTTAATGTGTCATTTCTCTAATCCAGTAGTAAGTGGGTCTTTTACATGCAATTTTAAACCTTTCTTCACATAAAATGTTTCTTTACATAGAAGGACCTTATAATTCCTGAATGTCCTCAACTGCTCTTGAAAAGGTCACCTTCAGACTGGGCCCCCCAGCTTTCATATGATTCACTATGCTAACATTTTTTCCCTATAGGTTACTTGAGATCCCTCAGAAATCTCAAACATGTGTTACTACTTTGAATATTTATTTAGTTTCTGAAGGAGAAGGCTGAGCTAGAGACCTGGAGAATGAAATAAGGTATTAGTATCTACTGCCTTAATTGGTTAATTGATTGAGCACAAATGGGAGGCTGACTGTGCTCAGAGTTTTATAGAGAGTAACAAGATGAATGAGTTGGAAAGTTTGGCCAATTGGCCATCCAAAGAGAACTAGGGAAGAAAGGTCCCGTTTGTTGTCTGCATGGTGTCCCACCAAGGACAGCACATGACAAGTGCTTGTGTCACTCACAGGTGTCCAAATAGAACACACAGTTGGGTAGCCTTCTGTAACTACCGTTTTCAAGTAGCCTGTGTAACAATGGCTTCCAATCTCACACTGATTTTGATGCTTGAGCCCCTACCCTCTAGAGATCCGATGAAGAGTAACTGGAGAAGTTGGATGTCTGTAGCATCAAAAGGCTCTCCAGGTGAATCTGAAGCTCTGCTGGCATTGGGCGTTTGCCACCTTCATAGACATCTCTGAGCAGGGGGCCTTTGGTGATTTAGGTTACTGATGGTATATATTTTTTTAGTGTCAGAATCATCTAGTCCCTGCACTTTAGAGTCCAGTGTTTCACAAACACACAAAGAATATAAATCTATTGACAAACACACGGTTGCCTTTGTTGCTTGGAATTTGCTGCCCAGTGCTGCCTAGTATATACCCATAAACTTAGACATCCACTCAACAAGCAATGCTCTTCAAGCCCCAGGGAAGCTCTGTAGTGTCAGGGGCGGGCCTGCATGACAGCACAGAAATCCAGGTCTTTTCTGAGGATAAGTCTCACTAGGCCCCACATCGCACATGTTCCTTTTTACCCTTAGCCTATCCTCTTTTTCTGCCTCACAAACCAGCTAGGCTATCTTTTAGCTCTGCTAAGATGTTTTGATAAAAAAAGGAATGATCCACTGGAAGTTCATTTTCAGAAGATCTGTTGTCTTTTGGTAAAGAACCCAAGGAGAAACCAACTGGTGAAAGCTGTAGCTTTGTTGGGGCTGTTAGTCTTTATTGAACCATGAATTCCCCTGGACGGAAGCCTAAGCAGAAGTCCCTCATTCTTTACATAAATAAACAAATAAATAAAATATTTTGGCTGGTACCTAATAAAAACACACACAGGCAAATCAAGTTTAGCACATATTCTGGAAACTCCCAGCTTTCAAACTTCAATAAGATAGTCGTAGGGTATCCAGCCCAATTAAGGCATATACACAAAATCCCCTTTTAGCTTAAAAAATAACGAATAACAGGGTCTTTTTCTTTATTCTAGACCCTTTGATTGTGGTTTAGTGGCTAAGACTGAGACTAGTGAAGAGAAATATTACTAATCTGAAAACTTTTTTCTTGGGAGGAAAATGACATGAAGTATCAAAATGTCCTAAGCAATTATTCAAAAAATACAAAACAAAACAACCAGGCTAAAGATGATCTTCTAGCAAAGGATTTTGCCATGCTTGACTTCTGTGCTTATTTTGAAAGGAATGAGGGAAAATAGATGGACATCATACCCCCACTCTGGCCATATGGTTTTAGTTTTATTTGGATCAGTTTGAACAGAAACTTTGAAAAGCAGAGACGACAGACACAAAGAAAGAGAAAGAAAAAGAAAGAAAGAGAAAAGAAAAGAAAACAAAGAAAAGAAAAGGGAAGAAAAGCAGCGATTGTTCAGATTTCCAGCTTTCAAATAATGCCAAACCAGGATATATGCCCAGGCTATTTTGGTCTCAAGGCCCAAGGACAAAATCACATAATGAAGAATCCCCAGCAGACATAACTTACTTTTAGTGGCATGCATTTCCCATTTTGAGTTTAGAAACTCTGGTCTAATGTGACAGAGGTACAGATTTTAAGATCTTTGGGGCCCTTTTGCTTTTCTTCAAAAGCACATAATGCCGTGATTCTCATCGGGGGTGGTTTTGCTCCTCCTAGGTGCATTCGACAATGTCTGGAGACGTTTTTGGTTGTCACAAATTGGAGATGGGAGTGGGTGGGGATGCGGAGTGGGCATTTTCTAGTCTGGAGAAATCAGAGATACAGCTAAACATCCTACAATGCTCAGAACAACCAAAAAATATCTGACCCAAAATGTCAATAATGCCAAGAATGAGAAACCCTGACGTAATGGGCCCCCTTAGCCGACTACAGAAGTTACTGTGTGATGGACACACTCCCCGGGAAGACAGAGATTAAATAATTACAGCTATTATTCATTGATGGTTACTTGTGTACCAGATGCTTCATGCACATTAATATTTTAAATTAATAGACTTTAATTTTCAGTGCAGTTTTAGGTTTACAGAAAAATTGCATAGCAAGTTCTCATATGACACCACATCCACCCCTCAGTTTTTCTATCACTGACATCTTGCATTACTGTGGTATATATACTACAATTGATGAACCAATACTGATATATTATTATTAACTGAAGTCCATAGTTTACATTAGGGTTCACTGTTTGTGTTGTAGATTCTATGGGTTGTGACAAATGTATAATGTCATGTGTCCACCATTATAGTATGAAAAAAAGTAGTTTCTTATTTCTAAAATCCTTTGAGCTTCTCACATTCTTGCCTCCCTTCCTCCCCTCAAATCCTTGGCAACTACTAATCTTTTTGCTGTCTCCATAGTTCTGCCTTTTCCAGAATGTCATTTAATTGGAATCACATAGCATGTAGTCTTTTCAAATTGGCTTCTTTCACTTAGTAATATGCACTTGAGCTTCTTCCGAGTCTTTGTGAGTTGGTAGTTCATTTAGTCTTAGCATTAATAATATTCCATTATATGGATATACCACATTTTGTTTATCCATTCACTATTAAAGGGCATCTTGGTTGCCTCAAAATTTTGGCAATTATGATGAATACAACTTCTATAAATATTTGTGTGCAGGTTTTGTGTGGAAATAAAATTTCAGCTTATTTGGGTAAGTATCAAGAAGTGCAATTGCTAGACTGTATGATAAGACTATGTTTAGTTTTCTAAGAAACTGCACACTCTCTTCCAAAGGAGCTTTGCCATTCTGCATTCTCATTAGCAATGAATGAGGGTTCTGTTGCTCCACATCATTGCTAGCATTTGATATTGTCAGTGTTCTGGATTTTGGCCATTCTAATAGGTGTGTAGTGGTATCTCAGTGTGGTTTTAATTTGCAATTGCTTGATGACATAAGACATTGAGCATCTTTTTATATGTTTCTTTTTTGTCATCTGTATATCTTCTTTGGTGAGGTGTCCAGACATTTTGCCCATTTAGAAATTTGGATTGTTTATTTTCTTATTGTAGTCTTAAGAATTCTTTGTATATTTTGGACACTGGTCCTTTATCAGATATGTGTTTTGCAAAGATTTTCTCTCAATCTGTGGATTTTGTTTTCCTTTTCTTAATAGTATCTTTCACAGAGCAGGAGTTTTTAATTTTTATAACATCTAACTTATCAATGTTTTCTTTTAAAGGTCATGCTGTGGGTGTTGTGTCTGAAAAGCAATTGCCCACTTGGAGGTCACTTAGATTTCCTCTTATGTTTTCTTCTAGGAGTTTTATAGTTTTGTGTTTCGCATTTAGGTTGATGATCCATTTTGAGTTAATTTTTGTGAAAAATGTAAGATCTGTGTCTACATTGATTTCTTGAATGTTCCTTGTGTACCAGAACATTTCTTGTCTATATATATTTTTTATTTATTTATTTATTTATTTTAGATGGAGTCTTGCTCTGTTGCCAAGACTGGAGTGCAGTGGTATGACCTCGGCTCACTGCAACCTCCACTTCCCAGGTTCAAGGGATTCTCCTGCCTCAGCCTCCTAAGTAGCTGGGATTACAGGTGTATGCCACCATGCCTGGCTAAATATTGTATTTTTAGTAGAGACAGGGTTTCGTTATGTTGGCCAGCCTGGTCTTGAACTCCTGACCTCAAGTAATCCATCTGGCTTGGCCTCCCAAAGTGCTGGGATTACAGCGTGAGCCATTGCGCCCAGCCAATGTACATTATTTTTAATCCTCATACTTCTTTTCAAGATTGGTACTTTCATCATTTTAAACTTGAGGAAGTAGAGGCTTAGAGGATTAAATATCATACCTAATTTAATTATGTACTAAGTGACAGAGGTGAGATTCCAGTTAGGTGTGTCTTGAGTCTGACTCCCAAAACCATAACCTTTCTACAACACTGTGCTCTCTTTCAAACTGAAACAAATATCCTTTTTGGAATGGGTTTTAAAGTCTAATCTTTCACTCTAAAAATCCATATCCATTTCCAGGCAAAATTAATTTTGAAATTAAATAGCTATTTTAAGCTATACTAGAATACTGAGACCCACACTGTATAACAGAAATTCAGGGCTTGACTTATCCAATAAGCTACAATGTATGCAATTAAGTAATTCAAGAAGAGACCACAAAACACTAGTGTGGACCCTCAAAATGTTGTGAATGAGACGTTTCAATAACAAAGATGCATTAAAGTACGTTACCTAACAAGTACCGGGAGGTAGGGAATCCAGTCCAGCAACATCATCAGAGACACTTGCTTTCTCTCACGTTGAGTTCTATAATTCTTAGTGGGCTATGCTTCTGTCCTCGTGCTTGTTGGTTCATGATGGAAAAAATGGTTGGTCCATTCATCACAGCTATACTCTACACAGAAAGAAGGGGAAGAGAATGGCACCTGCCTCCTTCTATTTATTTTATCTGGAAAGAGAGACCCACTGATATGGTTTGGCTGTGTCTCCACCCAAATCTCATCTTGAATTGTAGTTCCCATAATCCCCACATGTCATGGGAGGGACCCAGTGGGAGGTGATTGAATCATGGGGGCAATTACCCTCATGCTGTTCTTGTGATAGTGAGTGAGTTCTCACAAGATTTGATGATTTTATAAGGGATTTTTCCCCCTTTTGCTCAGCACTTCTTCCTGCCACCATGTGAAGAGGGACATGTTTGCCTTCTACCATGATTATAAGTTTTCTGAGGCCTCTCCCGCCATGTTGAACTGTGAGTCAATTAAACCTCTTTCCTTTATAAATTACCCAGTCTTGGATATGCGTTTATTAGCAGTGTGAAAATGGACTACTACACCCTCTAACAAACTTTCCTTTACATCTCATTGTGTTACACGGCTGCTTTTAGGTATTCTAGACTCTATAATAGAGGCTGGCAAGAAACTAGGGGGCTGAAAAAAGGTGTTGAATGTATTCACTTAAAAATATCTGTGGCTGGGCATGATGGCTCATGCCTGTAATCCAATCACTTTGGGAGGCCGAGGTGTGTGGATCACTTTAGGCCAGGAGTTCGAGACCAGCCTGGTCAACATGGTGAAACCCTGTGTCTACTAAAAAACACCAAAATTTCCTGGACATGATGGCACATGCCTGCAATCCCAGCTACAGAGGAGGCTGAGGCATGAGAATCCCTTGAACCTTGGAGGCGGAGGTTGTAGTGAGCCGAGATCATGCCACTGCACTCCAGCCTGTGTGACAGAGTGAAACTCTGTCTCAAAAAAAAAAAAAAAAAAAAAAAAAAAAAAATTGCCTTGGGAACCTCTTATCATAAAAGAGTCCTTCTCTTTCATCCTATCTCTTGCCCAACAAGTTCCTGTGTATAAAACCCCAGCACAATGACTGCTTAAACTTCCCGTCCAATTCTGGCTTCTTTAATCATTAAGTACAGTTTTCTCAGACTATATATATTTACTTAGAGAAGTAATCTACATATTCAATGTTATTTCCATCAAATTACCAACATCATTTTTCACAGAATCAGAAAAACTTATTCCTAAATTCATATGTAACCAAAAAAGAGCCCAAATAGCCAAGGTAATCCTAAGCAAAAAGAATGAAGCTGGAGGCATCACATTACCCAACTTTAAACTATGCTACGAGGCCACAGTAACCAAAACATTATGGTACTGGTACAAAAATAGACCTATAGACCAATGGAGTAGAACAGAGACTCTTGAAATAAAGCTGCACAGCTAAAGAATACCCTATCCAATAAATGGTGGTTGGACAATTGGCTAACCATATGCAGAAGAATGAAACTGGACCCCTACCTCACACTATATACAAAAATTAACTCAAGATGGATTAAAGACTTAAATGCAAGACCTCACACTATAAAAATCCTAGAAGAAAACTTAGGTAATACTCTTCCAGACACTGGCCTAGGCAAAGGATTTGTGATGAAGACCCCAATACAACACAACAAAAAAATAGACAAATGGGACTTAATTAAACTAAAGAATTTCTGCACAGCAAAAGAAACTATGTACAGAGTAAACAGACAATCTACAGAATGAGATAAAATATTTGTACACTATGCATCTGATAAAGGGCTAATATCCAGAATCTAAGGAACATAAATAAATCAACAAGAAAAAAACAAATAACCCCATTAAAAAGTGGGCAAAGGACATGAACAGACACTTCTCGAATGAAGAAATACAAGTGACCAAGAAACATGAAAAAATGCTCAACATCACTAATAATCAGAAGGATGCAAATCAAAATCACATGAGATGCCATCTCATACCAGTCAGAATGGCTATTACTAAGAAGTCAAAAAATAACAGATGTTGGTGAGGTTGCAGAGAAAAGGGAATGCTTATACAATGTTGTTGGGAAGGCAAATTAGTTCAGCCCCCATGGAAGGCAGTTTGGAGATTTCTCAGAGAACCAAAAATAGAATTACCATTTGACCCAACAATCCCATTACTGGCTATATACCCAAAGGAAAATAAACTTTTCTACCAAAGAGACAACTGCACTTGTATGTTTATCACAGCACTATTCACAACATCAAAGACATGGAATTAACAAGTGTTTATAAACAGTGGATTGGATGAAGAAAATGTGGTACATATACATCATGGAATACTACACAACCACAAAAAAAGAATGAAATGTCCTTTGCAGCAACATGGATGCAGCTAGAGGCCATTATCCCAGGCAAATTAATGCAGAAACAGAAAATCAAATACCACATGTTCTCACCTAAAAGTGAGAGTTAAACATTGGGTACACATGGGTGCAAAGATGAGAACAACAGACACTGGGGACTCCAAAAGCAGGGAGAGTGGGAGGGGGCAAGGCTTTAAAAATTACCCATTGGGTACTATTTTGGCTACTTGGGCGACAGGATCATTAAAAGCCCAAATCTCAGCATCACACAATATATCCAATAACAAACCTCCACATGTACCTGCTGAATCTAAAATTTAAAAACAAGAAACTAATGTATTTCATCATCCAACCTGATATATACACATATCTTTTTATATTCTCACAGGCAGTTAGTACTTACAGCATGTGGACAATTATATGAGCTCAGCACTAAGACTACAAGTGACCTGATACTGAACCAAGAATGTCTTTCTAGGTCAAGATGGGTCTATGCCAGAGACATTTAAAATCCAGTGCAAGACCACTGCTTGGATATATCAGTGTAAGTGTGAGCACGTTAGTGGGGGCACAATATTGTGAAGCAGAATGATTTTTTATAAGTACAGAACACAATACATTCCTTTTCTCAAGAAACCTACCTTTTAATTGGGGAGGTCACTCACTCACACTGACAAGTTGAAGGGGGGCATTGGGAATATAAATGCTAAAGAGATACACAGAGGGGCAATCATAAACTTGGATGGGATTAATCAAGTCTTTTAGCAAGAGGTAAAATTTTCAATTATACTGATAAACGCAAGACTGCTTTTGTAGTTCAATTTGATTTCAAAGAGCTTAATTAAGAGAGTTAAACATGATGGAGGATATGGTAGACAGACAAAAAAGGAAGCAATCGTGCCTGTTGGATAAATTTATCAGTACACCCTCAGGGCCTGCCCAGGAAGAATCTCTAAACAGGAAATGAATTAAAATGAAAAGCATGGCCACCAGAGAAGAAGAGCTCAAGGGGCAGGATGAAGACAATTTGGCCCCGGGATCCTGTTGTTTCCCTAACACATTCCCTGACTGTCCTCCTGCCAATGGACCTGCTTTGTAGCATGAAGGTGTTTCCCCAGCACTAACAAATGATGAAGATGCCAAAAAGGAATGAAGCTTTAGCCGTCAATCTTCACTATCATTCATTTCCTAAATCTGCTTGTTTTTCTGCTTGGCCTGAAGGGAGGAGGGTTTTTGGTTTTGTTTTGTTTTGTTTTGTTTTTTTCTGCACAACAGCCTGGTGAGAGACTGTGGCTGTCTGAAGCGTAGAGGGGGACTTGCACTGCAGATGGCACCTGGTCTGAGTGTTTCAGCTGCAGCTAGCTGAAAGTCATATGGCCAGACAGGGCATTTCACATCCTTTAACTTCATTTTGGTTCAATCAGCATTGTCCAGTGCCTACACAGAGGTTGCCCTCTAATGTGGAGGCTGTGCTGGGCATTGGGGATTAAGAGGTGAGTGCAGCATGCTTGCCCTGTGGGGTTCACAGTGGAGTCTCTAATATAAGTGTCTGAACAATGGAGGTAGGAAACCAGGAGAACACAGTGAGGGGCTCACAGCCCCCCATGAGGGTCATGGGAGACTTGTGAGTGGGCAATAAGCATTGAGTGCCTGTAAACAGCACTTTTTAAGAATGAAAACAACTAAGCCTTTGTTTACTTATAGGAAAATAAAATGGGAATAGAAAATATCCTGTTACTAAAAAGACGATTGGCCGGGTGTGGTAGCTCACATGTGTAATCCTAGCACTTTCCAAGGCTGAGATGGGAGGATTGCTTAAGGCCGGCAGTTCAAGAGCAGCCTGGGCAACACAGATCCTGTCTACAAAATAAGTATTTAAAATTAGCTGGGTGTGGTGATGCATGCCTATAGTCCCAGCTACTCAAGAGTGTGAGACAGGAGGATCCCCTGAGCCCAGAAGTTTGAGGCTGTAGTGAGCGATGATAGCTCTACTGCACTCCAGCCTAGGTGACAGAGCAAGACTTTGTCTCCAACAAAACAAAAGAATAAGATGACTGGGTTGGGGAGGAGACTTTGAAAAAGTTATGAATTTGAAGCTACATAGTTCAACTGGTGAAAGCACTGAATAATCCCCAAACAATTCATTTATAGGTGCCACAACAGCAGATATGGCTACATTATACTTGAAACTAGAAGTTTTAAAGTGATAGATGGTAAGGCAGAGACAAGGAACCTAGAAACCCTATTAGCTAAGTAATACCGCTAGAAAAACATAGTATGGTATTGTAAGAAAGAATAATATAAATATGTATGGATGTGTTGGCTTTATTTTAGATGATAGAAATTCCCTGGATTTGTGTTTCTATAGATGGATTATACTTTGGAAATTGTGCTTGAAGTCATAAAGTGGAGAGGAGCACAGATGAGCACAGAAAGGGACCTCAGCCAAAACTGGGATGAGGGTTTGCAAGTCACTGTGGTTTGACTTCCCCCAAGCCATCCTTAGGCCCTTCCTCCTCTCCCTCCTCCCAGGAGGCAAGCAGAACAGTCATGCGGTCTCTTTCCCACCCTCCCTTGGAGCTGAGGATGGCCATTTCACCCATTTCAGCTAAATGAGGCATTAAGTAGATTTGCAGGAGGACTTTTGGGAAAGTTATTTTGCTTTCTGATTAAAAGGACAGAACCTTTCCCTTGCCTTTGATTCCAGCTTGAGATGCTGAATTGAGGACAAAATCTTACAACCATGAAGCAAAATCACAAGGACAAAAAACAACACTTAGAGGTTATGCAGCCCTCTAAAGGACCCGGGAAGGGACTACCTCAAGACTTCTTGTGAACATTACCACTGAAAACATGAATTTTTTGGTATATGCCAATAAAAACATTCTTAATTTCTATAGAAGGATTAAGAAAGATGCCAACTGGTAGAAGCAAGATTTTCTGATCTCAACCCCGCCCCTAATCATATGCCTTCCCCTTCACCATTTCAGTTAAGGTAGATGGATGTTCTACGACAGATACATAAAATATATGTGAATGTCGTCTGAAAGGAGATAAATAACTGATGTTTATTTTCTATTTAGGTATGCACAGCTTTTATTGACGAAGAAAAGAACTGAGGAAGGAACCGAATAGTAGATAAATAGATCACTGAGGAGAGTTATAGCATGTCTGCCTATAATGTCTTCAGTAGTTGCCGTCTTGTTGAGAGTTGGGATTGAATTACCCCATCTTTCAAGACCCACTTGCGCTGTTGGAGTAGGAGCATCTGAGCAAACAGGAAGGCTGTATTCTTGATTTCCTACACTTTGCTTCATTTTTCTGTTGGAGGTGAGCCCTGGATATTGGTGTTCTGTGTACCTCTTCTTCCTCTTCTGTCTGCCTTCCTCTGCTTTGACCTCTTTCTATTTCATCAATTTCTCACTCAACAAGTGTCCAACTGGCATCCCTACCTGCCCCTCACAGGGCACCTCTCTGCAATGGCACTGCTCTTCCTCCTTGTGTGCTTGCCTGTTCCCTCGCCTGGCTTCTCTTGCACTTTCTCTCCTTTCCCTCCTTTTTGTCCTTCTCATTTTGTTGTGTTGTCTCGCCCTCTCCTCTCCCCCTCTACTCCTTCCCTCTTTCTTTAAAGGAAAAGGACAGGTAATAAACCATGAAATTACACCTTCTATTGAAAATACTCATGATTGGTTAAGCAGATTACTGAGCAGAATTGGAAGTACCAAAGATGGTGATGAAATGATGAAATTCTCACACCCTCTACTTTTCATAAACTGACACGATTTAACCTTCTTCTACTTTAAAACCACAAAAGGAGAGAGACTTTCACTCCTGCTTCATGAGTCTCCTCTCTTCCACTCAGTTCCTGTCTTTATCCAGCCTCCTTCTTTGGAGGGTCATTTTGATAATCTGGAGTGGTAGACCGTGGAATCCACATTAAGACACCCATCAACGATCAGAGGTGATGACTTAGGCAAATTAAATCTGAATCTCAGGGGCAAGGCTCAGACATGGATTTTTTTTTTAATTCCCTAAGTAAATAAATTTGTAGCCAGATGTGAGAACCAATATTCTACCACATGCATTCTCAATATAACATTGCCCATTACAATTGTGTAAGTTCAAGTTGGGCCAAGGATATAAGGAAACCCCACGTTGGTTTGAGAATGAAGCAGAAAAAAAACCTCCTCATGAGGGTATCAGGACTTCCCAAAAGGGTAAGAGGGGGCTGAGATGACAATGTGTAGGCGCTGCCCACGTTCAGGGGTATGCCCGAAGCTAAAATTATTTCCAAAAACCCCTACGTGACCACGGACAGCTCTGAACCTGTCATGCTTATATTTAGAAACAAAGCAGTACATACATGAAGGGATTCGATCAGACATAGTACAATTAAAAGAAATAGCTTATCTCTACCCTATAAAGAAAGGAAAATAAAGTATTATACACTAGTCATCTTGTTGAGAAGTAACCAGAAAATAAATAAACTTAAAAAAAAAAAAAAAAAAAAAACTTCAGTGGGCGCTAGCACAGCCATTTCTAGGGTGGGTAATTTTGGAAAGTTTTCCTAGGTAGTTTTAGTGAAACTTTTAGGAAGTTTTTGGTTCCATTTAATGATTCAAGTTTAGAGTCCTGGGGTGTGTGTGTGTGTGGTGTGTGTGTGTGTGTGTGTGTTTGTGTGAGAGACAGAGAGAAAAAGAGAAAATGACTACAGAATGGATCTGATACACAGTTGGTGAGAGTCTATATTGGAACAAAATCTCTGGAAGATAATTTGGCAATGCTATTTTAAAAATGTAAAGTTTTGCATTTGACTTCCAGAAACTTATTCTGAGGGAATCATCATAGGATGATAGAAAGTCATTGACTATTTATAATAACAAAATATTGAATACAGTACATATGCAATAAAACTGATTAATTATAATACATTCAATGAAATATACAATGCATTCATCAAAAATAATGTGGCAGAAGAATTTTCAGTAATGGCAAAAAATGGTTACATACATAGTTTGTGAAAAATATTAGGTTGCATAACTGCATGTACAATATGACCTGTTTGTGTTAAAAATATGTATTCACTTCTAGAAAAAAGCCCAAATGAGTATAATATCAAAACATTTATGGTAGTTATTCACCAGAAAGCAAAATCTTTGAAAATAGGAAATAAGTAGTGCATTTAGAGCACATGGTAAGTCATTTAAAACTATATTGTTGAATTCTAATTAATTGTGTGATAGGATTATGGGCATTGTGATTTTTTTCTTATGTCTATTCTCTAAGTTTTCTGAATGAATATTACTTAACTGAGAAAACAGACTGAAATTTATATATATTGACAGAGAAATGAAATAAATATATAAAATAAAATTGATTTTTTTAAAGTGGCAAAATAGCAGAATGATGAATACCTTTTGAGTCTTTAATGTATTTTTAAACACACACACACACACACACACCTTCAAAGTCACCCTTCAGGTGACACAATTGTGTTTATGAAGAACCCAAAAGAATCCGTAGATATTAAAATGCAAGTATTTATGTAAAAGTCAATTGCATTTTTGTATAACAGCAAACAAGTTGAAAAAAGAAACCAGCCTATAATCTCAGCTACTTGGGAGACTGAGGCAAAAGGATGGCTGGAGGTCAGAGGTTTGACCTGATCAACATGGCGAGACTCTACCTCTTTAAAAAAAAAAAAAGGAAAGGAAAAGAACCCCCTCCCCCATTTTTTTTAAAGGCAGCAGTCACAAAAGCAAAAAAGTTAGAAAAGGAAACCAAATTGAAAAAAATAAAAAGACAATAGTCACAAAAGCAATTAAAAACATAAGATACATATATAAACCTTTTTCAAGAGAAGAGCAAGAATGTTATGGAGAAGATTGTAATATTTTAATTATAGAACCCACATGGTGTGGTTTCAGACTGTGGCTCCCCTGAATTCATGGAAAAAATAAAATCAAATTCCTACCTATTCTTACCATATCCCCAAATCAATTTCAGAGATAGTAAACATTTAAATATGCAAACCACAAAAAACCATTTTAGATGAATAACACCTTTGGAAATGAAAAGACTTCGTAAATAAAGTTTTTACTCATAAAGGAAAAAAATTAAAATTTGACAATATTAAACTTAAGACTTTCTCTGAAAAGTCAGCTGAAAATTTGGAGAAGATATTTGCAACTGTATGTCTAACAAAAAAAGTAATAAAAGTATAGAAAGGCAGCCTACAAATTAACAAGAAAATGAGTGGCAAACAGAACAGTAGAAAAACGATGGGAAATTTTTTTTTTCAAAATACAAAAAAGTAATTGACATGGTTATGTAAGACTGAACTTCACACTCCCTTCAATCTGCCAATTTTACTCCTGGATATATATCCAAAATAAATTTTAGCATGTGTTTACCAGGAGACTTGGACAAGAATATCTATTTGATTTGTAACAGTAAAACCCTGAAGCAACACAGATTCAGGCAAATGGGATAATGGGTAAATGGAATTGAACAATGAGAACACTCGGACATAGGTAAATGACAAGTTAATGGGTACAGCACACCAACATGGCACATGTATACATATGTAACAAACCTGCACATTGTGCACATGTACCCTAGAACTTAAAGTATAATTTTAAAAAAGTGTGGTATATTCATACAGTTGAATACTGTATAGCAGTGAAGATTAAGAACTATACACTATACTCATCAACATAGGTGGTACTGAATGAAAAGAGCAAGTTACAAAAGAATAATTATATAAAGTTCAAAACCAAGCAAAATCAAATAGTATAGTGTTCAGGGATAGATGCCTATGTGGTAAAACTAAAAAGAAAAATGAAGACGTGATAAACCCAGTTTTTTTCTCAAGAAGCCTACTTTCTAATTGGGGAGGTGACTCACTCACATGCACTAAATCATGTCTCTGGATTGGGGAAGATGAATAGATTGGGGGAAAGGTACATGAGGCTTCAAAGGTGTTGCTAATGTCTGATTTCTTAAGCTCAAGGGTGGGTATGCAAGTATCCATTTTATTATTATTCTTAGACCTTATACTTAGGTTATAAATATGCTTTTTGTATTATTTATTTACAGTTTTTTGTTACAGAATAGAAACATTGAAAATGAGGGAAAACTTGATTAGAACCAGTTTGAGCAGTCTACACATTACTCTTAGAGACAGCATAGGATGGGTTTTTGAGATAGAGAATTAGGATTTTTAAACACGATTGTGCACATTTCTGAGACCCAGTTTCCTTGTTTGTCAAATGGGGGTAATACTTAACTCATAATGTATTGTTAGGATGAAATTTGATCATATATTTTTTATAAACCTAAGCTTATGTACTGTCATATATTAAGTATGTAATGTATATGGGTCATTGTTATTATAATTAAAATATTATTACAATAGTGAAGAGTTCTTTAAAAATAAACAGAAATAGAAATTACAATTGGTCTTTTGAAATGAAATATACTGACGTTATATTAAATGAATGCTGCATTATTTATAATATTGCTCTCAAATGTGAGGAGTATGTATGTGAGGAGTATGTTTTATTCGAAGGACTAAAAATAACTGCTGTACATCATCTAAACTTTCTTACATTTTGCATGGGACATTTACACATAGTGTGTATTTTGTCCATGACATCAGGTTTGATTACTAAGAATTACTGTGGGTCTTCAGAGAATCGGCATTGAAGATCATTCCTATTAATGTTCACCTCCCTTCCAAAGGAGATAAAGGAGAAAAGTAAGATAAAGTTTAAAGAGGAGATTTAAGGTGACAGGTCTGAGCAGACATGACCAAGAAGTGACACTTCAAATTACCCAAGGACCTAGAGACAGGCAGAGACCTTTGAAGGTCAGGGTTTTGTATGGGCGCACCATCTGGATGATTTCATTTAATGAAATTATGTAAAAGCGAGTGGGTTTTACAACCCCACAGAGGTGGGCTTGGGGTAGCTTCCACTGAAAAGTCAAATTACTTCACAGAAAAACAAAACAAAACAAAAAAATGTTATGTTGCTGAAACTTTTGAACCAAAAGGAGAAGACAGAATTTCCTCCAATCACAAGGAACCAAGAAAAATATCACATTTCCTGGCTGCCCACTCAATTTACCACCCCCCACCCAGTCCCCTTTAGTAACAGAGAAAGAAATCACAGTAGTGAATTAATAAAGCAGTGAGCCAGACTTTCCTTCCTCGTGTGATTCAGCCCCGCAGTTGGGGTGGCGGGGTGGCGGGGGGGCGGGTAGGGAGCGAGTTCTTTAACACTGAGCGCTCTGGACTGGCTTTCAATATTAGACATCCGGAGTTTTTGAAAATTAACACTGGAACAAAAGTGACTGTCATACTCCATGTCCCCTTCACCCGCCCTCAGTCAAAACTTTATTTTAAGGTTTCTTTGAGGCTGATTTAAAAAAAAAAAAAAAGAAAAAAAAACTTAATGGGAAACACTATCTAGAAATGGAGAAATCAAACCAGTACTAAAGCATGCTGTAGCAATTACCACCACTCATGATTGATTTTACTATAGGAAAAATGTGTTTTACCATAAATGACACTCCTTAAACTCCGTAACCAGCCTCCTTCCTCTCTCTTTCCAGCATATCTAGTTAATCATACATGACTGCAGCAAGGTGATGCAATAGTTTCAATGTAACTGCCTTATCTAGGCATGGGATGAGAAGACCTGTGTGATTGAGGAGCTGGAGACACTCACAGCGTGGCCCCTTGGGCATAAGAATAGTGGTGAGAGTTTTTCCACTGAGTCTTGCAGGGGTATCTGTGGTACCTGCACCTTCCGGGAGGTGCCACCCAGAAACCCGGAGACCAGATAGGACTCCAGAGAACTGTGCTGATTTTCTTGCTCTGGGCTTACATTTCTGAGATAAAGATCTAAGAATTAATTCAGTTTCCAGTCCCCTCACTTGCTTTGTGCATTTTCAAAACCTGAAAAGACCTACCTAAAACAGCATGCACATCCAGAGGTACTCCTGTTAACCGCTAGTGGCACTGATGACTATGAGATCCCTACTGACAAGGAGATGTCCCTTCATTTTTGAGTCCCCCGTTGACATCCTCAGGATGATGTCTGCTGGAGACACACTTCTCGTAGGTGAAATTCACACTACCAGGCAGGGTGAACTCTTCTAGACCACCAGAGAAAAAGCAACACTTCATGCTAAAACTTGGACAATACAAGTGTAAAAAGTACTACCTGGGGCCATGTGTGGTGGCTCATGCCAACACTTTGGGAGACTGAGGCGGGCCAATTTCTTGAACTCATGAGTTCAAGACCAGCCTGGGCTACATGGTGAAAATATCTATAGATAGATAGATAGATAGATAGATAGATAGATAGATAGATAGATAGACAGATAAAAACAAATTTTAAAGCCAACTACTGGGGGGTGGTTGTCTCTCCCGGCAGAGAATGAGGGAATCCTCCAAGCACAAATCTCTGTGAAATTCACCATTATCATTCTCTAGCACATGATAAAGCATTCTAGAAAGTGCCCAAAAGCTGCTCTGTCACCCAGGAATAAGAAGCCTCAGATGTGAGCTGGGACTAAAGGTACCTGGACAGCTGCCCTCTGAGGAGGAGAGGTTGGGCCTTGGTGCCCAGAGCAGTGGTGAGCAGTCATCTTATCTCTTTCTACTTCCTCTGTGAAACCTCTGCACTGGATTTTGACATCATAAATCAATATGATCCTATCCACTATATGCAATTCACAGAAGCACTATGTAAAATACTTGAATAGAGATTCTGTCTTCTAGTTACAAGTTGTTCTTACTGTTAAAAAAGAAAATTGGCCTCAGTCGTTTCTTAAAAATGCTAACATTTACTTTAAGAAGAAAATTGCGGGCTTTAACTTTTGTGCATTTGATTCTTCCACATGGTCATTCAAGGAACTAGGGTAAATAGACAAATAGTTCTTATAATTTAATGCTGCTTTTAAAAAATATATACTGTACTGAATTTTTTGCTAATTAACAACTTCAAAGCCTTTTATGGAGGATGTTTGCTGGAAACAGAAAGTATTTTTATTTCACTGAAAAACGTGATGAGATTTGGGTTTAGGATTTTGGAGGGAGGACCTGGAGTATAGTGTAGTTGTTTAACAAATTTGTCAATATGTTCTTTTAGGATACCATATTTGGTCTTGTTAGAGGAATTCTTTTCTATCCTCAAGTCAGAAAAATATTCACCCATATATATTCCTCTCATAAAGTTTTGTTTTTGACATATAAATTCCTTACTCTGTCTATAATTGATTTTTAAGCATACTAGGAGCTAGAAATCCAAATTCAATTTTGTCTATATTTATAATCAGTTTTCCAACTGTACTTTTTAAAGATTCCTTCCTTTCTCTACTGTTCAGCTATGTCACCCCCATCATGTGACAAATTTCCATGTATTAGTGTGTCATATGAAGTGATAGTCTCACTGGTGAGCAAGGAAATCCAAGTCAAGACTGTTGAGATGTCATCTACACCCTGTTAACTGGCCTCTCCATTCTATTCCACTGAAAATTTGTCAGTTCTTTTGCCAGTACGAAACTATTATTTATGATAAATTGTTCTTGTAGGATGAAGACAGCTAGCTCTTAGTGTATTATCTTTCTAAATACAGTTAGATTTGGTTTTCCAAGAGTTTGTTTCTTTTATGTTGGAAAAAAAAAAACCCTGATGGCTGATTTGAGCCTGTATATATACATTGATGGCTGAGTTTGGCTTGTAATTTTCCTTTCTCATTCCATTCTTGTCTAATTTTGGTAGCGAGGTCATATTGAATTCATAGAGTGAGCTGTGGGGTATTCATTCTTTCTCTATGAATTGTAGAGATACTGTAAGAGATAAGTTTTCAAAAAATCTTTTTAAAAAGATTACAAAAGTAATGTAAACTCATTGTCAGGAATTATAAAAACACCCAATATTACAAAGAACAAAAAAGAAGTAATTTATAGGCATTACCATCCAGAAAGTATTGTTAAATATATTTTGATATATTTCCTTCTAGAACTTTTTGTTAGTCTCTGCAAGATATGTCCAATTTCCTCTTTATCTATATCTGTATACACGTAATATGCACACACAGAATTCTGACCATAGTAGCATATACTATTTACCAACTCTTTGATTACTTCATTAGAACTTTCCATGCCTTAAATATTCTTTAAAAACAGAAATTTTGGTACCTATTAAGCTGATTAATAAAACAAATTCAAATTAAGCTCCCTTTGCATCCCAAATAAAAAATTTAATATTTTTAGGTGAGGAGTTAATGTTTAAAAACTCAGTAAATAATATGTCAATACATATTTTCACTTCCTGTTAAGCTTTGGGCACCTGCCACCTTCATTCTTAGCTCCATCCTGGTCCTGACGCAACTAGCCTGACCAAGCCTTGAAGTACATCAGGTGCTGTAACCCTACTCATAGGTACAATCTTGAATTTGTGCTGGATCCAAGGCCATTGCATCTGGGGTGAGCTCCAACATCTTTGAGCCCCTTGAGCTGTATCCTTTCTCTTCCTCCTGGCCTTCACTGAGCTTGCTCTGTCTATGTCACTAGGCAGCTTGCCCTGATTAACACTGAAATCCCCATCTGGGCCTGGAGCCAGGTCACGAACTGCACTCAGCTTCTCTAGGTCTTGACAACATGATATCTTATTGCCAGATATGTGTTCATTTATTCTGTTTATCAGTAGGTCAAGTCAATAAAAATATATTGATTGCCTATGCCATGCCAAGCTACTATGTGGGGGACATTACTGTCTGGACTTTGATCTGCTGTTGAGATATCAATCCAAACAGCTAGATCTCAGTAAACCCTGCCAAATGCCTGATTCCGAAATTCACCATTGGCTGGACAGTCTGTTTTGCCCCAGATTGGACCTCTTAGATACTGATACCATGTCAAGCTTACTATATCCCTTTTGACACCATAACTTGAAAATCTAGCTATCCATCTCAGTCCCAGTTCTACAGACAGGTTAGTCCTCAGTAATTCTGGCTTCTTTTGCTATCCTCATGTCTCCCTCACCAATATCCTGCAAACTTTCCAGGTAAGCCTTCTTGGGTTCTGACCTTCACTACATTTATGATTTAAGAAAATATCTTTATATATATTTTCCCATTCTAGTTTTGAATCTTAAAATAACTCTTTGAGATGGGGGGGAGGCTTGTTAAATTTCTGTTTCACTAAAGAGGAAACTGTCTTTAAGAAGCCTAATGACAGATTTATGTTTAATAAATGGCCTCTTTAGGATGTGAACTCAGACCTTATCTCTTATTTTAGTGTTCTTTACCCTGGGGGGTGGGGTGGCTAACCTTCACTTGGAACAGACCTTACAATTCATTTCAGGAAGCAGCCAAGTCTTTGGTATGAAGGATTAATGTGTTAGACCTCCTAGGATGACACTTTAACCCCCAAATAATTACTCAAAACACATAAATATTACATACTATGTAGTTAGAAGGATAAAAATCAGTAGATGTAGGGCCAAGCATGGTGGCTTATGCCTATAATCCCAGCACTTCGGGAGGCTAAGGCAGACAGATCACTTGAGGTCAGGAGTTCGAGACCACACTGGCCAACATGGTGAAACCCCGTCTGTACCCAAAATACAAAAAAAAATGAGCCAGCCAAGTGGCACATGCCTGTAATCCCAGTTACTTGGGAGGCTGAAGCAGAATTGCTTGAACCCAGGAGGCAGAGGTTGCAGTGAGCTGAGACCATGCCACCACACTCCAGCCTGGGCAACAGAGTGGGACTCTGTCTCAAAAAAAAAAAAAAAAAAATTCAGTAGATGTAAAGGACCTTTGAGCAATGTGAGAATATGTTTCTTAGCTAGGCATAGACCTATCAAAGGGAAAGCTCTGTGTGGGATCTCTTTTTTAAAAGAATTTAATTTTTATATTGAAACATAATTATACATATATCTGTGCTACAGGTGATATTTTGATACATGCATACAATGTGTAGTGGTCCAGTCAGAATAATTAAGATATCTGTGCCCTCACGTAGTTATCATTTATTTGTGCTAGGAGCATTTCAAATCTCTTCTAGCTATTTTGTAATACACATCCTATAGCCTTTCTGCAGACTAAAAGTCAGCTTGGCTACTTCAGAGTAGAGAAGTCACCCACCCCAATATACATAGTACATAGCAGTGTTAGGTGCCACCACCTTCAAGAGCACTTCTCAGCTTCCCTTTCTCTGTTGGGGCTGAAAACTTGGAAACAACATTGCCTGACCTGTGTTTCTAGCAGAGTTCTTGTTTAGAGCTCACCCCCAAGAAAACATCACCTCCAAGAAAAAATCACCAGAGATTTGGAAAGCAAAGGAGAAGGAGAAACCATTATCTTCTGGTGACAGCTGTAGGTAGTGGATGTAGGCAGGAAGAAAATGTCGTCAAATGTAATTCCTGAATTTTCATACTTTTGAAAATCATCAGCAATTTATCCTGAGCTTCTCTTGCCCAGCAAGAGTCTATCAGTTATCTTAGCATCACATTTCCTATGAAAAATCCTTTCCCGCTTAGAATTTCTAACATGGTATAGTTTTCCCCCAGTCTAGTTTCAACTGATTATCATATTTTCCCCATGATTTTGTCATTTTTACATTTATTTTATTATTATTTTTTTGAGACAGAGTCTGGCTGTGTTGCCCATGCTGGAGTGCAGTGTCAACGATCTCAGCTCACCGCAGCCTCCGCCTCTTGAGTTCAAGAGATTCTGATGCCTCAGCCTCCTGAGTAGCTGGGATTACAGGCCTGCACCAACACACCTGGGTAATTTTTGTATTTTTAGTAGAGACTGGGTTTTACCATGTTGGTCAGGCTGGTCTCAAACTCCTAATTTCACGTGATCCTCCCCACTTGGCCTCCCAAACTGTTAATATTACAGGCATGAGCCACTGCGCCCGGCTACATTTACTTTTGTTTCTCTGGATGGGAGCTCTTCAAGGCATGGATGTGTCCTATTTACTTTTGCATCTTCAATGCTTGCAATATAAGAGGCACTCAGTAAATGTTGTTAAAAGCGAACATAAAAAATAAATTTGGGTGGTAGGTGGATGAGATATTTTGGAGCAAATGAAGAACCAAATATCCTGAGCGAGGGAAAAAAGGAAATCTTCAAAATGTCACTCTTTAATTCTAGAGTTGTTTTGTATGGATCAACTAGCTATTAGCATTTAAGGCACTACCTTGATGAAAAAATCCTATGCAAACACCTCCTCTTTATAACAAAGTTGGACTTCTAAAAAAATCACAAAAATATTTGTACATCATGCAAATTCAGACTGACATGCTTCATTAATGTTTGATTCAATGGTGACATGCCTTCTAATGAGGCATATTAGTGGTGATCACCACAAGAGAAACTACTCATATTTAAACTTTTTTTGATCCCATGGTTGGAGGTACAGAGGGCAGACACTGGGCAAAAGATGAAATTCTGATCCCTAAAAAACATCTTACATCTCAAACATTGTCTCAACATTCACTTTTAGAGAAAGTCCATACTGTGTCAGACATATGGTTAAGCATTTGAGACACAGAAAAATCAAGTTCCTCTACTTTAAGAAATTCACATGTATGATAAACATTAACCAATAATTATAAAATCATGACAGAAAGTACACAGGTTTTAAGGAAGTACCTAGGAAAAGCAGTTAAATCAGATTGGAGAGTGTGAGACCACCTGCTTCTTGGATTAAAGGACTCTAGAGTTGAGTCATGAAGGATGCATAGGGCTTGGCTAAGGAATAAAGGTGGTGCAGTGGTGGGAATGGCAGAATCAGGCTCTGGATGGAGGACTCAGGGCATTCCTGGATTCTCTGTGGGTATGAATAGAGGCAGAGAGCCATTGGCCCACATATCACCAAAAGGCCTTGTGAGCCACATTAAGGAACTTGGACTTTGGAAATCTATTGAGGGCCATTAAAAATAAGTCTTACGGTCAGTGGAATTCTGCTCAGAGTTTAGAGACCTGGACTTCATTCAAGTCTTTGTCCCTGAAATCCTTCAGATCTAGGGTGTTCCATGGCCCCAGGAGGAGAACATGATTAGACGGATATTTAGAAAGATCCCACTGGCTGCATTTTGGCGGGTGGTTTGGAGGGCCTATGACTGAAAGTAAGAGGACTAGTTATGGAGTTTTTGGGGTGCACCAGGTGAGGAGTAATCTGGTGCATGGGCAATGGTGTACTAGACAGATTCAAGAGGTTCCAAATGAATACTCTCTACCCTTCTTCTCTTTTTTTGGTTAATTAAAATTTTTTCATTAAAATTTTTTCTGCACATTTCGTTTCATTTTCATTTATATTAAATAATTAATAATCTTCTAACTTTTACTGATGGCTTGGAATATATGCATGCTATATTATTGTAACATCTGTTAACAAATTCTCTGACAATCAGGTATTTTCTTTCATATACTTTTAGATTGGAAGAGACATTCGTGTGTTTTGTTCAGACGTGAAATATCAAGCTGTTCTTTTCGTAAAACTACAAAATCCTACATAGATAACAAAAGAAGCTTAAAGTTGGTTTAAGCAATATGTTTCTAAACTCGGTGGTTAAATAATTACAGTACAGTTTTCACAGACCCACAAACGATTTTGCTGCCTCTGAGGACATGTATAGCTTGTGCTGGGTCAATGGGGTCGAGCCTCTTGTGGAGTCAGAGGCCTCTGTGTCAACAATTTCCTCTCTATTCTTTGAAACTACTCCTGTTTTGTTTTTATTGTTTTTTTTTTCACTGCCAAAAAAAAAAAAAAAAAGACTGTTCCTTTTTAATACCTGTGTTAACTGTTCTTAAAGTATCTACTTTAAGAGTCACAAACTTGTTGATGTCTTTAAACCCTCAAGAATGGATAAAACTACCAGCAGACTTTTCAGTTTTCTAAACTTAAATTTAAGTCACTTAAAAGTTTATGTTTTCTAAAGATGATCATGAAAAGTGTTGAGTACTAGCTACTTCCTATTTTCTGACTCATTATTCTACTGGAAAATCTATACAACTGGAATTCACAGAGAAGCATATTCAGTAAGCTAGTTCAGTATTCAACCAATATGTTAATTAATCTCACCTTCATGAAACTGTTGGTGTGAAGGGGCATCGAACAGCCAGGGTCTGAAGGATTTCACCAGCAAGTCTTTGAATGAAGTCCAGGTCCCCAAAATCAGAGCAGAAGTTCACTGAATCATAGGACTGGGAAGATAATAGAACATTCATAAGATAAGTGTGTTTTTGTTGGGGTCCGCGTGTTTCCTAAACAAAGGAATGAACACACAAGACAACACAAGACAAGACAAACATGGCGGCCGCCTCGAATGGCGCACTCTGCTTTATTTTATACAGTCGTTTGTGGAATGTTGCCAAGTCACAAGACATGTTGTTGTTTTTCTGACCTTTCCCTGACTTTCTGGATTTTCAAGATGTTTACACATAAACAAGCCCCCAACGCCCTGCTTCGTTTGCAAGAGCAGGACTTATCGGGAACGCCTCGTTTGCGAGCACCTAGTCCTCTACATCCTAATATTAAGAAACATGATGACTGGGCACAGTGGCTCATTCCTGTAAGTAATCCCAGCACCAAGGCCAAGGTGGGCCGATCATTTGAGGTCAGGAGTTCGAGACCAACCTGGCCAACATGGTGAAACCTTACCTCTACTAAAAATACAAAAATTAGCTGGGCATGGTGGCAGGTGCCTGTAATCTCAGCTACTAGGGAGGCTGAGGCAGGCAAAAAGCTTGAACCCAGGAGGTGGAGGTTGCAGTGAGTCATGATCAAGCGCCTGTACTCCAGCCTGGGCAACAAGAACAAGACCCTATCTCAAAAAATAAAAAAGCTTGGATTCCTAATATGAAATGACTAAAGAAGTAGAATAAATCTCTCTTGCACTGTCCCATCCACTCACCCTCTGCCTTCAAAACATGTTGGGGTCCGCGTATTTCCTAAACAAAGGAAGAGGGCGGCCGCCATGTTTGTCTTGTCTTGTGTTGTCTTGTGTGTTCATTCCTTTGTTTAGGAAACATGCGGACCACAATATAGGAAATTTCTGCTTGTTTGCTGTGCTTCTTCAGGCTGTAAATCATATCTCCTCTTGTTTTGATTCCTGTGTAGTCTGACAACAGCTGGATGTCCTTCTTACTATAATAAAGTATTCCAATAATAATTGAAACTCTACATGCCAAATCTTACTCCAACAAACTCTAAGGATTTCCCAGATTGCTGACTTCTAACTCAAGGTTTTGGATAGTAACTGGAGGTAATACCTTGGAAATAGATTTTTCTCTGGGAGTTAAATAATAAACCAGTTCAGATATGCACGGAGTCGCCAGAAGAGACAGACTATGGCTTAAAATTGAAAGTGTTGACCAGGATTAGAAGAAAGTGGGCCAATCAGAAGGTGGAGGTGGTGACACAGAGAACAGGCAGAGTTTCAAAGGCAGAGACATTGGCGGGACTCATCAAGCCATGTATGTGGAGACAGTATCCTGAAGGACTGTTGCTGAGTAAGGAGAGAAGACTCACTCTATGGGGACATGGAGATGGATATAGCCCAATATGCAGAAGGATGCTTCAATCGCACAGACAGTCCCTAGCTCCCCTCAGTCTGACTCCAGGCTTATCAGGCACCCTGATAATAAGCATTGCTATGGAGTGTGCCTCTAAGGAGGGGTGTCACTGACTGGAGAATACAGAGTTTGTACCTTTTTGGTAATCAGTGGATCTTATGAAAATAATCAGTATCGGGAGCAGCATATCTCTGATCTTGGCTAATATGATATTTTCTCTGGGACACTAAGTTTTTATGGCACTTCTATACTAAAATGGATTCACAATGGTAATAAATGCCGCCTAGTGCATGTGCACATGACAAGCTGGTCACCTGCAGAAGAAGGTGCCTGCCCTCTTGTAATGCCCCAGGTACACACTGTAATTTTATTCGCTTTCCCTCAATTGCTCTTTGAAAACAGTACTCTTTTGGCTACTAGCAATTCCAAACCCTGGCCGCATGTTAGATTCACTGGAATTTAAAAAAAGGAAATACCCAAGACAGCCATCACAGGCCAATTAAAGCTGGGAATCTCTGTGCATTGGCATCACTTAAAAGCCCTCCTGGGTGATCCCCAGGATTGAGAACCCTTAGCTGGGTTATCGATAAAAAGAGCATTATCTGGTGGGGTAAGGGGGAAAATTCCCTGATATATGTTTGAAAGCATTTAATGAGCATTTTACAGATGAGGAAACTGCGACTCAGAGACATAAGGCAACTTGCTCAAGGCTGAATAACTCATGGGTAACGGAGCTGGCATTTGAACCGAAATTATTTCTTATACAAAATGTCATGTTCTTTCCATGATATCTGGGAGAATGCAGGGCAGAAGGCACAAACTCCACCAGGTTCTGATGAAGGGAGAGAAGAGAGGATGGCAAAAAGGGGATAGGGAGTATACAGTGGAGTTTTCCAGAGGCTCCATGTCATGTCGTGATGTCAGCATTCTGGAAGCTAAGAGTGTTTGCTTGTGAATTCTGGCTGTGACATTTTTCTCAGTTTTAATTTCTAAAATGGTAAATATAAACACATATAAACAAAAGCTCTCTAGAGTCTTGAATAATTTTTAAGACTGTAAAGGAGTCCTAAGACCAGAAAGGTGTCCCATTCTAGAGAGACTAGGAAGCCATAATATGTATACGTGTGTGTGTGAAGGCGAGAATGAATACTTAACTCGGTTTATTCTAAAAAGCATTGCATATCATGTTGGGAATTGGACTCCAAATCCTTTTTTTTTGTTGTTGTTTTGAGGCAGGGTCTCTGTCACCCAGAGTGCAGCGGTGACATTTTGGCTCACTGCAGCCTCTGCCTCTCAGGTTGAAGTGATTCTCCTGCCTCAGCCTCCTGAGTAGCTGGAATTACAGGTGCCCATCACCAAACCTGGCTACTTTTTGTATTTTTAGTAGAGACAGGGTTTCTTCATGATGGCCAGGCTGGTTTTTAACTCTTGGCCTCAAGTGATCTGCCTACCTCTGCCTCCCAAAGTGCTGGGATTATAGGCATGAACCACCACGCCCAGTTCCAAATCCCTTTGATCTCATACCATCTTTAAAAACATTTTTTGAGCATAATTTTACAAAATATGAGTTATTTCAAGTCAATTATAATGTACTATTATTTAAAACTTTAAAAATCACCAAATAGAGGAATTTTAAAACAATGAGATACAGATGAAGTAGGTAATATTTTAAAATAATTATTTTTATTAAAGGTAAAAGTATATTTTAACCTCAATAAGAAATGGTAAAAGATTAGTTAATATGCTTTATCAAAAAAAAAAAAAGTCTATCACTTTGTGAGAAAGCCATTCCAAAATTATTCTAAGTTCATTTTATTGTAATCCTTGATGATAATGACTGTCAGGGCTGAAAAAGACACCTCAAGAAAATAGAAAAAATAGAAAAAAAATAGAAGATATGTAGAAAAAAAATCACTGGGTGTATCTGCTATTTCATGGTGAATCACATTTCATTGTCAGTTATCAAGTATGAAGAAGTTTTTGTTGAAACTCAGCTAGTAAATTCCTATCTTCTTTGATGTCAGTTAGTTGGGAAGTTATAAAGATAAGTTGAAATTCTCAACAAATGGGTTCAAAATCTCTTGAAACCCTTCATCTGGGTAATTTTTAAGCTGACTAGAAAATTTGGTTTGCAAGTTTAAGCTTGCAGATAATAGAGTTTGTAGGTGGCACATCTTCATCGTTTCTGAATGAATGAATGAATGAATGAATGAATGAGTGAAGGTGCCTCTGGGACCCTTCTCTGAGCTAAGTAAAGCATACAGTGACCCATAGACTCTGTCAACTTATATACCAAATATTAGCAACATGTGGTTTATATCATAATTTTTAAGATGAAAAAATAAACTCAGAGGTGTTCTATTTTGTTCCTGCACCTCCTGGCGGCATGCACCCTGCTTTGGGCTTTGGGAGCAATACAAAGCCACCAAGAAGTCTTAATTAGAGGAAAAGCATGTCCAGGCCCATGATTTACAGGCGTAAGTCACTAATACGGATACAGCAAAAAGTGGGTTGGAAAAAGGGATGAAAGAGTTTCCAGCCCAAGCTAGAGCAGCAGAATGGGAGGGAGAGGGATGGATTTGAGAGAGACATTTTGGTGATACACTTACAAGTTTGGATGTGAGGCCAGGCACGGTGGCTCACGCCTGTAATCCCAGGACTTTGGGAGGCTGAGGAGGGTAGATCACTTGAGGTCAGGAGTTCAGACTAGCCTGACCAACATGGTGAAACCATTTCTGTATTAAAAATACAAAATTAGCTGGATGTGGTGGCACACGCCTGTAATCCCAGCTACATGGGAGGCAGAGGCAGGAGAATCACTTGAACCTGGGAGGCAGAGGTTGTAGTCAGCCAATATCGCACCATTGCTCCCCAACCTGGGAAAATGGTAATGCCCCTTCCTCCCTGAGCATGGGAAGAAGAGGGTAGGGCATGAAATGTAATGAGTTCAGTTTCGGATGATATGAGGTCCCCTTCCCTCCCCCCATGTGGTATATGGGAGGCTTCCTGCAGCATTGGGAGTGAATATCTGGGCAAGCTGAAGCAAAGCCAGTTCCTTCCAAGCTTTATTTTTCAGGCTTCTAATCCCTAGGCTCTTTGTCTTTTTGGAAAGTTATTTATTTCTTTGAGACTCTGAAGAAAGCCATGGGTTCCAGTTCAGAAGAAAGTGAATGTACACACCACAGCATAAATTTGTACTTGTGCTTTATAGGACACTCAGCCCCAGAGATCTGTCCATGTCCAGATGGGAGCCCTGCTCTAACTGGCTCCTTCAATGACCTCAAAACCTGCTCTGTTTCCCTATGTGCCAATCTTCTGAGTCAGAGATAATTTGCTAATTATAAGTCACTTCCTATTTTAGAAATCCTCATGACTTATGGTCAAATGCTAATGTTCATCATGCTGATTGATGAATCGTAATTTCTAATGCCGGGTGTGAGATGGCAGATAAAATGGAGACAAGAGGAGGTTCACTCTGAGAGTTTGATTCCTCTGGGCCAGCATTCATATGGCTCATCCAGGATGGAATGCAGTAGGAAACACACAGCACCACCTGCGAATGATTCTTGCCTCAAGGAACCAGAATCTAGTAAGAAGTACAAAAGAACAAGTTAAATGACACCACAAGAAAGCAACCAGCCAATCCAGAATGTGGGATACTGTATGAAACAGATGACCCCATTGCTCTAACAAATGAATGGCATGAAAAATTAAAAGAGAATATTCCAGAAAAAAAAAAAAGAGCCTTGTCTGGGTATGTGGCTCATGCCTGTAATCCCAGCACTTTGGGAGGCTGAGGCAGGGAGATTACCTGAGGTCAGAAGTTCGAGACCAGCCTGGCCAACATGGTGAAACCCCATCTCTACTAAAAATACAAAAATTAGCCAGGCATGCTGGCACATGCCTGTAGTCCCAGCTGCTTGGGAGGTTGAGGCACGAGAATTGCTTGAATCCAGGTGGCAGAGACCTCAGAGAGCCAAGATCATGCTACTACACTCCAGTCTGGGCGATGGAGCAAGACTCTGTCTCAGTGGCTGGCAAGAAGCCAAATAGGAAGAGCTCTGGTCTGCAGCTCCCAGCGAGATCAGTGCAGAAGGTGGGTGATTTCTGCATTTCCAACTGAGGTAACCAGTTCATCTCACTGGGACTGGTTAGACAGTGGGTGCAGCCCCATGGAGGGTGGGGTGTCACCTCACCCAGGAAGTGCAAGGGGTTGGGGAACTTCCTAGCCAAAGGAAGCTGTGAAGGACTGTGCCATGAGGAAGGGTGCACTCTGGCCCAGATACTACACTTTTCTATGGTCTTCGCAACCCACAGACCAGGAGATTCCCTTGGGTGCCTATACCACCAGGGCCCTGGGCATGAAACTGGGCGGCCATTTGGGCAGACACTGAGCTAGCTGCAGGAGTTTTTTTTTTGTTTTGTTTTGTTTTTAATACTCCAGTGGTGCCTGGAATGCCAGTGAAACAGAACCATTTGCTCCCCTGGAAAGGGGGATGAAGCCAAGGAATCAAGTGGTCTAGCTCAGCGGATCCCAATACCATGGAGCTCAGCAAGCTAAGATCCACTGGTTTGAAATTTTCATTGCTAGCCCAGCAGTCTGAAGTCAACCTGGGATGCTCGAGCTTGGTGGGGGGAGAGATGTCTGCCATTACTGAGGCTTGAGTAGGCAGTTTTCCCCTCACGGTGTAAACAAAGCCACCAGGAAGTTCAAACTGGGTGGAACACACTACAGCTCAGCAAAGCCACTATAGCCAGACTGCCTCTCTAGATTCCTCCTCTCTGGGCAAGGCATCTCTGAAAGAAAGGCAGCAGCCCCAGTCAGGGGCTTATAGATAAAACTCCCATTTCCCTGGGACAGAACACCTGGGGGAAGGGGCGGCTATGGGCACAGCTACAGTAGACTTAAACGTTCCTGCCTGCAGGCTCTGAAGACAGCAGCAGATCTCACAGCACAGCATTTGAGCTCTGCTAAGAGACAGACTGCCTCCTCAAGTGGGTCCCTGATCCCCATGCCTCCTGACTGGGAGACACCTCCCAGCAGGGGTTGACAGACACCCAATACAGGAGAACTTTGGCTGGCATCTGGTGGGTGCCTCTCTGGGATGAAGCTTCCAGAGGAAGGAACAGGCAGCAATCTTTGCTGTTCCACAGCCTTTGCTGGTGATGCCCAGGCAAACAGAGTTGGCAGTGGACCTCCAGCAAACTCCAGCAGACCTGCAGCAGAGGGTCCTGACTGTTAGAAGGAAAACTAGCAAACTGAAGGAATAGCATCAATATCAACTAAAAGGACATCCACACAAAAACCCCATCCAAAGGTCACCAACATCAAAGGGGAAAGATAGATAAATCCATGAAGATGAGGAAAAATCAGCACAAAAAGTTTGAAAATTCCAAAAACCAGAACACCTCTTCTCCTCCAAAGGATCACAAGTCCTTGTCAGCAAGAGAACAAAACTGGATGGAGAATGAGTTTGATGAATTGACATAAGTAGGCTTCAGAAGGTGGGTAATAAACTGCTCCGAGCTAAAGGAGCATGTTCTAACCCAAAGCAAGGAAGCTAAGATGCTTGAAACAAGGCTAGAGAAATTGCTAACTAGAATAACCAGTTTAGAAAGGAACCTAAATGATCTGATGGAGCTGAAAAACACAGCATGAGAACTTTGTGAAGCATCCACGAGTATCAATAGCTGAATCAATCAAATAGAAGAAAGGATATCAGAGATTGAAGATTAGCTTAAGGAAATAAAGCGTGAAGATAAGATTAGAGAAAAAAGAATGAAATGGAGTGAACAAAACCTCCAAGGAATATGGGACTATGTGAATAGACCAAACCAACGTTTGAATGGTGTACCTGAAAGTGATGGGGAGAATGGAACCAAGTTGGAAAACACTCTTCAGGATGTTATCCAGGAGAATTTCCCCAAGCTAGCAAGACAGGCCAACACTGAAATTTAGGAAATTCAGAGAACACCACAAAGATACTCCTCGAGAAGAGCAACCACAAGACACGTAATCTTCAGATTCACCAAGGTTGAAATGAAGGAAAAAATGTTAAGGGCAGCCAGAGAGAAAGGTCAGGTTACCTACAAAAATAAGCCCATCAGACTAACAGTGGATCTCTCTGAAGAAACCCTACAAGCCAGAAGAGAGTGGGGGCCAATATTCAACATTCTTAAAGAAAAGTATTTTCAACCCAGAATTTCATATGCAGCCAAACTAAGCTTCATAAGCAAAGGAGAAATAAAATCCTTTACAGACAAGCAAATGCTGAGAGATTTTGTCACCACCAGGCCTGCCTTATAAGAGCTCCTGAAGGAAGCACTAAATATAGAAAGCAAAAACCAGGACCAGCCAATGCAAAAACATACCAAATTGTAAAGTCCATCAACACTATCAAGAAACTGCATCAACTAACAGGCAAAATAACCAACTAGGATCATAACGACAGGATCAAATTCACACATAACAATAGTAACATTAAATGTAAATGGGCTAAATGCTCCAATTAAAAGACACAGACTGGCAAATTGGATAAAGGGTCAAGACCCATTGGTGTGCTGGATTCAGGAGACCCATCTCACATGCAAAGGCACACGTAGGCTCAAAATAAAGGGATGGAGGAAGATTTACCAAGCAAATGGAAAGCAAAACAAAACAAAACAAAACAAAACAAAAAAAAGAAGGGCATTACACAATGGTAAGGGGATTAATGAAACAAGAGCTTGCTACCCTAAATATATATGTACCCAATACAGGAGCACCCAGATTCATAAAGCAAGTTCTTAGAGATCTACAAAGAGACTTGGACTCCTCCACAATAATAGTGGGAGACTTTAACACCCCACTGTCAATATTAGACAGATCAATGAGACAGAAAATTAACAAGGATATTCAAAACTTGAACTCAGCTCTGCACCAAGCAGACCTAATAGACATCTACAGAACTCTCCACCCCAAATCAACAGAATATACACTCTTCTCATAACCACATTGCACTTATTCTAAAATTGACCACATAATTTGAAGTAAAACACTCCTCAGCAAGTGCAAAAGAACAGAAATCATAGCAAACAGTCTCTCAGACAACAGTGCAATCAAATTAGAACTTAGGATTAAGAAACTCACTCACAACCACACAACTATATGGAAATTGAACAACCTGCTACTGAGTGACTACTTGGTAAATAACAAAATTAAGGTAGAAACAAATAAGTTCTTTGAAACCCATGAGAACAAAGACACAATGTACCAGAATCTCTAGGACACAGCTAAAGCAGTGTTTAGAGGGAAATTTACAGCACTAAATGCTCACAGGAGAAAGCAGGAAAGACCTAAAATTGACACCCTAACATCACAATTAAAAGAGCTAGAGAAGCAAGAGCAAACAAATTCAAAAGCTAGCAGAAGACAAGAAATAACTAAGATTAGAAGAGAACTGAAGGAAATAGAGACACGAGAAACCCTTCAAAAAATCGATAAATCCAGGAGCTAATTTTTGAAAAGATTAACAAAATAGATAGACTGCTAGCCAGACTGATAAAGAAGAAAAGAGAGAAGAATCAAATAGACACAATAAAACATGATAAAGGGGATATCACCACAGATCCCACAGAAATACAAACTACCATCAGAGAATACTATAAACACCTCTACCCAAATAAACTTGGAAATCTAGAATAAATGGGTAAATTCTTGGACACATACACCCACCCAAGACTAAACCAGGAACAATTGGAATCCCTGAATAGACCAATAACAAGTTCTGAAATTGAGGCAGTAATTAATAGCCTACCAACCAAAAAAAGCCCAGGACCAGGCAGATTCACCGCTGAATTCTACCGAAGGTATGACGAGGAGCAGGTACCATTCCTTCTGAAACTATTCCAAACAATAGAAAAACAGGGACTTCTTCCTAACTTATTTTAAGGCCAGCATCATCCTGATACCAAAACCTGGCAGAGACACAACGAAAAAAGAAAATTTCAGGCCAATATCCCTGATGAACATCGATGTGAAAACCCTCCAGAAAATACTGGCAAACTGAATCCAGCAGCACATCGAAAAGCTTATCCACCATGATCAAGTTGGCTTCATCCCTGGAATGCAAGGCTGGTTCAACATATGCAAATCAATAAATGTAATCCACCACATAAACAGAACCAAAGACAAAAACAACATGATTATCTCAATAGTTGCAGAAAAGTCCTTCAGTAAAATTCAAACATCCCTTCATGCTAAAAACTCTCAATAAACTAGGTATTGATGGAACATATCTCAAAATAATAAGAGCTATTTATAACAAATCCACAGCCAATATCATACTGAATAGGCAAAAGCTGGAAGCATTTCCTTTGAAAACCGGCAGAAGACAAGGATGCCCTCTGTCACCACTCCTTTTCACCATAGTATTGGAAGTTCTGGCCAGGGCAAACAAGCAAGAGAAAGAAATAAAGAGTATTCAAATGGGAAGAGAAGAAGTCAAATTGTCTCTGTTTGCAGATGACATGACTGTATATTTAGAAAACCCCATCTTCTTAGCCCCAAATCTCCTTAAGCTGATAAGCAACTTCAGCAAAGTCCCAGGATACAAAATCAATGTGTAAAAATCACAAGCATTCCTATACACTAATAATAGACAAACAGAGAGCCAAATCATAAGTGAACTCCTATTCACAGTTGCTATAAAGAGAATAAAATACCTAGGAATACAACTTACAAGGGATGTGAAGGACCTCTTCAAGGAGAACTACAAACCACTGCTCAAGGAAATCAGAGAGGACACAAACAAATGGAAAAACATTTCATGCTCATGGATAGAAAGAATCAATATTGTGAAAATGGCCATACTACCCAAAGTAATTTATAGATTCAGTGCTATCCCCTACCATAGAAGAAAGTCAACTACCATTGACTTTCTTCACAGAATTAGAAAAAACTACTTTAAATTTCACATGGAACCAAAAACGAGCCCATATAGCCAAGATAATCCTAAGCAAAAAGAGAAAAGCTGGAGTCATCATGCTACCTGACTTCAAACTGTACTACAAGGCTACAGTAACCAAAACAGCATGGTACTGGTACCAAAACAGATATATAGACCAATGGAGCAGAACAGAGGTCTCAGAAATAACACCGCACATCTACAACCATCTGATCTTTGACAAACCTGACAAAAACAAGCAATGGGGAAAGGATTCCCTATTTAATAAATGGTGCTGGTAAAACTGACATCCATATGCTGAAGCTGAACCCCTTCCTTACACCTTATACAAAAATTAACTCAAGATGGATTAAAGACTTAACTGTAAGACCTAAAACCATAAAAACCCTAGAAGAAAACCTAGGCAATACCATTGAGGACATAGGCATGGGCAAAGACTTTGTGAATAAAACACCAAAAGCAATGGCAACAAAAGCCAAAATTCGCAAGTGGGATCTAACTAAATTAAAGTTTCTGCACAGCAAAAGAAACTACCATCAGAGTGAACAGGCAACCTACAGAATGGGAGAAAATTTTTGCAATCTACTCATCTGACAAGGGGCTAATATCCAGAATCTACAAGGAACTTAAATTTACAAGAAAAAAACAACCCCATCAAAAAGTGGGCAAAGGATATGAACAGACATTTCTCAAAAGAAGACATTTATGCGGCCAACAAACATATGAGAAAGAGCTCATCATCACTGGTCACTAGAGAAATGCAAATCAAAACCATAATGAGATACCACGTCATGCCAGTTACAATGGCGATCATTCAAATGTCAGGAAACGCCGGGCACGGTGGTTCACGCTTGTATTCCCAGCACTTTGGGAGGCCCAGGCTGGTGGATCACAAGCTCAAGAGTTCGAGATCAGCCGGCCAATATGGTGAAACCCCGTCTCTACTAAAAATACAAAAGTTAGCCAGGCGTGGTGGCGGGTGCCTGTAGTGCCAGCTACTCGGGAGGCTGAAGCAGGAGAATTGCCTGAACCCTGGAAGGTGGAGGTTGCAGTGAGCTGAGATCACACCACTGCCTTCCAGCCTGGGTGACAGAGTGAGACTCCGTCTCAAAAAAACCAAAAAACAAACAAACAAAAAACAGGAAACAACACATGCTGGAGAGGATGTGGAGAAATAGGAACACTTTTACACTGTTGGTGAGAGTGTAAATTAGTTCAATCATTGTGGAAGACAGTGTGGTGATTCCTCAAGGATCTAGAACCAGAAATACGACTTGACCCAGTAATCCCATTACTGGGTATATACACAAAGGATTATAAATCATTCTACTATAAAGACACATGCACACGTATGACGTATGTTTATTGCAGCACTATTCACAATAGCAAAGGCTTGGAACCAACCCAAATGCCCATCAATGATAGACTGGATAAAGAAAATGTGGCACATACATACCATAGAATACTATGTAGCCATAAAAAAGATGAGTTCATGTCCTTTCCAAAGACATGGACGAAGCTGGAAACCATCATTCTCAGCAAACTAACACAGGAACAGAAAACCAAACACTGCATGTTCTCACTTATAAGTGGAAGTTGAACAATGAGAATACATGGACACAGGGAGGGGAACATCACACACTGGGGCCTATTGGGGCTTGAGAGGTAGAAGAGGGATAGCATTAGGAGAAATACCTAATGTAGATGACAGGTTGATGGGTGCAGCAAACCACCATGGCACGTGTATACCTATGTAACAAACCTGCACGTTCTACACATGTATCCCAGAACTTAAAGTATAATAAAAAAAAATTTAAAAAAGACTCTGCCTCAAAAATGAATACATAAATAAACAAATAAACAAGAGCCATATAACTCATTGCAGCCTTAAGCAGTCCTCCCACTTCAGCCTCCTGAGTAACTGGAACTAAGGTGCCTGTTCACTCTTACTGCTATCTAATAATCCATTGTATGAATATACATCACAATGTATTTCTCTTTTCTCCTGTTAATGAACATTTGGATCATTTGAAGTTTGGAGCTGTTATGAATATTGCTGAGATGAACATTTTACTACCATTTTTTGGTGAACATATGTATGTATTTCTGTTTTATGGGTGTATAGCTAGGAGTAGAGTGTATACCACTGAGTGTATACCTAGGATTGGAATTTTTGGATCATAAGGTATGTATATGTCCTAATAAATATTGCCAAACATTTAAAAAAGAAAAAAAAAAGAGCCTTAATAAACGAAAGCAATAAGACTTTGTCTTGTATGGTAGATAAACTGAGAAATTAGAATACATACTTGGAATTTGGATATTAAAGAAGAAAATAATTTAGCTGGCTCTGATAATGGTGGTTATGTTAAAAGGACATATTCTGATGAATGGGAGATGCACACTGAAATATTTATGGGTATGAAGACACAATATCTGGGATTTGCTTTCAAGGAGTCCAGGAAAAACAAAAAAGAGGATGTGATAGATGAAACAAATTGGGCAGAATGTTGGTAATTATTGAAACTGGAGAATGGCTATAGAGTGGCTCTTTATAGTACTTGTCACTTTCTTATTAAAGTTTTCTACTTTAAAAGTTAAAAAGTTAAAAAAATGATTATAAATATATTTTTAAAGTGTGATTCTAAAATCTGACTGATCATCCGAATCACCTGAGGAGCTTAAAAAAATAGATTCTGGGAGCTGCACAGTCCTGCAGAATCAGTTGTCTGTGAGTCCATTTGTACTGGATGGGAGGTGGGGATGAAGACTTGCGCATGGAGGAATGTGTTATTTTTTAATTTCCTAGTTCTGGCAGCCAGCACAGCCATGTTGCCTCCTCTGCTTTGTCTGACCCAGAAGATCTTACATCAGTCTTCCTTCCTCCCTGCCTTCTTCTCTCTTTCCTGTCTTCCCTCTTTCCTGTCTTCCCTCCTCCTCCTCCCTGTTGTTTTCTCTTTCTTCACTTTATGAAAGTTTAGGGCAGGAAACTTAGAAGGGCCACAGGGTCCTAGCATCCCTTTCCTCTTCCCATCAGAGGAAAAGTGTCCTCATTGTCAAGCAGGGCCTTGTGCTTGAGGACCGGGCCTGGACTTCATACAGTTTTTATTTATGAAAAGCTGCCTTGCTACCATGGATGAGAGATGTGTGCATTGCTCAGGTGCGCCTCAAAATAAAGCTGCTTAGGAAGCACAGTCTTAATATCCGAGCCTTTCTTTTTCTTTCAGCATTCATCAATGGAAAACATCACAATCTGTTCTTAAATAATTTATTTTTTAATGTTGACTCTTGTGAAAAGTTACATTTATTTAGAAATACTTGAAGAAATCCAACAAAGAATAGGTGACTTTCTATTAGGGACAATTAAATGTGCAAATTTCAAATACTTTTTATAATAAGTATAAATAATTCAATTTTTTCACATTAAGAATGGAGATAATGATCAACACAAAATATTAAGGTATCAACTTTAAGAGAATTAGATGAAAACACTGAAGTTTATTTGATATCTTTGGAAAGAAATTATAAAGATTTGTCTGGGAAAAAACTTAGGGAGCTCTAAGGGGAAAGCGTGTCTAATACTATGAGTAAAGGCTGTGTAGAGTTATAGATCACATATATTTTCAGGTCATAAGCACAGACCCCCAAAATGACAGCCTTTATCTCAGGGGAAAATGCATTTCCCCTCCTTTTTTTTTTTTTTTTTTTTTTTCCTAGAGCAAATATGACAGCAACCACAAAGCACACAGAGAAACTGTAAGCTAGCAACAGAAAGAGATTTCCTCATACTCATGGTTACTGGCTTTTGCTGTCCCAATACCAGGGTACCATGGGATGCAAGGGACTTCCCAGCCCCCCAGGACACAGTGTTAACACAGAAAATAAAACCATCACAAAAGGCCATATCTTTCCCTGTGACCATCCCCAATCTCATCCCTGCTCCTTCCCTATCTCATCTCCAAGGAGGTAGGACACTCAGAGGCATTAACAGAACACAGAGGATGGTTTTTTACTACATAGCTGGAGTTTCATAAGGAGAAGCAGGAAACTTTGATGAATATATATACCTTGGATGCAATTCCTTTTTTCCCGGGGAGGCAAGCAAAGTGTACCAAAGAGGCCAATTTACCCGCTGTGGTCAGGAACTTGCCCACAACCTGACTCAAAGCAAATATGTTCTCTCAAGAGGACACTGCAGCGTTTTCCCCAGAGCTGAAGAAATATCTTCACTTAAATAATCTCGAAGTTTGTAATAAAATAAATAAAGTGAATTACACACACAGGACTAGAGCTCCCTTTAAAAAGGCAGCTGGTTGAGTTTAGCAAGCAGTGTATATACAAGCTCATGCCCCAACAACAACCAGAAAACAGGTTATTATTATGTAGCCTTCCTATTATACTTCTAGGGCAGCATTTCAATATAATTTAAAAAAAAAATCCCTCATACATAATGTAAGGGTATACTATACATGTACACACTTTTACTCCTCAGTTCAAGGTCACTTCTTTAGAAGTAAAGACAGTAATAACCCAAAGAGTTACACGTCTTCCCACTAAAATATTCTTTTAAAAGGTGCATATTGTAAAGAGCAGCTTGTTTTTCTGTCAACGTGAACATGTTCAGTCTCAGCAGCCTCAGAATCACAGTTCATGGATGGTTCTGCATTTCTGCTGGGTCCTCAGGAAAGCACCCGGGCAGGTAGGGAAAAACCATGAACTACAAACACTCTCTGAATACGTCCATTTTCCCTGAGCTTCCTTGAGCTTCTTGCAGAGGGCCTCGCTGCCGTGAGGATCTGGCTTCACATCTCTGAGAGATGCTAGGGGAGGGGAGGTGGAATGGCTCTGGCTTCTCCAACCCACCCAACTGCGTGTCTTTTCCCTTCTCAGCCAAGATGATGAAGCAGTCCTGATGGGCAGGGTGCAGGTGCCTCGGCCAGTCCCCGCACACCTTCCAAGTCCAAAGAAGTTCCTGGCCTCTTGCTTGGTAGGAGAGGAGGAACCTTGGGCTGAATCTGACATCATCCCTTGCCAGTCACAAGCTTTGCTTTCTAAGGCCACCTGGGAACACTCCCTGGTTACCAAACCTGAGCATCGTGGGCACCACAAAGAGCTTATCTTTCCTCTCCTGCTCAGACACCCTTGAGCCCACTGTTGCAGTGGCAGCTGAGGGTTCAGAGGATAGCACCATGATGACTGACAGCTCGAGGCCCCACTTCTTGCAGGAGGTGACCTGCCTGTTTCCGGTTAGCCATACATCTGCTTGAACTGAAAGCACTCGTTGCAGTAGCCGTTGCACTTGGCATTGCCAAAGTGATCACAGGCGGGGGCCCGGCAGCGCTGCTTGGGGGGGTCTTCGGGGGCAGGCTCACCCCGGTGGGCCCCGGGGCCCATCCTCTGGTTGGGATGCTGGCACTCCATGCAGAGCTCCTCGCTGCGGCAGGCCAGGATGTTCTTGCAGGAGGCCCGGGCGCACTTGGGCCTTGAGGTGCTCTGTGTGGTTCGAGGCACATCTCTGCGCTGGCTCGATCTCTGAGTGGAAAGAACAGACAGATCATTAAAAAGTCAGGAAACTATTGCTCACATTTCTTATGGACAGCACAATGAAATCTCATTGGATAGTGTGGAGTCTACAAAGAGCTTTACCTGCCTGAGCAAGGGAACAGGAGAGCACCGCAGTCTATGAGCCAGAGCTCTTGAAGGATGTTTCCTTCCAATCTCAAGGAAAGCTGACTTGGCCCCCAGGGAGGCTGAGGAAAACCATCAAGCCTAAGTTGGCCTGCAAACTTTTTCTGGCTCTCTTCTGTTGGGACCAATAACCACTGTTCTTTGATAGCTTCTCTACCATTATGTGAACAACAGGCGACACACCTGTATCTGTCAAAGCTGGCTTTTCTGATGTACCATTAAGCGCAGACCCCTGGGAAGCTCTGTCTGTTCGCTCCTTGTGATAAACGATTATTTAAGAAGGGCTGCTTTTTAGATGTCTGTGCTTCTCTTACAAATCAAAGAAGCCTCTGATCACTGTCTGGCTTTCTGGGGGCTTGAAGAAGTTTTATGCAATGGCTGTGTTTCTTTGTTTTTAAAATAAATTCGAAAGTATTCTTGGAGCATGAAAATCGGTGGTAGCATTTTGGACCTGGGGAGCCACAGTGACATGGACATTCCCCTTCAGGTTCTGAACTAATCCTTTATCATGAGGGGACAGAACCTGGCAGAGGCGAAAGCCTGCTTGTCACTGTCGGAAGCCAACGCTCCAGCAAAAAGCACCGGACACACAGGAGGGAGGGAAAACTCCTCAAAATGTCTCACCAGTTGCTCTTCTGTCCTTTTGGCCTCATGAAATCTCTGATTCTGAGCTTCAATGAAACACTTCTGGCAGTATCCTTCAAACATGGTGCTTCCAAGGGTGCCGCACTCCCTCCCCAGGCACGGAATGGTGTTCTGGAACCTGGAGGCTGTGGGACTGGCTTTCCCTGAGGCAGCGACCAAATCTACACAAGAGTGGATGCTAGTTAGTACCACATAGGGGTCACCCCACAGATACAGAGATGCTGACATTAGAGAAATAAATGGGTTCCAAATACAGATTAGGCCAGCCTTAAATATATAGAAATATATATATGTACATATTTAAGTATATAAATTCAGCAAAAGAAATAATAACAACACTATTATGGAAACATCTTTGGCTTTACCAATCTCTCATTTTGAACTTGAAGCACTGATTGGTCACAGGAACAGGGCAAAGAGCAGGCATTACCTGGTCACCCTTCTTTCAAATGAGAGATTTCCAAAACCACATCTGTTCCCTTACAGTGTCAATAGAGACTTCCTTCTCTCCAGTTACTACTCTTCAGATTTTAAGATTGTTCTATTATATCTAAGTTGCAAAAGAAATCTAGTTTAAGACTGTCTTAGATACGCCAGACCTGAACGGTCTAGTAAAAGCAAATCCCATGAGCTCTGTCTACAGGGCACTCTGGTTTTTGGAAAGTGATATTAGGAGCTGCTACAACCACGCAGTGCCTTTTGCCTCCATGGGCAGCTGGCAGGGCCACCGTGGCTGTCCCATGCACAAGCCAGTAGAAAAGCACAGTAGGTCCTGACCACACTGCCTGACTGCCCACGCGGGATTTTTTTCCTTAAAGGTCAGGAACAAAACCTCTTCTGGACAGTAGCTGCTATGTTAGGAAGTCAACCATTTCACTCACGTTTGTTTTCTCTGTACTCGATGAAACACAGTGTGCAAAAGCCCTTGTTTTCTGGAGTCCCAAAATACACGCAGCCAGCTTTTCTGCACTTGCTGGTCCCCGTCCTGTCCCCCGGAGTCCGTGCAGCTTGAGACAGGCAGCCAGCGGGGGCGTCATTTCCAGCTCTGTGGCAAGAATGCGGGGAGGGGCTCCGGACGAGCTGTGAGGGATCTGACTTGGAACGCTGGTGACAGGAGGGAGGGAGGCTGGTGCTGAGGCTGGAGGAGGCCTCTGCTGTAGTCCTTTTGAAGCAAGTACTGCAGATCCCATTAAATGTCCTGGTGACATCCTGGAGGCAGGCTTGGCACTTCCCGGGATCCAAGTGCCTTGTGTGGTCTGCGGCGTGGCTGGCGTGAAGTTGCCGGGCGTTGTGGCAACGTTCACAAAATCCGTTGTGCTGCACATTCAGTGTGAAGGGGCAGCCGGGGCTCCTGCACTTCATGGCAGTGGTCTCACTGAACAGAAAAGGGCTGGGTGCTGTCGGTGGAGCAGAATGAGGCCCCCCAGCGGGCTCCTCGGGGTTCCACGCCAAGGGCTCATAGGCTTCTCCCCGAGAGGCTCCCAGCGCCATGCCAGGGAGCCCCTCGGGGCCTGGCTTGGAGTTCAGCTTTGGGAGTTTGTTTTGATTCTTTTGCCGCCTCTCTGAGCACTCATGGCATAAAGGCTGGGTGTTCACAGACATGAAGAAGGGGCAGTTGGGCGTTTCACATTTTACATCCATGAGAGAAAGCTGGGGCAGGGAAGATTCCATGGGATTCTGGGCATGCATCTCTCTCCTCCCCTGTTCGCTGTTTTCCTGCCATTTCTTGTACTCATGCTGAACAAGCTCAAAGTAATCATCTACCAGATTGATTTCTTTTGGTAAGTTAGCTTCATCCAACCTGAAGACCAAAAGGAAAAAATATGTATGAGACTACACAAAATCACACACAAGATTTTACATCATTAGCCTACAGAACAAAGTTTTAGAATATGGATTATGGCAAGAATTGCAGAACCATTAACTGAAATGCAGGCCTGTGATGAAGAGCTCACACTTTTCATGTAACATGATCTGACACATTTCCTAACACGTTCTAGAGTCAAGAATGATGTCAGTTAGTTTGCTAAGACTTCCTTATTTTTAATATCACAGTTTCATTTAATCAATCTTGGTCCATCCAAAAATTATAGATAGTTTTAAAACAAGGGCTAAAAAAAAAAAAAAAAAAAAAAATCAGCTGACTCTTTAATTTCTCAGAGATCAAGTTTTGAGTAAAACATCACTCAGGCCATTCATTTGGGACTAGTCTACTTTATAGCACAAACTACTTTGGAACCTCAGGTTGGGTATTTTGCTATTACTAACTTTAAACTTGTGTCTGGTGTCCACCAGCATTAGCAGCCATGAGTAACTAAGATGCAGGCACACTCAAAGGCACTTGTCTATTTACTGTTGACTCTGTAATTTGCTAATCTCCACGTTGAGAGACAGATTCTCTTACGGCCTCCTTGTCATCTCTTGTGCATCTCAAGTGCTCAGAAACAGGCATCTCTTTAACATAAAGCCAACGTTTAAAGACCAGATACCTGCACAATGGGCATTCTGGGGCTTTCCTCCCATTCCATGTGGCAGAATCATGAGCTGCAACAGGAACAATTCTACAGCCCCAGCTATGTCTGATGTGCCTGTTCTTACCAAGAAGCCAAGAGAGAAAGCTTTTTGTTTCCAAGTGTTTTCACTTGCTAGTCTTTTTAATACGTATCAGAGTAATTAAAATACAAAAACAAAAAACAACAACTATCCTTGATGTAAATGCACTTTGAAAACCCATAATTCTGCAATTCTGACTTTTGGGATCCAGATATCTAGGAAACTCAATATGGATAAAGGACTTATTTTGATTTGAAACCCAAGTTAGTACAGCCTTACAGAATCCTCTCTAACCATGCACAAGGCTCTGAATTTGTTTCCCACTGGCAGAAACTGGCCACAAATCACTCTACTGTTGAGCTTCAGGGTGGCAGCAACTCAGGTGGCTGAGGTTAAAGACAGTTACAGATGACACAGGAGAGAGCTGAACATAAACTGCTTACTTTGCGGCATTGATGAGATGAGTTGTGCCATGGTCCCAGCCTTGGACAGGGATTTCTATCACCATTAAGTACTCTTTTAAGAGCTTCTCCTTCATCTCATTTTCAGGATCTGTCAAAAAGTGAACTTTTAAGTCTTCAAATCTTCCTCGGTCTCTGTTAACAAGTGGAACAGCTCGGATTTCTGAGGGAAAAAAAATAACACATAAGTAAAATCGTATTCTACTAAACAAGGCCATAGGTAAGTAGATCTCGTTTTGAAAGTGTGTAAAATACATAATTTACAGAATAGAAAACTATTCTCAGCCACAGTTAAACCCAAAAGGGAAAACAAAATATGCTACAATCTCATATAAAAATGCACTGTTTTCAGGAAACTCAGAGAATATTAACCAGCCTGGAGGGGGTGGATCTTATTGGTTGAAGTCCCAGGCTTTAGAATCAGACTGACCTGAGTTTGAATCCTGGCTTTTGTCAAGTTGTGTGACATTAGGCAGGTCAGTTGACCTCTCTAAGCTTTAACTGTCTAATCTGTAAAATAAGGCTACTAAGGCCTACATCTCACAAGAATGCTAAGAGGATAAAAATGCAATAAAATAGTATATCCAAAGCACAGTGCTTATTCCACATGAAGCTATTAAAATAACAGCTAACAGGCCAGGCACAGTGGCTCATGCCTGTAACTTTGAGAGGCCAAAGCGGGAGACTGCTTGTCTCCAAGGGGTTGAGGCTGCAATGAGCCATGATTGTGCCACCGTACTCCAGCTTGGACAACAGAGGGATACCCTGTTTCAAAAAGAAATAAAAAAGCTAACCTGACAGGCATTTACTTGCTTCATAACAGGCACTGTGTGCCTTAATTTATCATGTATGAAAGTACTTTCCAAGTCATATTCAAAAAGATATGAGGGTATTATAAGTTACTGCTATTGCATTACTCTTACTAACCAAGCAAGTCACAGAACAATGTATTTAAATAAAAATAATATACTTAAATAAGATTGTTTCAATAAGAAGCAAAAAAACCCTTGATGTTTCAGTGTCTAGTTACAAATCTGAATTAATGCAGTTTTCTCACCAGGCCCACTGTCCTTCAGGGTCACCAAGGGTACAAAATGATGGCTGTCATAGCCGAGAACAATGGGGTATCTGTAGCATTCCTGGGCAGGCCAATGGAGAGGCAAGTAAATTCCACCCACTTTCAAAGGGGCAAAATTGGAACCTGATTCCAAACTTCTTAGCATTTTGTCTGTTCAAAGAAAGAGAAAGAAAAATGAGGCCCTTAGGTGACTTTCATCAAATTCCATTTCACTCTGTTACCTGAACTTTGGCAGTGTGGTTTTCTCGACGAGCCAAGCCATAAAGCTGAAAGCATTTAAGTACAGATATGTGATCTATAGGCATCTCACCTGAAATGACAATGATTGGCCTTCTGAGGATGTTGCAAAGGACAAATATGTGTATTTCTTCCAGTGAGTTGTACTGAAGTCCACTTCGGGCCATGGGTGTGTCTGTGGAAGCCATTTTGATAAGGTTGTCCCATTCATCATTCCAGTTCTAAGGGGAGGGGGGTGAAAGAAAGGAAAAAAAAAGCTTGAATATACCCTGTACTCCCTGTACTAAAAAGTCATTCTGACATCACTCTAGAATTATTCATTTATATAACTCAGCTTATTTTTCCCCTTTCATGAAACCATCATTCAAATGATCACCCTTTTTTCCCCATTTCCATTTTCTTCCTTTACTTTTTTCCACTACAAGGCAAACTCAAAAGTTGGGGAGGACGGGACAGCACCTGCTTTAAAAAAAAATCCCTGATGAGGTATCACATTGCAGCCCCTTATCCAAATGTTCACAAAAATTCCAAACTTGTGACTGAGGATAGTGAGGCACGTGTCTTAATCTTATTGGCTAGCTCAGCAAAGCTAAGGGCAATCAAACCGAAAAACAACAAAACACCAGTGTAAAAGGCCATGATCAAAAGACTTGCTGCTACAGGGAACAGATGCACAGCTGGGAATCTGCTAACCAAAAACAGGGCAAAAGCCTTGGGTGAGTCCCACTGGAGGTTTCTGGTGTTTTCCATTGAGTATGCTTTGCTTAGACAAATTCATATGACCTAGTCCATCAGATGCTACCAGAGGGCAGGGACTCGTCCAGGGGTACCCTATGCCCACCATGGAGCTCTTCAGTAGATAATTAGGGGGAAAAACATACCCGAGTATCATAGCAAAGCCCCGTTTCAACAAATTCCTGAGATTTGAGAGACTCCAGTTGCCAGCGGAATTTAAAGTTGCGTGTGTCTGTTTCCTTGAGCGTGCTGAACAGCGCCTTCCTCAGTACCAGGTCTGTGTCCTGAACGCCCCACATGTACTGAGAAGTGGCATGCATGAGGCAATTGCCATCACCTGAGGACAGAAAGGAAAAGAGAAGGAGTCAAGTTATCTGCATGGAAGGCCCAGCAAAGGTTTCAGAATAAACCAGCCCTACTGCTATTCTAGTGGACTGAATGGTTTAATTTGGTTTAATTTCCTAGTCAAGGGCAAACCGATATTTCATAAGATGATGACAGCTTTAAGGAAAAAACAGTTCTTTTTATTCTTCTTTTTAATGAATGACACCAACTGCAAAGGAGCCAGGGGACCTTGGTTCTAGCTTAACTCTGCTCCTACCTAGTTCAGGTGACCTGGGGGAAATTCCTTGAGCTCTCTGGGCATTTTTCCTGTTTGTGAAATGAGGGCAGTGAATGACGGTCTCTAAAGCCCCATTCCTTCCTACCATCCCCTGATCTGCCAGTGAAGGCACTGGCATGGTTGCTCTCTAATTCTAAGGAAGCGCACACAAGGCTGCACGCACAAACCAGGAAGCAGGCATGGCTTGCTAGACAGGGATGGTCTGGCTGTGACTCAATGGCAAATGACTTGACCATTCCACTTTAGCCTTTGGGCCCTGGGAGTTTCCTCTCCTGGTGTGTAAAGTGGTGTTGACAACACTGAATTACCTATGGCCTGCTAGTCCGGCTCTCAAAAATGCCTTATGCAAACCTGCTTGTTAGTAACTGTAAAGTACAAAAGTTAAAAAGCACCTGAGTGTCTAAATTTGAAAATAATTCAGTGTTTAGCGCTGACATTTTGAGAAAAAAACAAAAAACAAAAAAACAAGTTTAATTGTATGCCATTAATTTGTGACATTTCCAGTTTAAAACTCACAATTCAATGGGTGCATTTTTTTTCAACCCCCAAACAATAAATCTTTTGGGGGAATGTTTAAAACAAAAAACGTTAACTCCTTAATCACCTTTGGCAAGTGCAAAATAATTTTTATAAAGAAAAGTTAAACTGTTTCTTATATTACTCTATAAGTAGGGCAATAAAGTTATTTGAAATTTTATCAAATTGTAATTATAGTCAAACTGTAAAGAAACCAAAAAACCTCAAATATATATCCACAGCCAGTATTCCTTCAATTTATACATTTAGAAAAACTAGCTAAGTATTCAAACAAATGAACAAAAAAGATCACCCAAGCCTTGTGTCTTGGCAGACGTGTAGCAATGATTGCATTCTGTTGAAATTTCCCCTTTGCAAAATCTAGAGCAAAGATAAGGCTTTTTTTCTTCTTGTGCTTACTTTCAGTTCTTTATTGAGATGCACCAGTATAAAATTCCCTAAGTAACATCTGGAATTCCCCAGTGCTAAGTTATTTGACTAGCAATTGAGCAACAGCTATTGTACTTTTTGTTCTGGTGTGTAGACATTTAAACTGCGAAGTGCACCCTGGACTTTCCAAGTGGGTGTGGTCAGGGTGAGCTGGAATAGGGCTACTCATTATACAAGTGAAATCGCTGCAGCCAATAGACGCTGGAATTTTTCACATGAAGTTTCAATTTTATGCCACCTACTCCCTTCCTCATTCACCACAGTCTCATATCCTCAAATGCAAACTTGTGAATCACCCCCTCCCCAAACAGATATTGCCTTTGAAGAACCCTCCTATCAAGGGAAGGATTAATTTTTTTTAAAAGGTGCTAATCAAAATCAAATTTAAAAAGTCATTTGTTTTCCTCCCTCCCTAAATATCTTTTCTTCCTTTTTTAGAATCTTAAGGAGTTTTCTTGAAAGTGAAGAAACAAAAGGATTCTGAGTCTAAAAATGATTTCCCAGAAAATGTTACGCAAATACACCTGCTTTTGTAGTTTTATTTCTAGTGTGGCTCCTTGTTGATTTAAATGACATGTTTGCAAAATAAGTGTTTCCTATTTATATTCCTTTTTTTTTTTTCTAGTGGAAATAGAGCATTTCCTTTCTTAAGGAAATAAAGCAAAAAGTCAGTTAATTCTCTTTATAAGGTTTTCCCCTTTCTACCACATTTTTAATTCAGCAGAATCTTTGTTTCTAACTCCCCCAGAGTTGACTCCATCTCTTTTTGGTAACAAATGGGACAGGATTAAAACCACAAATTGTCAGGCACATAAACCCTGTGATGATGACTTCACATAATTACCTACCTCTATGTATCACTTAATTTAATGCCAAGAACAATGCAGACAGTAGCTATCCCCAGTTTTCTTTCTATGTATGTTTCTAAGAATCAGTGTTTCATAAACCTAGGCAAGATGTTGGGGTAATGTACAAGAGTCCCCAGAATCAAAATTTAAAAACCCACGTCCACTAATCACTCTAAGTTACCCAAGTCAAAAAAAGCCAAAGTTAATGTACCAATGAAGTTAATTAAGTTAGTGTTCTTATCGTAATCATTGTCAACAAGGATTTTCTTCCCTTGGACATATTATTTCTATTAGGATGGTTTGGGACTGTCACAGATATAAGGACCTGAGATTCCTGCTCTTATGTAGACTATGAGCATTTAATTGATCTTGTACAGTCTACTTGCTTATTGTCATAATTATCCACATCCATAGAGTAGAATTTTGTGCCTGCATGGAACAGTATGCTCTGACATTCCTGTTGATGCACATATTCTTACCCAAGGGAAATGATTAAAAAACAAAACAGTAAAGCTTGGAATAGGAAATAGCTACTAGTGGTAAAGGCCATTGGCAGAACAGCACAGACAGGAAGGAATTCAGTGACTAAGAACCCCTAAAAATAATGAAGGTAAAGTCTAAAATTCCTGCTAAAAATTTCAGCTATCTATTTCACCTTGCAGGGCATAGGCAATAGAACCTAGGTCAGAGAGGAGGAGGAGACAAAAGAAGTTCTTCATGTCTTCAACAGCCATTCACTGGTTAACCCATAAAATGCTACCAATTCAAGAAGTGTAAGAACATCACAAGCATTTTCTAATGACAGTGGGAAACAAATGTACTACCAGTTTTCACACCATGCTTTCCTTTTGAACTTAAAGGCTTTTAACATTTCCATTACGGGCCAGTGAAGGGTATTTTACAGATGATTAAACATTTGCAAGAATGAGAAACAAATTGCCTAATCGGGGTATGGTGTTTACAAATGCATTCTCCAAGCCTCAATGTGCTCTGCAATATACGCAATCAGAAAATATCCTTAATAAATAGATTCACAAAACAAGTCTGCTATTATCACATGCCCCGAATAGAGATTCTATACTAAGGTCTCAATACTAAATCTCAAGACTGATTTGAGCTTGGGCTTGTGCTATTAAAGCTTGAATGGGGACCCAGCAGACGGGAGCTATCACCCAGGCAAAAGAAGCACAACAAATCAAGTGTTACCGTTCGTTTTCAGCGCCACAAGCTTCCTGACTTCTCGACACCAGTTGAGTTTCTTCTGGCTTTCCAGGGAAGCCTGGATGTTTTTGTCGATGAGGGCTTTGTGGATGATCTCCCGAAACTGAGGACAAAACTGGCAAGTTCTGAACATTTCCAGTGTGTATCGGTGCATGGTTTTAAAATGATGAATGATCCCATTAGTAGGTTTAAAAATATCTTCTGGAGTTCTCTCCCGTATCTTCACAGCTTTCCGCATATTGCTCAAATACAAAGCCTGAGGAAGGACTTGTTCAGCCATTGTGCTCTCCAACACCTGAAAAGGAAAGGAAAAAAAGCCATTCCATTAGCCTAACTTTAATACGACTCCTATATAGCTGCCTGCAGGAAACCCCAGTGTTTGATCTTGTCATTACCCTGATCTGTAGGCAAAAGATCTTAGCACCTCTACTCCCGGGATACTAGCTGGCCCCAGAGATTAACTCACACTGGACTGTTTTAAGTTACATCACTTTAAAAGATTAGCCTAAATAGGAGAAGGAAGGCAGAGAGTGGGTACTGAGGAGGAGGGGAATAACCCGTGTTTTCAGTAACTTTTGTCAGGGAGCCAACCCTGTCTGTCAGCAACAGGTACTGCTCCTCAAAACCAACTTAAGCTCCCGTTTCATTCTGAGGCCACGCTGAACAGCGCTGGATTTGGGGAGTACCGGATGCCAGTTAAGGGCTCAACATAGCCCTGACAAGTCTGTAGCTCCTCCCCTCAGACCACCACCAGGCAATCCTACTCTTGGGCCAAATCTTGAGTTGTCACTCCCTCCCTATGCTGGAAGGACAGTAAAATACTTTATGAAAAATCTTGCAATTTTATGCTGTCACTTAGGCTGCTGGCTGGTGTTTCCTCTTTATCCCCAAAGAGAAGTATTTATAAAGTATGTATTCATAAAGTTTATTCTAATGTTTATAAAGAGTTAAAACCGAATGTTTTCTAATCAATAAAAAAGGCCATTTCCACCAAGATACTTTGTAATTTTAAGAGCAGTCAGCATTCCTACAGAACCTCCCAATCGGACTTCATATCAGAATAAGAAACAGACTAACAATAGGCTAGGCATGGTGGCTCACGCCTTTAATCCTGGCACTTTGGGAGGTCTAGGTGGGAGGATCACTTGAGCTCATGAATTTGAGATTAGGCTGGGCAACATAGTGAGACCTAGGTCTCTACGAAAACAAAAAATGAAAAACCACAAAATAATAATAGAACAATAAATTCTATACTTCTAAGAACAGATATTGGAGCTCAATCATTTTAACTCAACTGCCAATGAAATTTTATCATCACCCTCCAGGTACCAACACAGGGGCATGTCTGCCTGGCTTTTCACCCTGAAATCTTTAAGCATAATCCACTAGTAGAAGGAATGAAAGTCTAGAAGCAGACGAGGAAAGAAGTTTCCACCAGGAAGCCACTCTGGCAAATGAAGGAGGAAAGGCGGCAAAGACCAGCATCTACAACACACGCCAACAGTGCAGGATGATGCAAATTAACATGATGTGGGATCTCTCCAGTATGGAACAGTATAAAAAGCCAGCTCTGATTCACTAGCCCTTAGTAGGGTGTCTGGTCACACTTCCTAATTTCCAAGAAGATGAAGAAGTTTTCAGAGCACAAAGACATTCCCTAGGAAATTTCGCAGTGATTGTTAATTCCATTCCTGCAGCATCCTATTTGCCAGGGCAACTCTCCAGTTAATAAAAATGTTAAACCTATGGAAGAGGGAGGAGAAGAAATCTAGATTTTAGGGTAGCTACTCCTGCGTGGGTCTAGACTCTCTTAACACCATTAATAAGGTGGTCTAAATTCTTGTGGCCCACTCAAAGGGGAGAGGTTGGACTAGATGACCCATGGTTTCTCCTGAGGAGTTTTCTGGTGATAGTTTTAGATTAGGATTCTTAATCTGATTGCTGGGAAAGGCATAGTGGGAGTCATTCTCTGGATCAGATGGTGCTCTCTTTTGATATCAGACGTCCTCTACAGGTGGAATTGGGCAAAACCATAGCAGGACAAAAATAACACATACACCTTTCCTTTGTGGCACAGCAAAAGTCTCTCTCACGATATCATCCATCCATCCATCCATCCATCCACCCACCCACCCACCCATCCACCCAACAAGCACTACCTGACCACTACTGAAGGCCAATCACCATGCTTGATGATGGGACTAAAAGTCAAAGATGACCTTATTCCCTTCCTTGAAATCACACTACCAACTTAGTCTGCAGCTAAGGCAATGGAGTTACAGGTACTGCTCAGATCCCACAGCCATTCAGGGGCGAAGTTTTGCCTAGGAGCCAGGTCTTTCAATACCTGCCCCTTGCAATCCCACAACACCAAACCTGTGGCTACAGTGCCTGCCACAATCAGATGGAAAGAGATGGGCAATAGGAAGATTTTAAACAAATGAGGTGTTATCTCTTTTTGCTTGTCTGACCCTTTCTTCTCTTCTGAATCTAAAGATTTTTCACCAAAGATCTAAAATAGTGAGAGCTGTAAACCATAGGCAAGACATGCAAATGTCAATATTGGATACCCCAGTGTGATCTCATTGGTAGGTTTAGCCTTGCACAGCCTGTAAAACTGCCTCCTTAGAAATCAAAACCCACTGTCCAGGTTTCCAGTTCTTGGATCTCTCTACACTTAAGATTAAAGAATAAATGTTTCAGATACATTATAAAGTGGCAAACAATGCAATATTACCCTTAACTTTTTTTTTTTCCTTAACATTTGTTACCTCACTGTCTTATTTAAAGGTAATTTCTCAACTTTTATCACTAGGATTCTACAGAACTTCTCCATTGCTCAAACTCTTCTCCCCCTTGTTTTATTTTTCCACTCTGGGCAGATATTTTTGTCTGCGTTGTGGAAATTGATGAATTATTTATCAACAAATACCTCATCCAAATTTAGGGATGTGCCTATCAAAAATAGTACTAAGAATTGAAAAAAAAAAAAAAAATCAAAGCAGCACCTTAAACAATGAGAATGAGGCATTCATTGGCTGCTCAATAATCCAGTACATTAAGGTTGCGGGTCCAGAAGCCCCTTTAATTAACAATGGTTCCGCCAAAATGCTGCCCTGAGACACTTGACCAGACTGGCTTTCCAAGGCAAGAAGATCTGAGGCGAGGAGAACTGAAAACAAAGAGGGTTCAAAAAGAGTTAAGCTCCTTCCTTACTTAATGCCACTGCTTTCCTGAGAGGCCAGGTGGCAGGATGTGGGACGACTCCGGCTGACAAAGACAGTCTAACCGTGGGGTAGGGGCTGGAGCAGGCGCCAGCGACCCACGTCTACATGCATACTTCTCTTACACTGCTGCAGCTGGAAAAGCTAGACCCCGCGCCAGGACCCCAGCCCTGTGCACGGACCCCTGAGCGTCTGGGAAGCTGTCTCTGGGACTGAAGCCCCCCACCTCCGCCGGGCTGGCGGCCACTGCGGTATCCTACTCCCCGTCGGGCTGGCCCTGCACAATTTGGGAAAAAGCCGCAGCGTTTCTGCAAGGTCTACGTGGCCAGGAGCATGCAACGCTTGGCTCCCAAAAAGACACGAAAGGAGCAAAGCATCAACGACCACCCGATCAGAGGGCCGGAGGGGCGCCTCTTCACCAGTCAGCTGCAGCTTAAGTTCCGTGCATTATCCGAAAGGAACAGCTGGCTGGAGGTATCCAGGGCTGTCACTCCAACCTCTGGAGCGGTGACCTCAACTCCCAGCACTTCAAAACCCAGACAGAAACAAACGTCCAACAAACTCCCACTCCAGGAGCGCTGCAAAACCAACGCCAGGTAGACGGTGCCAGCCCGGGGGTCGCTGCCCAACATGCACCCGCAGCCCTTGGCTGCGGTGAGCCCGAGGCAGACGGCACTGGGAGGCGCAGTGGTTACCTCTCCGGGCCCCGCGATCCTTTCGCAAAGTCCCAAGTCCGGGTCAAAGCAGGAGCGCCCAGCAGGCGGAGGTCTGGGCCGGGACCGGGCGGAGGCTACGCTCCATGGACGCCCGGGGTCGGGCTAGCTCGCTGGCAGGGTCGGCCGGGGGTGTGATCTCTCTTGGCGGCCGCTATCGCCGCTCCGCCCCCGCGGGCTCCAAGCTCGCTTGGCCCGCCACGAAGACTGCAGACTGCGCAGTCTGCTTTTCCCCGTTTCAGTTGTATGCGGGTCTTAGGCCGGGGATTTCCACGGTACTTTCCAAAGTCACGTGACTCTCTGGGTAGGGCTGCGAATTGCGTCCCGCCGGCCGCCAGAGGGCGCAGGGGGCGAGGGGCTTTCGCGGCCTCCGCCCGACCCGGCCTCCGGGCCCCGACCCGCCCCCTTTCCCTGCCCCGCCCCGCTGCCTCGCCCCGCCCAGTCCCCGGGGGCGCAGGGAGAAACTCCCTCGCCCCGCCCCGGGGTGTCCCCGCGTGAGTCACCTGGGCATTTCGGAAGCTGGGGTCACGTCACATCCATGTGGAAATCGCGGTGATGGGAACTGGAAATGAAATAGGTTCTTTTTCGCAGTTGTTTTTCTGCAGAAAATCATCAACTGTGGAGAAGAAGAAGGGAAATAAGAAAAAAAGAAAACCCTAAAAACCACCCTGGCGTCCGGGCCCGCAGGCCTCGGGCTGGCTCTGAAAAGTTTGGGCTGTGCACGTGATGAGCGCGTAGGCGGGAGCCCCAGACAGGACCCGGGCGGGAATTTCGAGAAAAAGCAGCAGTGACAGCCTTTGGTCCCCATCTCCATTGTTCCTGCCAGCTCTGGACCCCAGGCTGCATGAGACGTAGGTCCCAGGGAACACCCGACCCCGTGGCCCCAATCTTAGGTAAACTTAGGAATCAGAACAACATTCACCCCTATGCCACCCTTGCTCCATTTCCCCTTCTCTATTTCTGCTCACCAAGCATCCAGCTGACATTGCATTCAAGCAGCATTTCAGCTTAGAAATCACTTCTAGTCCAACACCGTGCTTGCCATGTGTCTCCAAGGCTTTATTAGGTGTGTTTTTAGTTGTCCTGATTATCAGTTCACCCCAGGGTGCTGATGGCTGATAATACTGGCGCTCCCCTCCCCACCCCCATGCGTTGCATAGGGAGAGTGAGTCATGTGGAGATGGGTGCAGTCCCCTGGGCAGTGGGGGTGCAGGTCCTGTGCAGGGAGGAGGCTTAGGGTGCTTTTACTGTCTTACTGCCCTCTAAGCACGGGACCCTTTGGATCATTTACTAGATTGGCTAAACTAGAACCAGTTGGAAATATTCTGTACTGTGGTCCCTTTAATTACATTTAAGAATACTCGTCAGGCCATATATCACCGGTTTTTAATTAGAAAAGTATCCTCCTCTCGCCCGTAAGTACCTGCAGAGATGGGGATGCGAGCTGGGTGGAGGATGGCACTGTTTTGGCAAAAAGAAGTTTAGAGCAGGCCGGGCGCGGTGGCTCACGCCTGTAATCCCAACACTTTGGGAGGCCGAGGCGAGCAGATCACGAAGTCGGGAGATCGAGACTATCCTGGCTAACACGGTGAAACCACGTCTCTACTAAAAAATAGAAAAAAAATAGCCGGGCGTGTTGACAGGCGCCTGTAGTCCCAACTACTCAGGAGGCTGAGGCAGGAGAATGGCGTAAACCCGGGAGGCGGAGCTTGCAGTGAGCCAAGATCGTGCCACTGCACTCCAGCCTGGGTGACCGAGCGAGACTCCGTCTAAAAAAAAAAAAAAAAAATAGAGGTTTAGAGCAGGGTGTCACTAGTGGCCTCTCCGAAGACTGGTTCTGGTCTTAAAACCGATGGCTGGAATTTCTTCCAGTTCCAAACCTCTCGTTATTTGTCCTCTCTTCTTGTTCACAAATGTGCTATCAACATTCAAACAATGGATAGTCAGCTATCCATTGTAAATGGACCTTGCTGGAATTCAGGGCTTGCAGAAATGACAGGGTCTAAAATGACATTGATCAACTACTTGCTATATGCTTATATATGCTTTTTATATGAAGCTTAAAAAACTTGAGACATTTGCGCAGTTTCCACAACCAAAAGGGGCAGAGTCACCTGTGGCATTAAGCCTGTGTTACTCCAAAGACCCTAATGACCAGTCTTAGTAGACCATTCCTCTCAGGAAAGATCCTGTGAGACAGGGACTCTTTTGGTGCCCTGTCTCCCAGCCTCCCAAAACAGAATGCAGCTTCAGAGGTAGAAGGGTCTTGGTTCCACCTTCAGGAAACCTCCTGGGCTTCGTTTGAGCTGACAGAAGAAGATCGTGTATCTGAAAGACCCTGCCTGGAATGTTAGTCCTCACACCAGTGTCCCGCTGGTGCTCCTTTGTAAACAGAGTTGGCCTGCTCCCTCTCATCTCTGTCTGGCTCCATGGCTTCAATTCCTCCTGCAGCTTCCACTGCCCCTGTCTGGCTCATGTCTTGCTCTCTGGTGTGATGAGCTGTGAGTGCAGTAAGGAGGAGTGGCAAGCCCGAGGGACCATGTTCATACCTGCCACTGCCAACTGTCCTGATGTAAATGCTTTGTCATCTTGCCCGCCAGGATTTGTGATAAGGTGATAGCAGTCAGAGGCAGGAGTGGTCTGTAGCCCTCGATTTTGTTCAAACTCCACTTTCCATGATTCTACTACTGGGCTTGTGAATTGCCACTCCCACCACCAGGCAGTCTTTACTGTCCTTTCCACCTTCTAAATCAGCGCTGTGTTGGGCTGTACCCTTGGCTTTTCCCCTTCTATTATGTAACGCATTGACAAGACCAATGACAATTTTCTTGGCGAAACAAAAGGAAAGAATAGAAGAGAAGGAGAGAGTATAGATGGAATGACTTCTTATGGAAAAAAGGGGAAATACAATTTGGGGAGATTTGTTGAATAAGTTGAAACCAAAGAGATATAGAATGCCGAAAAGCCTTGAAGGAGACTTTAATTTGAGCTATAGGCCTTGTCAAGCTGGACAGAACTCTTTAAAGAAGAGAATAATTATTAAAATCTAGTAGACACTTAGGAGAAAAAATATGTCTCCTTATTAGATGAAAAACGAATTCTGATTATGTGAAATATTTTTGGAGAGTTCCTAAGTTACGTGCCATTTTGACACCAATGCGAGGTTTATGGGTCATGAACTGTGTAAAATGAGCACACATGACCTCTTGGAATTAAACGGTTTCTGTGAGACTGCGCTTACAGCTTGTATCCCTGTACCATGCAGTAAAAGAGATGTGCTTGCCAAGATGGGGGGAGCAGGAAGAACCTGATGAAAGAGAGCACTACCTGTGACAAGTGAGAGGCGACCCTGCTGAGCTCAAACATAGTTCATAAGTCTTTCTTAATCAAGAATCAGCAACAGTTTATTGGTTGTTGATTCTTTTTTTTTTTTTTTTTTTTTTTTGAGATGGAGTCTTGCTCTGTCGCCCAGGCTGGAGTGCAGTGGCGCGATCTCGGCTCACTGCAAGCTCCGCCCCCCGGGTTCACGCCATTCTCCTGCCTCAGTCTCCCTCGTAGCTGGGGTTACAGGCGCCCGCCACCACGCCCGGCTAATTTTTTGTATTTTTAGTAGAGACGGGGTTTCACCGTGTTAGCCAGGATGGTCTCGATCTCCTGACCTCGTGATCTGCCCGCCTCAGCCTCCCAAAGTGCTGGGATTACACACGTGAGCCCCTGGTTGTTGATTCTTAATTAGCATGCACCTGCAGTCCCAGCTACTCGGGAGGCTGAGAGGAAAGGGTCCTTTGAGTCCAGGAGTTTGAGTCTATCCTGGGCAACACAGTAAGACCCATGTCTCTAAAAATTAAAAAAAAATTTAAAAGAAGAAATTATATATTTTTAATAATCAGTGACACTCTCTTTCTGAGAGTGTACAAAATTCCAGGGCATGGCAGTCATAGGCCAAACTAAAATTGGACCTTTTGTGTCTTTTATACAATTGCCTCCACCCCTTTTCCCTGCACTATGCTCTATTGGAAAGGCAGATCATACAAAACATATTGGGAAGCACCCTTAGATAACTATGGCAGCTTAGTTATTACAGGATAGCTTTGAATCATGGTTCAGATTTTCAAATTCTGCTTCAAACATTACTAAAGAGTGATGTTTGCACATTCAAGATCACTACAAAGGCTAGTTCTGAGAATAAAGAGAAGCTCTCTGTGGATTATAAGCGTGAGAACTGGGATAATTATGTCATAGATTTCATCATCTTACGAATGCCAAATTCTACTGAATGTTGCTTCTTATCTAGGGACCTCAGATCCTTTACAGGTGTTATCTGGACCGAATGGACAAACCCAAGACCCACCATGGCGGAGGGACAACTGATGTCCTTAGTGACCCCAATGAGTCATAGTGCCAGGAACAAAGACCCTCCACTGGGAGGGAGGCAGTTGGTGTAATGACAAGTACAGTTCCTTCTGTTCCACTTTGCCTGAAAGCATGGGATGCTGACATCTCAAACTTGTCAGAAAATCCACTATCCCTGTGAATTCTGTTTTATTTACTGTCAACACTTGGCTGAAACACTTGGCAAAGTAATTTTTATTTTACATCATAAATATAAATATTCAATTCTTAGTTTCATTTCTGTTTCTGCGAATGCTGCTATTAATGACCAAATAGGATGACAGAAAGCCCAGAAATGAGTGTTACTAGGAACTAGCTAGAATGCAGTGTTGGTTTTAGCAATAAGCCATGTGTTTCTGAGATAAGTTAGTTCCTGTTACTTGGAATAGTGCAAGCCATTGTGAAAATTTGCCTTGACATTCCCCTTTCTCTTCATTTGTCCCTCAATCCCTTCAATCTAGTTTGGGGTCTCTATAATCCTGCTCCTTTGGCTATGAACCATCTCCATAAAAAAGAAATTTTAAAGGCTTCCATTCTTTCAGAGACCTGTTTTCCGGGACTGGCTGGTAAGATAAATCATGCTCGTTTTTCAAACAGATTGTGATGTGTTACTGTGTTATATTTCTTGAAAAAAATGTTCTTACAGAACTTCCTAGAGCTTAACGGTGGAAATTCCAAGCACTCTAGCAGGCTGGAGAAAGAGCTGTGGTATTTCTATGATTCTTAGAGTCCATGTTTGTAAGACACACTATGGATTTAATAACAAGATTGGGAGGGGGACAACCTCATTGTATGAAATGTACACACGTTTCTTCCTTTACTCACTTAGCCTACGTTTGTTGATGCGATGACATTTCTTTTTCTTCTTCACTGTCACCATTCATGTTTGATTTGAAGGCTTCTTGGAGTTTTGTGATTCCTCTGAGCTGATTTTGATCTTTGACAATTGTGTACTGCAGTGCTCAGATAGGCTGTTTGCAGTAATCTGCCTCTTCTGGCCTTTTTCGTAATTTAGAATTGACTATAACATTACATATTCCTTTAAACTTCTCTTGAAGGTCTGCTGGAAACAGAGATAGTCCTTTAAGATGCTCTGTTCAATAACAGCTTTGGAAAGGAATTTGGCTCCCTCTAAGCCTTTTATTGTGCGAGTGGGTCTATTCTTCCATGACACATTTAAACAGCTTTATCTCTATATAGGGACCAAACGGGCCACTGCTTTACTAGAAACAATGGACTTTAGTTCTGCGTTTTTCTCTTGTAGCTTTAGTCCAGCATCATAATGTATCTTTTGAAAGATATTTTGTTCAAGAGATAGAAATCCAAATTTAAGTTAAATGGAACTTCTTGTTCAGCTAGCCATGTAAATGAGTCAACAGGGTGAGTCTCCATGTTCCCTGATTATGCTGAGTTCAGGCCAGCTCGCCTCAGGGTCCTGCACTTACTGTTTTCCCTACAGGGACTGCCCTCTCAACTGCTCATCTCTCAGCTTTCTGCTTACATGTTATTTAATCAGAGAAACCTCCCTGACTTACCCCACTTCCTGATCTTTCTGTCTTATTTTCTTTCAGGCATTTATCACAATTGAAAATTCTTTATTTATTGGTTTAATTGTTTATCATCTACCTTTCCCTACTAGAATGAGACTCTTTGAGAGTCTGTCACTGATGTTTGCCTATCATTGTACTCTGTACTCCCTGTGCCCAGAAATGTACGTGGTACAAAACAGGCACTTAGTGAATAACAGTTTGTTAGATGAATGAAACGATTGGGTGGATGAATGAAAAGATACCTTTCCTTTGGACATTTTTAAGCTTGCAAATGCACAGGCAATGAGAACCACCTCTCTTCACTCTCTGGCATTTGAGGCTTTTTATGTAAAAATTTAAACTAATCACTATATTAGAAATACTAAAATGTTAAAAAATAGTATGTTGTAAAATTGAGGAAATATGGTATTTTGAGAATCCAAACACGTTAATGCAGTTTACTGAGCCTAAGTGTTGGGTTAATCCTAGTGATTTATCTTTTTAGGTAGGTAAGGGAATAAACAGAAGATCAGAAAAGAAGAGGTACTGCTATTACATTTTAAGTTTCCAAATATACTACTAAGTGTCTCTAATAAAACTTAACTCATTGAAGAAGAAAATAGTCTGACTCTAAAAAGAGTGTGTGTTCCTGAGAAAGACTAGACCAGTTATTTTCCCCTTTAATGTTTGAATGAATAACCACCAGCAAGGGAGAGATGCACTGACCCTCTGCCAGGTATGTTTAGTATGGAAGTTTATATGCTGTTGACAAAAAAAAAAAAAAAAAAAAAAAAAAAAAAAAAGCCAATCTCTGTAAAATATTTAAAGAGATTTATTCTGAGCCAAATGTGAGGACCATGACCCATGACATAGCCTCAGGAGGTCCTGAGAACATACATACAAACAAGGCGTTTGGGTTACAACTTGATTTTACACAGTTTAGGGGGACAGAATTTATAGGCAGACATCGATCAATGTATATAACGTATACATTGGTTTGGTCCAGAAAGGTGGGACAACTTCAAGGAGGGTGTTGGGCTTATAGGTGATAGTTGAATTCAAAGGTTTTCTGATTGGCAGTTGATTGAAAAAGTTAAGTTTCTTTCTAAAGAATTGAGACAGAAATGCCTAGGGTTAAGATAAGCGGGGGTGGGGGGGGGTGGGGGGGTTGGGGGTGTTGTGGAGACCAAGGTTATTGTTATGAAGATGAAGTCTTCAGGTAGCAGGCTTCAGAAAGAGTAATAGGTGGTAAATATCTCCTATCAGACCTTAAAAGGTGCCAGACTCTTAGTTCAATCTCTCCTGGATCAGGAAAAGACCTGGAAAGGAGAGAGAATTATCTACTGAATGGAGAGTTTCCTCACAAGAGACAGCTTTGCCAGGTCATTTCAAAATGTATCAAATAAATATATTTGGAAGTAAAATACTTCGATTTCTTTCAGGGCCTCCTGTCATATTGCTATCTTATTGCTACAAAAAGTCTGTTTTGTCAGTCTTAAGATCTCTGTTTTAATGCTAATGCTGGTCAGTTGTGCCTGAATTCCAAAGAGAGGAGAGTATAAGGAGGCATGTCTGACCCTCCCTTCCCATCATGGCCTGAACTAGTTTTTTAGCTTTCTTTGAAATCCCCTTGGCTGAAGAGTAGGGGTCCATTCAGTGGTTTGGGGGTTTAGAATTTTATTTTTGTTTAGAATATTTATTATTCTTTTGATTACAGTAAGTTGGCTGTTTTCCCATATTAATGTCTAGAAGTCTTAAAATGTTTTTTCATGCACTTTAATTTTTTAAAATTTATTTGTAAATGAACTTACATGCAAAAGTGTTAATCTTTTGTTTTATGTTAATGGGAATGTTCTTATTTTTCTTAATTGGTTCTGCTCTCATAAAATCCCTAGAATTTAGCCTTGTTGATTTCTAGTTTTTATTAGAGAGCATTTAGAAAATTAGGAGAAAATGTTGCAGTTGCCATATTTTTCGTATATGCTTTGCAGGGAGGAGGAGAGGGTTGGGGAGGGGTTGCTGAATTTTTCATACTTGAAATAAATCTACCAAATCTATCTTGAGATATGTTCAGCTCTCTACAGAAAACAACTAGAGAAGCGTTATGCTTCATCTCTACAACGAAATGTGATTTTCTCTTGAAATAAGTTACTTTTATGGTATCTTAAGAAGTACCCCTGGGAACACTCAACTTGTTACAATTTAGATGTGAAATAAACCTGTAAGAAATGCCTTGATTCTTGAGGCTTTCATGGTTGGTTCTTAGGTTCTCTGGTTGAACCAAACAGTCATTGTTTGGTTGGTTCTCAGTGGTGTCAAACATCCTAACTTGAGCAAGTATGGGATTTGAGATTTTTGAAAAATATTTTTTTTATGAAATAACTTAATTCATACATACATCCCTGGCTTTGAACTTCGAGAAAATTATTGTGCTTCTTGGGTGGCTGAAAAATTCTTGGCCTTAGGCATTTTAACTCTAATTGTTCAGAATTGCACAGCCTGCTACGTCTTATTCCCTTGCTACAGCTGTTTACTTTGTGATAACTGAGCGAACAATGCAGAACTCTGGATGCTGCTGTTTTCAAAGTGCCTTTCTAGTGCTAAATTGGATAATTTAAATAAAAAATTCACCACAACAAAACATTAATAACTTTCTAAACTAATGATCATTTACTCTAAGCCTTAAAACTTCTGTTTGTCTGAGTTGATACCTGTTTTGTTTTTTTTTTAATTTTCAAATTCTTAAAATTTTTATTATTTATTTTTAGAGACAAGGTCTCACTCTGTCACCCGGGCTGGAGTATGGTGGTGTGACCATGGCTCACTGTAGCCTTCACCGACCCTTCTGCTTCAGCCTCCCAAGTAGCTGGGACTGCAGGCTTGCGCCACCATACTCAGCTAATTTGTAATTTATTATAGAGTTGGGGTCTTGCTTTGTTGCTCAAGCTAGTCTTGAGCTCCTGGCCTCAAGAAATCCTCTTTCCTCGGCCTCCTGAAGTGCTGGAATTATAGGCATGAGCCAATGTGCCTGGCCAATAACTGTTTTTTTGTTTGTTTGTTTGTTTGTTTTTATGTCTTTAAGGTACAAAGTCTTATAGAAATCATTTTGAGAAACTTTAGAAAAAACGGTGGAACTTTCTGCTGAGCCAAGAGATTAAGAGATTATTTTTTTCCCTTCTTAAATTGGCCTCATTTTGTTCATTTATAAAATGAAGGATCTGGATTCATTGGTCCCTAAGTCATTCCAATTCCACTATTTTATCTTTCTATGATTCCATCAAGAAAATTGTATATGATTTGATATTACAGTGGATAACATTTAATATAGGAATCTGAGTATAGGGTCTGAATCACACTGCTGGGTTCAAAGCTTCTTCTGCCACTTACTACTTAAACAACCTTGGGCAAATTACTTGCTTCTCTGCTTTGGTTTTGAATTTGAAAAATTGGAGATAATAATAGGACTCAGGGTTATTAGGAGGATTAAATAAGTTAATACATGTGATGTGCTTAGAACAGTGACTGGCACATAGTAAGCACTCAATAAATGTTAGTTGTTATTTGCTCACTTTATTGACAGGAGAAGTCTTTTTATTCTAAGGTTTGCTTGGAATTAATAAAACTAAAAGCTACAACAAGGCATTTTATGGTTGTTTTCCATATCTTGGGGTTAAAGGGTATTTTGCAAGGGAGTTCAAGAATTCCTTTACACATTTACTTATTTTTACAGGTATAGAACTATTGAATGGTAGAGTTTGAGATCTTAGAAACCATCAAGACTGATGATTTTCAAGCTACTTTCTACATAGGAATCCTAGAATTCCTTGGAGAGGATATGAAGGTTATTCTCAAGCCATGCAGATGGATGGGCAAGAAAGGATGTGCCTCCATGGTTCCTCTTCAAATTCAACCAAAACAGTCTTGCTTCCATTGGCTTTATATAATACTGTAATTCTTGATAATTAACCTGATTTAACACAAATTTCCTCACTGAGTTTCTCCTCATGAAGAAACTGGGCCCCAGTGAGGTAAATCGGAATGACAGGAGCACATAGCAGGTTAGTGCAGACCAGAAATCAAACCCAGGCTTTCTGACTGCTCAATAGACCACATTCTACCATGCTACCATGGAAACTTTAAAATAGATGAAAGTAAAAACAAACAAACAACAACTTAAAAAAAAAAAAAAAAACCCAGAGCCTCTCTAGGAAATACCAATGTGCTTTTGCCAAGTGGGGTTTCTCTCACTTCATAACAGCAGTAAACACTAAACCAAGGGAAGGCAAATTTAGAGGTTAGAAAAGATAACCAGAGATTTGGCCAGGCGCGGGGCTCATTCCTGTAATCCCAGCTCTTTAGAAGGCTGAGGTGGGTGGATTGCCTGAGGTCAGCCTGGCCAACATAGTGAAACCCTATCTCTAAAAATACAAAAATTAGCTGGGCATGGTGGCGTGCACCTGTAATCCCAGCTACTAGGGAGGCTGAGGCAGGAGAATCACTTGAATCAGAGAGGTGGAGGTTGCAGTGAGCTGAGATGGCGCCATTGCACTCCAGCCCGGGCAACAAGATTGAAATTCCATCTCCAAAAAAAAGAAAAGACAAGATGACAGAGATTTACCAGGGCGCTGGACTCCTGCCTGTAATCTCAGTACTTTGGGAGGCTAAGTGGACGAATCACTTAAAGTCAGGAGTTCCAGAAAAGATGCCAGAGGTTGGGCCTTTACATTGTTTTGTAAATTCTTCAAACCTTAATCTTATTTAACTTCCCCACCTATACAAAAATTAATGCAGTAATTGCTTTTTAAGGAAGCATTCCAAGGGCCAAATAATTCATATATGTCAAGTACCCTGGGATTCAGGAAAGAAAAATTCCCTTTAACTCTAAAGCAAGGATTATAATTTGAGGTTTCCTGACAGTTTTTGTAAGAAAAGAAATGCCAACCTTTCTTTTCTGGGCCCAATGCCAAGTTAGGTAATAACCCTTGCCCATTTTCTTTCCCCAAGCTGTTTTAACTAGATAAGAACTCTGCCTTCATTTCCTTTTGTGAACTGACTTGGGATGTTGCCACACGCCCTTCAACTACTGTCAATGCTCAGTTTGCTGAGTGCTTTTCCCTTCAGAATGGAAAAGGTTTTGCCATAAATATCTAGCTTTCTTCAAGGTACAAAATGTTTTCCAAGGAGCAGAGACAGAGGGAACAAACTTTCATGTTTCCCAATTGCATTAGTCTGTTCTCATGCTGCTAATAAAGACATACCCAAGACTGGGTAATTTATAAAGGAAAAAGGTTTTACTAACTCATAGTTCCACATGACTGGGGAGGTCTTACAATCATGGTGGAAGATGAAGGAAGAGCAAAGGGATGTCTTACATTGCAGCCAGCAAAAAGAGAATGAAAGCCAAGGGAAAGAGGAAACCCCTTATAAAACCATCAGATCTCATGAGACTTATTCACTACCACGACAACAGTACAGGGGAACAGCCCTCATGATTCAATTATCTCCCACCAGGTCCCTCCTGCAAAATGTGAGAATTATGGGAGCTACAATTCAAGTTGAGATTTGGGTGGGGACAGAGCCAAACCATATCACCAATGCTAGATCCCTCAGCTTCAAGTTGGCTCCAGTGATCCTAAGAGGATCAAGGACACTCTACCTCCCTGCTTGTCCTGGATGTCTCTGACACATGTTAAGGGAAAAGCATTAATAAAGTGCTCAAGAAACAATTGTTCAATAGGTCAGTTTTATAGTCAATACTTCATCCCATGCTCTGTCCCCTACTCCTTGAAAAACTGCCCAAAGAAACAATGGATCCACGGAGTCACAAAAACAGGGCATCCAGTGGCCCTCCCCATCTTACCAGCAATGTGACTTTCCCACAGTATAACGACGGCAGTGCCCAGATCCTGATATAAGCAGGGGTCTGCGCTGAGACAGAGCTGAGTTCTAGTACCAACTACCCTCCTTATAGCAGTGTTATTTTAGGCAAGTTTCTCAACTTCTGGAAGGTTCTTTTCTCAGGCTTACATAGTTTTTAACTTAAAAGATCTTGGAGATGTCCATATCAACACGGGCAATCTACATTATTATTTTTTTTAATGGCTGCACAGCATTCCATGATATGACTGTACCATTATTTAACTATCGATGGACATTTAGGCAGTTTCCAGTCTCTTTCTACAGGAGCCAATGCTGCAATGTGGTGGGTTATAACTTTTTCTTTTTTTCAAATGTGGTCTCACTATTTCATCCAGGCTGGAGTGCAGTGGCATGATCACAGCTCACAGCAGCCTTGAACTCCTGGACTCAAACAATTCTCCTGCCTCAGCCTCCAGAGCGACTGGGAGTACAGGTGTGTACCACCATGCCCGACTAACTTTTAAAATTTTTTTTTGTAGAGACGGGGTCTTGCTATGTTGACCAAGCTGGTCTTGAACTTCTGGCCTCAAGAAATCCTCCCACCTGGGCCTCCTAAAGTGCTGGGATTACAGGAATGCACCACTATGCCCAGCCTTAAATAACGATTTTTATTTCCCTTTCTGTAACTGCTCAAGTCTTTTATGCATTTTTCCTTGGGTATTGGCCTTCTTACCAAAGTTTAAGAACTGTTTATGTATAGGGATTAATCCTTAGTCTGTTGTACAAATTGCAAATATACATGTATTTTTATTTGTATATGCAAAGTTTGTCTTTTAACTTTGTATATGGGATAGTTTTCCAAGCAGAGTTTTATTTTATTTTATTTTTCATCTTGCATGTCTTTCCAAAGGACCAAGCAGAGTTTTTTAAGAGTTGTTTTATGGCTTCTGGGTTTTTAAAGTCATATTTAGAAAGATCTTTCCCACTCTGAAATTAAAAAAATAAATAAAGTCTCCCAATTTAAACAAATTATGGCTTTGTTTTTCATATTTAATTATTTGTTCCATCTGGAATTTATTTTATTTTAAGCTGTAAGTAGAGACCTAATTTTATTTTATTTCTCCAGATGGCCACCCAGTTGTTACAATACCATTTACTAAATAATACATTCATTGCCAATTGAATTTAGCATATACTAAATTTCCGTGTGTGTTTTGTTTGTTTGTTTGGTTGTTTTTGAGACAGAGTCTCACTCTGTCACCTAGGCTGGCGTGCAGTGGTGCGATCTGGGATGACTGCAACCTCTCTGCCTCTCGTGTTCAAGTGATTCTTTTGCCTCGGCCTCCCAAGTAACTGGTACTACAGGTGCCTGCCACCACAGCTTGCTAATTTTTGTATTTTTAGTAGAGACAGGGTTTTGCCATGTTGTCAGGTTGGTCTTGAACTCCTGACCTCAAGTGATCCCCCTGCCTCAGCCTCCCAAAGTGCTGGGATTACAGGTGTGAGCCAATGCGCCCAACCTTTCTGTGTATATTTTGATGTATTGACTTTCTAGTCTGTTCCATTAATTTTTTGTCTGTTCTTAGGCAAAGATAGCATTGTTTAAATTGGAATTTTGTAACATGCTTTACTATCTAATGGAGTATCTTCTAACTTTTTTCTAGAATTTTCCTGGCTAATGTTACTTGTTTTTTCATATGAACTTTAGTATCCATTAATCTAGTCTTCCCCCAACTCCCAACAAAATTAATTACTATTTTGTGAGGGGTAGTGCATTAAACTTATGAATTAATTTAGGATGACTGTACATATTTATGATATTGGACCTTTTTACTGAAGATTATGATATGCCTTTCTATTTAACTTTTTGTGTCCCTCAGTAGTGTTTTGAAGTTTCTATGTATGGATGTCATAGAATGTTTAAATATGAAGAGGGGATAATAATGGTACTTCCTGCAAAGAGTTATTATAAAGATTAAGTGAAGATAATAGTCAGTGCCTGGTCATAACACACACTGAAAACATTAAAGCATGACAAATGCACACTTATCGCCATAGCCTGGACTATGTGTGACTAATCTAATAAGATAAATCGGTCTTTCAATAATCTCAAATTTCCATGGTTGTGACTCATACTTGGCTCTACCCTTGAAATAGGAACTCTTTTTCTACTTATGTCGCACTCACTATGTCCAGCTCACCTCTGTGAAAGGTGAATTGAGACAACCAGAAGTCCCACCAGGGGTAACAGTGGCCATCCTTGGACAGGAGACATTCAGGGTATGGCTGCCCTGCTGATCAAGGGAAGTATCAGGATCCAGAAAGAGGTGACTGTATAAGAGTCACATTTCACATCTCTCTTGACAACTCTGGAGAGGATGAAGAAAATATTAAAGATACATTATAGCTTTCCTTTTTTTTTTTTTTTTTTTTTTGAGACGGAGTCTCGCTCTGTCACCCAGGCTAGAGTGCAGTGGCCTGATCTCCACTCACTGCAAGCTCCGCCTCCCGGGTTCACGCCATTCTCCTGCCTCAGCCTCCCAAGTAGCTGGGACTACAGGCACCCGCCACTGCGCCCAGCTAATTTTTGTATTTTCAGTAGAGATGGGGTTTCACCGTGTTAGCCAGGATGGTCTCGATCTCCTGACCTCGTGATCCGCCCGTCTCGGCCTCCCAAAGTGCTGGGATTACAGGCGTGAGCCACCGCGCCCGGCCTAAAGATACATTATAGCTTTCAATGCTACTTTATTTTTGTTTTGAAGGTAGAGGATCTCCCTCCATAGGATAACGGGGGGGTTGATAAGATTGCTCAGTTGTCAATCACACGGAGAGTCTGGATTTATTGTCTCCTGACACTCAGCACCCCATATCCGCATATGTAATACACCTTATGGCACACTCACTGTATAGTAGGTATTGAGCTAACTGTTTTATTTGCTTTATCATATTTAATTTTCTGAAGTAGGTATCATTATCCCATGGTACAGACAAAATAACTGAGGGTTAATGTCACAGCTCTAGAAACTGGTAAAACTGCAGCTGGAAATTTGCTTGTCTTCAAAGTCTCTGCTATTAACCACAATGCTTAATTTAGCTGATTTTGAAGAAGCTAAATAAAACCAACTGTAAAATAAATTGAAATATGATTTGACTGCATGTCAGAGCATGCTCCTTCATCTGGAACAGATGCATTGTCATGCTAGGTATTATTAGTGTATACCTTGTTTTTGTTAATAAAATTGCACCATGACTGAGGGCTATAGTTCCTGGTCTATCTTGAAAATCAGTCTGAATATCCTAGGAAATTCAACTATCTTTTCAGCTGCATTTGCAGGAGGATAAGGTTTTCATTTTTATGTGAACAGAAAATGCCATCCTATCAATATCCAAGGAGTAATCTGTTTAATGGTCTTAATTTTTTAATGCCTTCATTTGGCAGAAAACTTATTTATGTCACACTTCCATTTGGCCTTTCCCAGGTACCTATTCAACCTCTGAGAAACACATCAGCAAGTAGGAAAAATGGCCAGCAAATTACTTATTCCCCAAGGGAAAAGCATGTGGCCAATGAATCAGGGAAAACTGATTGCCCAGGGAAGAGAACACTCAAGGCGTTTCAATATGAGTCACCAAACATAAGGACTACCCCATGATCAAAAAAGGTGAATGAACAAAGTCAGGATTCCTTTTATAGTTTCCATCGACGCAATCAGCATGGGATTGTTCCCACACAGGCTGGTGAGGTCTGTCGTGTAAAGAGTGAGGCTTTGTCACTAAAGTACCCAAAGGGATGCTCTGTCAGAGAGCATGCTACAAGTAGGAATGGAGGGCCTAGGGCACGGGAAGCAGAACTGGGTGGGTGGGAAAGGTATCTGGAAGGTCAGAATCACATCGATGGTTGAATGGGGGAAAAGGCCTGGAGGCCGGGAACAGAAGTATGTGGAGACACGCATAGTTACAGAGCTGGCAGGAGATGGTGGCTGGACTAGATGTCAAAGGACCTCATTTCCACAAGAACTGGGAGAGCAAACCTGGAACTTATTCTTGGAGGAAGTGGAATATTTAGGGTTTTAGGAAGGCAGACACTTGGACAAAAAAACTGACTACTGGGGTGTAAGGGGAAGACTTGTTTCTAGGAACTGTGTCTGTTTTGCTTCTGTTTTGCTTATTGCTATATTGTTTCCAGGAGGAGGCCCTCTGCTTGGCACATGGGAGGCAATTAAGTGTTTGTTGAGTGAATAAATGAGGCATAGGGCTGACACCCAGTTTCAGAATGTAGGGCATGTGGTGAAAGCAGGTCTCTGAGTGGGGTTGACTTGATGCCGACTCACCTGAGCAATGACTAAGGACGTGGTTATTGCAGAGCCTCGGGTGGGGCTGAAGCTGCAGGTGGCATGTGCAGTGGCTGGGTGCAGGGCATAGTTGGGGGAAATTAGGAGGATGAGGAGTAGGCAGGAAGCTCCTTACTTATTCGATGACAGCTTTACACATTATTGGTCCTCACTTTTGATCAAATATAATGAAAATGTTTCTCCAGTTTCCTCACTTTCCATGGAACTTCTTACTAAGGAAGTCACGCGTCCCAAATGTCCAGGGTTCACAATTTTATGAGCTACCATTTAGTTTCCATTTATTTGCTTGCTATGTGGCTGGTACTGTGATGAGTTCAGTATAGTCAATATCTCTATTCCTCCCAGTAATCCTTAGAGGTACTACTTTGCTTATAAAGTCCCAGCTGCTGCTGCTGCTGCTGGTGGTATCTGCACCACATGTGGGGTAGCAAGAATCTACAGCAGAGTTGGCCAGATAGTAAATATTTCCAGCTTTGTGGGCCATATGATCTCTGTCACATCTCTTCACCTCTACCATTGAGGTTTGAAGGCAGTCGTAGATAATACATGGATAAATGAGTGTGGCTGTGTTCCAAGAGAACTTTATTTGTGGACACTGAAAATTGAGTTTCACGTAATTTTCATACGGCACAAAATATTTTTTAAGTTTTTTCAACCATTGAAAATGTAAAAAAATTAATTCACGGGCCACAGTTCCCTGATCCCAGTCTAGAAAATTCAGTGGCCTTGATCCCAAAGGGTTGAAGAGCTTCCCAAAGAGGATAGCCCAGGTTCTGAGATTTTGTGAAATCACCGCCAACTATAACAGGTGGCAGGCAGGTGACTACGATGAGGGAGCACCTCATCTAGAATGTGGGGTCAGATTTGCCTGTGACAGCCTTTGTCACTTCCAGCAGGATGACACGGCAAAGTTTTTAATGTCTTAGTACCTTAATTTCCTCATGTCCAAAGTGAGGCTAAAAACAGGGTGATTGTGACAAGAAAAAGAAATTAGTTAATGCAGGGAAAGTGTTTGTGATGCCTGACAGAGATGAATTGCAAGGTTAGACCTACAATCTTAGCATCACTGACTGAAACAGGCTGTGAGGACAAGAGTCCCTCAGAACCTGGCTGGACCTCAGAGTCAACCCACTCAAAGATGACCTGAGAGAGAATTTGCTGATCGCTACACTGCAGTTGTCAACAATCATACAATTTTAAGGAAAATTCTTTGAGGAATTCAGAACTAAGTTCAGTTCTATAAAGTGCAGGTGAGGTCAGCACAGAGTTCTTATGAAGATGCCTTTATAGGGCAGGCAGCAGAAACCCTCAGGAGGACTGTTGGCAAGACACAAGGACACGGTTGGCATTAAAGTAATCAGAACAATGAATATAGTTGACAGTTATGTAACATTTATTAATATCTTCTGCTTGGCAATGGTCTAGTGTTTTCTAAGCAGAAAATACGTAGGTCTAGTTTACTCTCATGATCACTTTGTAAAGTAAGCACTATTATTAAACCCATTTAATAGATAAGGCAACTGAGACCAAGAGAGGGTAAGTAACACGCCCAAAGTCATGCTTTCTTTAAGTGACAGCACAATCTGGCTGCTGCATCCTTGTTCTTAGTCTCCAGGCTGAGAGTCTTCACCCCAGGCTCTCTAGTCCTCTGGATAAAATTAGCTTGGCCAGACTTGGGGATGGGGGGATCAAGGGTTTCCTTCCACGGAGCAAATGGGGCTCTGGAGATTTGCAATACTTTTATGTCACTAGGTTATGACAGATAGCAAATATGATTCATGTGCAAATGGAAATAACAGATTTTGCCTTCGTATTTCACATTTACTAACCTCTCAAGCTGGAGCTCTGGTCTAGTCCCACAGCATACTGTACAAGTTCAGACTGTATCCTGCATTTTTGATGTAGATTCATTTTCAGAAGCGGGTCGGGGTGGCACACATATTTTTGTCTTTTTTTCTGTGTGGGTGATGACCCTGGCCTCATATGTGAACTATGCACAGACAATATGAAACAGAAAGGTGCCCATTATGGATCAGAAAGAAATGTCACTTGAACCAGGGCTCCTGAAATTAGTGCCTCTGATTACTTGGATCCTATGAGTCTATAGAAAACTTTGGGTGATTCCCCACATCATGACTGTTGTTTTTTCCCATCAGTAATCTAAAAGAGTTTTAGAATTTTTTTTCTGTTTTATCTAGTAATTAAACAGATCTTCTAAAACTGGATTTGGAAAAGGAATTTTCAATAAGGGTATTCCCAACTGCATATGCCTCAGAGGATTTGCACTGGAAAATTGGTCTCACTCTATGCCCATATTTGGGAGCTTCCTCATTTGTGAGATCAGATTTCCTGGATATTCCAGAATTGCCTCCACCACGTTATTTTTTTGTTGCTGTTGTTTTACTTGCAAAAGGGACACTTAACCTAGAAATGTTATGTTACCTTTTCTGAAAGGATAAAAAATGATATATGAACTGCCGATCTTCATAAACAAACTGTTCATAAGCCTTGACCACCATCCAGTGTCATGTCTCTTGGTTAAGCAAAATAATCTTACATTCTCTAAATTTTCCAAGGACTTTTTTTCAGCTGATTAGTGACTATGAACCTCTACATTAATTCCTAAGGAGTTATAGATATGTCTTGGATTCTAGCCCTGCACATAATTAATATTTTTATGAATATAATGATAGTGAGCCCTTAACCACACATACATAACTAACTGGCATTTGTTATGTAGATTTCCTTTCTGTTTTCGTTTTTACGGATTTAATACGTAGAGGTGGGTTTTTTTTTAATGAAAACTGTTTTCGTTTTACAAGAAATATGCCTTCAGCGATTCAAAGACCGAGCTTGCTTAATTTCTGTGGGATACACAGCCAAGAAAATCACTGGAGATAGTTATTTAAATAAGAGTCACACAAAAAAAGTCCTGAATTGCCTTAAACATACTTTGTAATAATGTCTTCATATGTTATGAGAGTCACTGCAGTCAATTATAAAAATACACAGAATACCAGGAATTCCTATCCCCAGTCCAGCCTCACTTGTAAATATCATACAACCTTAAATAACTGACTTGAGACAGATCCTTACGGCAGTAAATGTTGATTTTGTATTCTAGAAAGGGATTGTTTGTAATTCATCCAAACACATCCCGTTAACTATATACTCACAGGAGACTAGGGGAAAAACAAGAAAAGCAATGCTAAAATATATTTTCCAAAATACATTAAATTTCAACTGGGCCTGGTGGCTCACATCTGTAATCCCAGCATTTGGGGAGGCAGAGGCAGGTGGATCACTTGGGGTCAGGAGTTCGAGACCAGCCTGTCCAATGTGGCAAAACCCCATCTCTACTAAAAATATAAAAATTAGCCAGGCATGGTGGTGGGTGCCTGTAATCCTAGCTACTGGGGAAGCTGAGGCAGGAGAATTGCTTGAACCCGGGAGGCAGAGGTTGCAGTGAGCCGAGATCACGCCACTGCACTGCAGCCTGGGAGAAAGAGCGAGACTCTGTCTCAAAAAAAGTAAATTAATTAAAATAAAATAAATAAATAGAGATAAAATATATTGAATTTGAAAAGAAATTCTTAAGGCAAAATAATTTCTCAAGGTGTTTGGATATTCAGTAAACAGATAACCTGACCAGCATCATAGTCTGGGGGAAGACAAGTGTGATCTATGTTATTTAGGTTCCCCTTGGTTTGATGAGGAATTTATTATCTACTGTGAGACATGTATAACTCCCAAGAATCTATACTGAACAACCCAGGACAGTATACATTGAGAGCTATGTTGTGGTTCTCTGGGGCTATAGGAATTCAAAGGAGCCTAAAATAATAGGCAAGAAAGGGCCAGAGGCTGAAGCTCCATGGAGAAACTGATAGTTGAGGCCGGTCTTAAATGACAGGGACAATGCCCAATGTGTTCTGGAGAAAGGTGAGGGCCTTCCAAGTAAGGGAGGCAATGTGGGCCAAGTCATGGAGGTGGGAAAATGAGGCCGACAGGTTAATGGAAGCATGAAAGAACTAGGCTTCCATGAGTAGAAGCGAGCCGGGGCCCAGACACATTCTAGAGGCCACTGCAAGTCTGTGGAGGGACTTCAGTTGTGGTAGGGAAGGGAAATGGAGCCTCTGAAAATTTTAAGCATGAGTCCTGTGATAAAAATGGTGTTTAAAGAAGATTGATCTGGCAGCGAGGTACTCTGGGAGAGACTATGTCTCCCACTGAACTTCTGTTTGACCTCAGAAACACCTTCTGTTTCCCTCACTGTCCTGGAACTCTTTACTAGGCTTTCCTCCAGCTCCTCATCTATCCTGGCATAGAGCTCAAGCTCAGTCACATTGAGCTGCACCGTCATTGGTGCCTGATAGTTCTCATTCTGAGTTCACCCACACAGAAAAATCTATAGTAGCAGCCTATAAATTTATATGCTGTAGAGTCTTAATTTGGGAGATAAACTGTTTCACCGTCCAGCGAACCATTTACTTTCACATTTACTTACACATTTAATCTAATATTTTAAATGTATTTTAAATATCAAAATAAATTTAATATTTTAAATGTATTTCTGGAATATTAGTACAATATTTTATATCAAAATACTGCATACATTGCATTGTGCCACTTCTAATCCTCACAGACCAAGGGTAGGTAAAAATGCATCAGTGGGTCCTCTATTAGGTACTGAGTTGTATTGATAGACAAGGCAGGCAGGGTGTCTGCCCTCAAAAAGCTTATCCACTGAGATTGGCCATAAGCAAATCATTACAAAATACTGGGTTACAATTGTGGCAAATGCTAAGAAGTACTAGGTAATAGGGGGAAGTTTGACAGAGGGTTCTAACACAGACTTAAGGCCCAAGGATTTGGGGAAAGTCTTCTTGGGGAAGTGATATTCAAAATGAGATCTGATTGGAGTGGAAGAAGGTAGAGCAGAAGCCAAAGGGTGTTAGAAATTCTGAGAAGAGGAAATTGCATTTGTGAGGGCCCTGGGGTGAAACAAAGTCCAGGGCATTCAAGGAACTGAAAGAAGGCCCGCTGGGCTGGAGTGGGGAGGCTGGGCCAGGGCCACAGGAAGAGAGGCTGGCAGGAGGCAGATGGCACCCATCCTCATAGACCGCAGGAAGGGCTTTCAGGATGCATCTCCATCTTCCTCAGAGGGTGCCCTCTACCCTCCCCTGCCATGAGTCGCAGTGACTTCCTCATCAATGCTTACTGTCCTCTCTGATCAAATTCTCAAATCTAACTTCAGACACTACCCGAGCCATATCAGTGCAAGTAGCCCCCTTGGAGCACAGCCACATCTTAGAACTCAAAGTCAACTGAACGTGCTCTACCTCTGGCATCCTACATGTTGAAATTCTCTACCCTGACCATAGCCACTTATCCCTATGTCTCCCACTGAACTTCTGTTTGAACTCAGAAACACCTTCTGTTCCCTTCACTGTCCCGGAACTCTTTACTACGCTTTCCTCCAACCCCTCATGTATCCTGGCACAGAGCTCAAGATTAGTCACATTGAACTGCACCGTCATTGGTGCCTGATAGTTCTCTTTCTGCTTGACCTTCTACCACTCTCAAATTCCCACACTTTGCTCTAGAGGAAAGATGAACCTGTTTTCTCAGCTTCACTCCTAAGCTCTTCTGGGAAGCTTAGGTCACCTCCTGGTGATGTTACTACTGATTCATGTGGCTAACTTCAACTTGACCCTCCTACCATTTGATAACCACTTATGATTGATTGTTTATTTCATTCCTCTTAACCACTTTTAAATTTCAAACTTTTTTATCTTAACTCCCCACCCGGTTCCCCCTCTACATTTGTTTTCTATCTCAGGGATGGGCACTCCATCCTTGATTTCCCCAAGCCAGGAACCTGGTAGTTCTCTGGACTCCTCCTTCCTCATCCTTATATTCAGATGGAAGCCGAATCTCATTAATTGTATCTATTAAGGCCCTCTCTTTTCAGTTTCCTTTTCTCTATCCGATAGTTGTTTCCCAAACTCAAACTGTCAATGCTTTTCTTGCTTCTCATCAGGAATTCTTCCAATTCTTCCTCCACATGGCCTCAGATGTGAAATCTTTGTTTTAAACTCATCAACGACTTCCATTCCTGTAGGAGGAAAATCCAGCCTCCTTATACAGAAAACAGTAGCCTGGCCCTCACTCACCTCTCCATTTTTTTTTCTTTTTTTTTTTGCCCAGGCATGCCACCTCCTTCTCCTACCCCATTCTCTCCTTGAACCTTACACACTAGCGGTTTAAACTTGCCCTTCCTCTAACTCACTGTGCTACTGGCTGCCTCTGGACATGGTGCTCCCTCTGGCCAGAGTGTTCCCACCCAGGTTACTCTTTACATACTTGAAGTCTTTGCGATCCAGTACACAAGTTACAAGAAACCTCTTCTGAGCCACCTTCTCTCCCTCCTCCTTAGGTAGTCCTGATCACTCCTTCCTCTGTACTCCAGTCCACCCAGTGGATATTTCTATTAGAGCACTTATTGTACTTAGTTGTAAGAATTTGTTTTCAAGTCTCTCTTCTTTAAAGCCATTATGTACTCTTTGAAAATGGGTTTCTGTGTTACTTGACTTTGCACGCTTGGTGCCTAGCACAGCTCCTGGCCTGCAGCAGTCACTCAAAGATGTCACCAGACCAAAGGACAATCTCTGGCTTGGTGAATGATCTCATGGTCTACCTTACTGAGATGAACTCCTCCTCATGTGGGCCCCTTCTATCTCTTTCCTCTACTTCTTTTCCAGAGAAAGGTCTGTATGCCTCCTCTCTTTCTTCAATCTCGTTTCGAGGAAGAAATGTCCATGAACCTCTCCAAGGTCCACTGCAACCCCCGTGGCCAGGATCCAGCAGGCTCCCATTTCTCCTGTGCTTCACTCCGTAAGTATTGCGCCTGTCTTCCAGCTTTTGTTTCTTCTTCTACTTTGTCTTTTCTTTCTTGCCTACAAATAGGTTCTTTCTTTCCTATTAAGGTAAAATAAATCTCCTTTCCTAACTTTTCCTTGATCATCCTGTCTACAGAAATTTCCCCCTCCACCTCTATCCCTGTGCCTGCTTGCTCACTTACATAATTACTTTCTTAATTGTAGTTATCACAACATAATTCCTTAATTTTCTGTTAACTCATTTTTTGTCCCCACTAGAATGTAAGTTCCATGAGGGCTGGCACCTATCCCCAATGTCTAGCAAATTGCCTTATGCAGAGACTTTATTTATTCAATTTACCTGTTGGATAAATAAATGCATGAGTGAATAAGTGAATGAATAAATAAATCTATCTATCTTCTATTCAAACCCCCTTGAAATCTGCACTTGTAATGCTCTTTCCAGCCCATCTGGCTTCTAGCTCACTGCTCCACTGAAATTGTTCAGTGTTTCCCAGTGACTCCTTTGTTACCAAACCCGGTGGCCTTGCCATTTCTGTGCTGTTTGATAAACCTTTCTTGAAATTTTCCGTTACTGGTTTCTGAGACAAATACAATGACATGGTTCTTCTCTCACACTTCTGATCATTCCTGTCACTTTCACTGACTCCTCTTCTTCCATTCAATTTCTTAATTGTTTTCTGGGAACTTGTCTATTCTAACACTATGCAACTCAGTTATCTCACCTATCCCAGATACTTCAACTGTGATCTCCAAGTGAATGAACTGCAAACCTGCACCTCTATCATCAGCCTCTTTCTGAGCTCCATGTTGGCCTTGTGTATATTTCCAAATGCCAGTAACCCCAAACTCACCACAACTCCAAAACAAATCTACAAACTTCCCTCTTCCTGGGTTCCATATTTCAGCCAATGACAGCATCCTCCTCCCACTCACGTAGACTTACATCCTGACTCTGATCATCTCTCTGGCACTTCCCACTCATCAGTCACCAAGTCCTGTCAATGATTGTACTGCAAGATCTCTGACTTTAATTGCCATCCTTTCTTTTCCATTGGAATTCAGCCTTCATATAATCTCGAAAGCAACCTTCCTGAGATACCAATTCTGAACACCCCAAGCCTCTGTTCAAAAAACCGTGATTGCATAGAAAACTTTTGGAAGGATTAATAAGAATGTACAATTTGAATTTTGTACCATAATCATGACTTAGTATTATAATTTTATAAGAGTCTAATTTGAAAATACCTTTTATTGCCTGCCAAATTTATAAACTTCTCCACTAAATCATTTTTCCATCCACAATATGATGATTCCAACCTAACTTTCCACCATTAGTTTTCACTTACTCCATGCTCTAGCCAAATACATTATTTATTATATATGCTCCCTTTTTTTTTTTTTTTTGATTCATGGTTAAACTAGTATAGGAGGAAACAGGTAGAATAAAAGATGCCTTTTAATGTAATTTTCATAAAGCACTGGTCTTCAATGAAGTTTATTTGCACATGTATAGCTCAGAAAATTGAGTTCACAAGGACCCTTATGGAGTCCATTGCACCTTCCACCACCTCCACCAGAACAGGCATGGACATGGCTGAGAGACCCACATACAGTTCACATCACAGGACTCTGTACAGACAACCCTCAGTACCAGCTCAGAGCTGGGTAGACTCCCTGAGTGGTTAGACCCAGAAGACAGACAACAATCATTGCAGTTCAGTTCACAGGAAGCCACATCCACAGAAAAAGTGGGAGAGTACTACATCAAGGGAGCACCCTGTGGGACAAAAAAATCTGAACAACAGCCTTCAGCCCTAGACCTTCCCTCTGACAGAGCCTACCCAAACAAGAAGGAACCAGAAAACCAACCCTGGTAATATGATAAAACAAGGCTTGTCAACACCCCCCAGAAATCACACTAATTCACCAACAATGGATCCAAACAAAGAAGAAATCCCTGATTTACCTGAAAAAGAACCCAGGAGGCTAGTTATTAAGCTACTCAGGAAGAGACCACAGAAAGGCAAAGTCCAGTGCAAGGAAATCCAAAAAATGATACAAGAAGTGAAGGGAGAAATATTCAAGGCAATAGACAGCTTAAATAAAAAAACAATGAAAACTTCAGGAAACTTTGGATACACTTTTAGAAATGCAAAATGCTCTGGAAAGTCTCAGCAGTAGAATTGAACAAGTAGAAAGAAAGAATTTTAAAGCTTGAAGACAAGGTCTTCAAATTAACCCAACCCAACAAAGAGAAAGAAAAAAGAATAAGAAAATATGAACAAAGCCTCTAAGAAGTCTGGCATTATGTTAAATGACCAAACATAAGAATAATCAGTGTTCCTGAGGAAGAACACAGTGCTAAAAGCTTGGAAAACATATTTGGGGGAATAATTGAGGAAAACTTCTCCAGCCTTGCTAGAGACCTAGACCTATAAATACAGGAAGCACAAAGAATACCTGGGAAATTCATCACAAAAAGATCTTCACCTAGGCACATTTTCATCAGGTTATCCAAAGTTAAGACGAAGGAAAGAATCTTAGGAGCTATGAAACAGAAGCACTAGGTAACCTATAAAGGAAAACCTATCAGATTAACAGCATATTTCTCAGCAGAAACTCTACAAGCTAGAAGGGATTGGGACCCTATCTTCAGCCTCCTCCAACAAAACAATTATCAGCCAAGAATTTTGTATCTAGTGAAACTAAGCATTATATATGAAGGAAAGATACAGTCTTTTTCAGACAAACAAATTCTTAGAGAATTCACCCTTACCAAGCCACCACTACAAGAACTGCTAAAAGGAGCTCTAAATATTGAAACAAATCCTGGAAACACATCAAAACAGAACCACTTTAAAGTATAAATTGCACAGAACCTATAAAACAAAAACACAAGTTAAAAAGCAAAACTAAAAAACAACAAAGTACACAGGCAACAAAGAGCATGATGAATGTAATGGTACCTCACATTTCAATACTAACATTGAATGCAACTGGCTTAAATGCTCCACTTAAAAGATACAGAACCGTAGAATGAATGAGAACTCACCAACCAACTATCTGCTGCCTTCAGGAGACTCACCTAACACATAAGTACTCACATAAACTTAAAGTAAAGGGGTGGGAAAAGGCATTTCGTGCAAAAGCAAGCAGGGGTATCTATTCTTATATCAGACAATAAAATCTTTAAGGCAACAATGGTTAAAAGAGAAAAAGAGGGGCATTATAAAGTGGTAAAAGTCATTGTCCAACAGGAAACTATCACAATCCTGAATATATATGCACCTAACACTGGAGATCCCGAATTCATAAAACAATTACTAATAGACTTATGAAATGAGATAGACAGCAACAAAGTAACACTGGGGACTTCAGTACTCCACTGACAGCACTAGACAACTCATTAAGACAGAAAATCAACAAAGAAACACTGGATTTCAACTATACCTCAGAACAAATGGACTTAGCAGATGTATACAGAACATTTCATCCAACAACCACAGAATATACGTTCTATTCAACAGTGCATGGAATTTTCTCCAAGATAGACCATATGACAGGCCATAAAATGAGCCTCAATAAATTTTAAAAAATTGAAATTATATCAAACACTCTGTCAGACCACAGTGGAATAAGACTAGAAGTCAACTCCAAAAGGAACTTTCAAAACCATGAAAATACATGGAAATTGAATAACTTGCTCCTGAATGAACATTGGGTCAAAAATGAAATCAAGATGGAAATTTAAAAATTCTTTAAACTGAATGACAATAATGACACAACCTATCAAAACTCTGGGATACAGCTAAGGCGGTGCTAAGAGGAACATTCATAGCCATAAACACCTACATCAAAGAGTAAGAAAGAGCACAAACAGACAATCTAAGGTCACACCTCAAGGAACTACAGAAACAAGAACAAACCAAATCCAAACCCAGTATAAAAAAGGAAGTAACCAAGATCAGAGCAAAACTAAATGAAATAGAAACAAACAAACAAAAATATATAAAAGATAAATGAAACAAAAACTGGCTCTTTGAAAAGATATGTAATATTGATAGACCATGAGCAAGATTAACCAAGAAAAGAAGAGAGAAAATCCAAATAACCTCACTAAGAAATGAAACAGGAGATATTACAACTGACACCACTGAAATACAAAAGATCATTCAAGGCTACTATGAACACCTTTATGCACATAAGCTAGAAAACCTAAAAGAGATGCATAAATTCCTGGGAAAATACAATCCCTTAGCTTAAGTCAGGAAGCATTAGATATCCTGAACAGACCAATAATAAGCAGTGAGATTGAAATGGTAATTAAAAAATCACCAACAATAAAAAGTCCACGACCAGAAAGATTCATTGCAGAATTCTACCAGACATTCCAGACATTCAAATAACGAGTACCAATCCTTTTGAAATGATTCCACAAGACAGAGAAAGAAGGAACTCCCCTCAATTAATTCTATGAACCCATATCACCCTAATACCAAAACCAGGAAAGGACACAACCAAAAAAGAAAACTACAGACTGATATCCTTGATGAACATAGATGCTAATAGATGTTAAAATAGATGCTAAAATAGAAATAGATGTGAAAATCCTTAACAAAATACTAGCTAACAGAATCCAACAACATATCAAAAAGATAATCCACTATGATCAAGTGGGTTTCATACGAAGGATTCAGGGATGGTTTAACATACACAGGTCAATAAATGTGATACACCACATAAACAGAATTCAAAACAAAAATCACATGATAATCTCAGTAGGTGCAGAGAAAGCATTCAACAAAATCCAGCCTCCCTTTATGATTAAAACCCTCAACAAAATCGGCATACATGGGACTTATCTTAATGTAATAAAAACCATCTATGACAAACCCACAGCCAACATAATACTGAATGGGGAAAAGTTGAAAGCATCTTCTCTGAGATCTGGAACAAGAAAAGGATGCTCATTCTCACTACTCTTCTTCAACATAGTACTGGAAGTCCCAGCCAGAACAATCAGACAAGAGAAAGAAATAAAGGGCATCCAAATGGTAAAAAGGAAGTCAAACTGTCTTTGTTTGCTGATGATATGATCGTTTACCTTGAAAACCCTAAGGACTCCTCCAGAGAGCTCCTAGAACTGATAAAATAATTCATCAAAGTTTCCAGATAAAAGATTAATGTACACAAATCAGTAGCTCTTCTATACACCAATAGCTACCAAGTGGGGAATCAAATAAAAAACTCAACCCCTTTTACAATAACTGCCAAAAATAAATACTCATGAATATACCTAACAAAGGAGTTGAAAGACCTCTACACGGAATACTACAAAACACTGCTGAAAGAAATCATAGACAACATCAGCAAATGGAAACACATCCCATGCTCATGGATGAGTAGAATCAATATTGTGAAAATGACCATAGTGCCAAAATCAATCTAAAAATTCAATGCAATCCCCATCAAAATACCACCATTATTCTTCACAGTTAGAAAAAAAGAGTTCTAAAATTCATATGGAACCAAAAAAAAAAAAAAAAAAAAAAAAAAAAGCCCGCATAGCCAAAGCAAGACTAAGCAAAAAGAACAAACCTGAAGGCATCACACTACCTAATCTCAAACTATACTATAAAGCCATAGTCACCAAAATAGTGTGGCACTGGTACAAAAATAGGCACATAGACCAATGGAACAGAATAGAGAACCCAGAAATAAACCCAAATACTTACAGCCAACTGATCTTTGACAAAGCAAACAAAAACATAAAGTGGGGAAAGGACACCCTTTTCAACAAATGGTGCTGGGATAATTGGCTAGCCACATGTAGAAGAATGAAACTGGATCCTCATCTCTCACCTTATACAAAAATCAACTTGAGATGGATTAAGAGCTTAAACCTAAGACCTAAAACTGTAAAAATTCTAGAATATAACATTGGAAAAACCCTTCTAGACATTGGCTTAGGCACAGATTTCATGACCAAGAATGTAAAAGCAAATACAATAAAAGCAAAGATAAATAGCTGGGACCTAATTAAAGTAAAGAGCTTTTGCACTGCAAAAGGAGCAATCAGCAGATTAAACAGATAACCCACAGAGTGGGAGAAAATCATCACAATCTATACCTCTGACAAAGGACTAATATCCAGAAATTACAACAGTCAAACAAATCAGTAAGAACAAACAAACAAACAACCCTATCAAAAAATGGGCTAAGGACATGAACAGACAATTCTCCAAAGAAGAAATACAAATGGCCCAGAAACATATGAAAACATGCTCAACATCACTAATGATCAGAAAAATGCAAATCAAAACCACAATGCGATAGCACCTTACTCCTGCAAGAATGGCCATAATCAAAAAATAAAAAAACAGTAGATGTTGGTGTGGATGCAGTGATCAGGGAACACTTCTACACTGCTGGTGGGAATGTAAACTAGTACAACCATTATGGAAAAGAGTGTGGAAATTCCTCATGAATAATTTAAGTTCTTAAATAAAATTTAAGAACTAAAAGTAGAACTACCATTTGATCCAGCAATCCCACTACTGGGTCTCTACCCAGAGGAAAATAAGTCATTATTCAAAAAAAAAATACTTGCACACACATGTTTATGGCAGTACAATTCACAATTGCATAATCGTGGAACCAACCCAAATGCCCATCAAAGAATGGAAAAAGAAACTGTGGTATACATGTATAATAGAATACTACTCAACTATAAAAAGGAATGAATTAACAGCATTTGCAGTGACCTGGGTGAGATTAGAGACTATTATTCTAAGTGAAGTAACTCAAGAATGGAAAACCAAATATTATATGTTCTCACTGATATGTGGGAACTAAGCTATGAGGATGCAAAGACATAAGAATGATACAATGGACTTTGGGGACTTGAGGGGAAGAGTGGGAGGCAGGCGAGGAATAAAATATGGTGCAGTGTTTACTGCTCGGGTAACGGGTGCACCAAAATCTCACAAATCACCACTAAAGAACTTACTCATGTAACTAAATATCCACTGTACCCCAATAACTTATGGAAAAGTAAAATAAAATAATAAAAAATAAAAAATAAAGTGTACCAGAGGTCATCTGCTTCTAGTTTTAAAAAAATTGAGCTCAAAGTACATATCTATAGATGCACCCTGAATTGGAAACATTAATTTGCAACTATTCCATAGCACGACTCAAGTTTCTTAAGATACACTTAATTCACTGAAATGAGGCCTCGATGCAAGATGTTCTTCAGATGTCTGGAAGGAACCACAGCAATGATGATTTGTGTTTAGCTAATTTGCTATTAGGGTTCCTGTTTCCCAACATCCATAGATTCCAGGGTCCAGGGCCCAGTTCCAGTGTATGGAGGACTTCTGGCAGCCAGTCACCTTACTTTTTCCTGTTCTGGGTGTTGAATTCCCAGGCAAACAGCCAACCATCTGGACTGTGAACCTGATCATTTGCTTTTCTTTTTCTTTCCCCACTCTGCTGTATACATGCTGTACATTTTCAGGATGATGATTTTCCAGTCAACCAGAGGATGACCTAGATCCATATATGCTCATCTCTCCCCCATTCCAGAGACAACCTTCCTCTCCAAATTAGAAAATGAGCTGTGCATGCCACTATCTGCCACTAGCTCTAAAGTTTGGAGGTCCACATCCCCTAACTAGAATTCTATCAAAGGGAAAGAGAACTACCCATCCACTAGCATCTGGTTGACATCCTTCCTTTACCAAGCTATGGCTACTAATTCATACCTCAAGGAAGAACATCTGGAATACATAAAAAAAATCTTTTCAAATCATTTTATTGTTTTCCTTCTTATTAGAGAAATTTATTAGAAACCTAATATATTTTTCTAATTACAATACAATTATTCTCTCACTGTACAACTACAATAGTATGGCAATAGAGTGTTGTGTATGAAATAGGCTGTTTGGGGAAATCTAACAACCTTTAATAATTTTATTTTTACAGGAAACCATATTTCGGTTTTCAAATAGCCAAATGTATGCAAGCTTTTGAAACATAATTACAGATGTTATGATTTAAGCTTTCTAACACACATGTATGTATACACATACTTATGGACAAAGGCTGAATGGAAACATGGAAAAAGGAAAACTGTCAATGTGCAAAGTGTTGACAAAATGTTCTCCTTAATAATGTTATTATATTCATTTATGCAATTAAAAATTACCTTAGCAATAGATAACTGCAAAAAAATTGTCATCTCCTCCCTAAAGGTCACCCTTCTGCATAACCGTGATATGCTTTTCTATGTTCTCATAACATCTTATATACAAATCTTAATGTAATAGTCACATTGGAGCATAATGTATAGTTATTTGCTTATGTGTCTATTTTTCCAATTAACTATAATTTATTTAAGGACAGAGATTATTTCTTGTTAGTGTCTGTACACTGTACTAGTTCAATAGCACACTGCCATGGAGTAGGTATTTAGCAAATTGTTGAATGAATGAAAAATGAATGAGTAGGTAAATTTCTTCATGTGGTGTAGTGGAATTAACACATTCACATACTCAGCCGGTTAGGATAAAAATACATGAATATCATCTACGAAACTTGAAAACTGGTCAAAGCAGAAAATAACGTTTTTTGAAGTAGAAATTACAAATAATTTCTAAGTGCATCTGGAGGAAGTGTAAACAAGAGATTTAGGGTTTTGTTCCTTTGGCGTATTCCCTGATTTCAGGCCTCAGATGTTTTCACTTCCTCAAATTTTTGTTTTTGTTTTTGTTTTTGTTTTCTCAGCTTTTCCTGATAAAACTATTTCCTTTCTCCAAGGTTTCAAAGGTTTTGACCTGATCATGTATTACCCGAACCATGAGGACTCTGATGGAAGAGTTATCAATGATGACAACTTTGGTGGAAATGGTCTATAGATTCAGGCAGATATGGCTGCATCACCATCGTATAAGGGAGGAGATAAGACTCCTAGAGGGAAAAAATGTAGGGTAATAGGGTTTGGGACTGAAGAAAGGACCACTGGAAATGTCTATGGTAAAAAGATCTTAATTAAGCAAATGAAATATTATGAACAGAGCAATGTGAATCAGTTAGTTCAGTATTTCCTAAACCTGCTTCCTAACAATACAGATTTCCACTCTTCTTTCAGATCAGAATTTTCAGCACAGAGGCCTGGAAATCAGTACATTTAACACATAGTTTCTGGTGATTCGTATAAGCAAGTAAGTTTAGAAAATTTAAATTCATTCATTTTAATTTCTTGATGTTCAGTTTAGAAGGCAAAGTTCACAAATCCTCACACCCATATACCCACATCTACATCTGTGCCTATAGAGCCTTCCTTCCTTCCTTCCTTCCCTCCCTCCCTCCCTCCCTCCCTCCCTCCCTCCCTCCCTCCTTCCTTCCTTCCTTCCTTCCTTCCTTCCTTCCTTCCTTCCTTCCTTCCTTCCTTCCTTCTTTCCTTCCTTCCTTCCTTCCTTCCTTCCTTCCTTCCTTCCTTCCTTCCTTCCTTCCTTCCTTCCCTCCCTCCCTCCCTCCCTCTCTGCCTTCCTCCTTCCTTCCCTCCCTCCCTCCCTCCCTCCCTCCCTTCTAGCATATTCACTAAATGTGAATGTCTATGATGGGAATAAGATTGCTCATCATTGTGTAGGGAGTTAAAGGAAATACAAAATGTAGTCCCAGACTCTACAGGCTACTACTTGATGCAATTTACAAATTTGTAAACTTTCATTGCTGATTTGAGTATTTTAGCTAGCTGCATAATCAGGCATGGTGTGTGTGTGTGTGTGTGTGTGTGTGTGTGTGTGTGTTTCTGTTGTTTTGTTTGCTTGCTTTTTAAACCCTGCTGTAGTTTGGATATGGTTTGTTTGTCCCTATCAAATCTCATGTTGAAATTTGATTCCCAAAGTGGTGGTGTTGAGAGGTGGGCCCTAGTGGGAGGAGCTTATGTCATGGGGTAGACCCCTTGTGAATGGCTTGGTTCTTGTATTAGTCCATTCTTATGCTGCGAATAAAGATATACCCAAAGCCAGGTGCGGTGGCTCATGCCTATAATCCGAACACTTTGGGAGGCCGAGGCAGGCAGATCACCTGAGGTTGGGAGTTTGAGACCAGCCTGACCAACAGGGAGAAACCCCATCTCTACTAAAAATAGGAAAAATTAGCCGAGTGTTGTGGCACGTGCCTGTAATCCTAGCTACTTGGGAGGCCAAGGCAGGAGAATTGCTTGAACCTGGGAGGCAGAGGTTGCGGTAAACTGAGATTATGCCATTGCACTCCAGCCTGGACAACAAGAATGAGACTCTATCTCAAAAAAAAAAAAAGACATACTTGAGACTGGGTAATTTATAAAGGAAAGAGGTTTAATTCACTCACAGTCCCACATAGCTAGAGAGGCCTCACAATCCTGGCAGAAGGTAAATGAGGAACAAAGTCAGGTCTTACATGTGGCAGGCAAGAGGGCATGTGCAGGGGAACTTCTCTTTATAAAGCTATCAGATCTCGTGAGACTTATTCACTATCACGAGAACAGCACAGGAAAGACCCACCCCCCTGATTCAGTTGCCTCCCACCGGGTCCCTCCTACGACATGTGAAAATTATGGGAGCTACAATTCAAGACGAGATTTGGGTGGGGACACAGTCAAACCATATCAGTTCTGTTTTCAAGGAATTGAGTGAACTCTTGCTCTCCTGAGACTGGATTGGTTCTGTGGGGGAATGGATTAGTTCCTGAGGGGCAGGACTATTATAAAGTCAGGACACCCCTTCGGTTTTGACCCTCTTTGCATGTATCTACTTGCCCTTTAATCTTTTCCATCATATTTTGACACAGCACACAAGCCCTCACCAGAAGCTGAGCAGATGCTGGCACCTTGCTTCTTGTACAGCCCGCAGAACGTGAGCTAAATAAATCTCTTTTAAAAAATAAATTACCCAGTCTCAGGTATGCCTTTATAATAACACAAAACATACTAAGCCAAATAGCAATTGAATAATGTTGGATAATCAAGCCGAATCATTAAATCTCTTTAAAAAGTCCCCAATTCTTTTCCACTTGGGAATTTTGAAGGAAAATTTGAGTATTTTATATATGATAATGCCTTTTCTTAAAATACTGTTTCTGCAAACTCCAACACTATTTTCACTCTGTGCATTCAGTGTACTAAGGGAGCATCTTGGAAATCTTTGGTTTGAAGTAGCTGTAACTTTAGCCTCTGCCGATATTCTGACCAGCACCCTTTTCATTTTTAGGCCCTTTTTTGATCCAAACAGTCGCTTACTTTTTGAAATTTAAGTTTCTGGGTTGCAAATAAGTAATTTGTATTTGTAACATCATTAATAAATGAATACATGCCTCTACTCGCAATGGATTAAGAGAAAATAAATAAAACACTACAAATGGAAGCCTGTGGTAAGGAAGTCTATTGAACTTGAATTGTGTGAGGCCTTCATGTGCCCCTGGATCCTCTCTCATTTATTTATTTTGAGGACAGAGCTAAGCACTAGCAGGTAGTAATACATAACAACTCTGATTAGTGCTAAAAGGTTTGTGAATTTAGTATGAACTCCTCCACCGAATAGTAAACTTCTTGAAGGGAAAGACCTGGCCTTACTCCCCAATACTTGTCAACAGAGAGTGTCACATAGTAGATACACATAGATGTTTGTTGGACTTAAATTTGATTAAGGGATTCCTAGGAAAAATTGTTTTCTCTAGGTATGAGTCACAAAAGTGAGGTAATTGGTCCTTAGGTGAGTTATAATTTATTCTCTTTCCACTCCTCCAATACATTGGTGAAAAGCAATAATAACAAGTGTTTGGTTAGCAAGTTTTTCACAGAATTAATCCAGTTTACTGCTTGTAAAACTTTTGTCTCTCTCCATGCATCTTTTCCGAATATGGTAAATAATGCATTTCAGAGAGCGTTTTCTTGACTTGGTTTTACTATTAGTTAATTCTTTTAAAATGTCCCATTTTCACTATCAGAAGTTGCTCACTTCTTGTTGGGAGTTGTGGTTTATTGAGGAGGGGGAGTTCCTTTAAGGCTAGTAATACTTTGGAATCCCCAGGGATGGTCCATGACAAAAGAGATTAGAATTCTGAAGCAACACCCTTCAAACCACAAGTAGTCCGTCTATCATCTGAGTCATAGTCATCAACCAGGTCTGACTGAACATAAAAAGGGGAGAGAAAAGGAAGAAATCCTCATAAAAGTACATTGTACCCAGTAAAAAATTATTGTCATGCTTTAGAATTTTGACAATCAACCCACTGAAACATTTTATACTTAAAATTCCAAAGAGATTGCCATATCAAGTCCCTACCATAAACTTTCCTGTATTATGTTAAGTATTTTTAGTTTTATTAATTTTGTTGAACACCTATTCTTTAAGTTGGTTTATAACTTCCTTGGTGGGTATTTTTTTTTTCTGAAGAAATGTTTCTAACATCTCAAGATTCAGATTACTTAAGGTACTTTTTATAGGTATCTACATTCCAATGAAATACAAAAAATTGAATTTATCTGAAAAAACATAAGCCATCAAATCATTTGTCAGAGCTGATCTATGTGGATGATAGGTCTGCATAGGCTTATAGATCACAGCTATGCACATTAATCATTGAAGGGGTCCTGGAAGGGAAATTTATGTTATCTTAGAGAGCAACAAAAGCCAGGGGACAATCAAATGAAAATCCTTTTCCTTTCATAAATAACTTAATAATTAGCATTTATGAGAATAGCTGAGTAATTTTGGTTATTAACCAAACCTTTTTTATCCTGTTTTATAGCCCAGGCTTGGCTGACAAGTTGCCGAACCGTGAGTGTATGTATATATGTGTGTGTGTATATATAAATATATATATATATATATTTTTTTTTCCTTCTGTCACAACCACCTGTTTTAGACTTAGCTTTCATTTTGTGTGTGTGTGTGTGTGTGTGTGTTATCTTTTGCTCTCACAGGCAAAAAAAAAAAAAAAAAAAAATCCTTAATTTGTAAGAAATACAATTTCTTACAAATAATAAATAAAATTCAGGTTCATGAGCCCTGAATTTATATGCCAATTTTAGAGATTTTTAGCAGTAGGATTTGGGCTACTTACTTAACAGACTCCCTCCTTCCACTCCCCCTCCTCACAAAGTCATCCTTACCTCTAAAATGCAGGTAATTAGACTGACCGCCTAGAGTTGTAATGGGCAGATGTGAAAACATAATGCTAAGTTTCCAGCATCATGGTAGATGAACAAATGGTGATGTCCTCCGGCAGAAAGTCAATGTGGCCTACAAGAAAGGGCAGGGAAGAGGGGCTCCCAAGACCCACATTGAAGTCCTGGCTCTACAACTTACTAGCTGCCCACATTGGGAATTCTCCTAAACCTTCTCTGCATCTCAGTTTCTTCATTTGTAAAATGGGCAGAATATTCCTTAACCTACCTCTCTAAGTGGTTTAAATGAAATAATTTTGTGAAACTGCCTTATAAAAATGATGAGATGTTAAAATGTTATTAATATGATGACAAAATTTTTAGAGTTAACTTTTTTTCCCTCTGGGGAATAGTATTGTTTCAACTGGAGTTCAATGGTTCCCTTTTGCTGAAGGTAGTGGCATTTCTCTCTTTTTTTTTCTTTTTTCTGAGTGACTCAGTTGGCACTTGTTATGAGCTATCTTGTAGGGTTTCTTTTTTTTTCTTTTCTTTTTTTTTTTTTTTGGCACCTCGACTCTGTTTTCATTTTTTCAAGAGTAAGGACCCAATTTTAAACTTTGTGGGCTGCATGCTGAGAGCTCGTAGGTGGAGCTGAAGGGGAAATCCTCCCTGGGGCACCATACTTAGTGTGGGAAGGGCCAGGGTTGTGGAGTAGAGCAGAGATGGTTTTCAGAGAGAATAGGAAAGAAAAACAGGAACTTTGATGACATGGAGAAATTCTGAGATGCAGGGGAACATTGAGGGGCTTCCATGGACTTGCCTTGATCTTAGCAAGAAAGAAGGCCAACAAGATGAGGGAAAGAGAGTGGAAGGGAGTTGGGATCTTAGGGGCTATATGTCAAAGTGTCATGTTAACAGAATAACCAGCATATAGCTGACACTAAAAAAGTTTCTTAACTTTGAGATGAGTAGAAAATATTATTTCATTATTTCATTATTCATGTCATATAATATTAGCATAGATAATAACATATAATAATAGTAACAGCACGTATTAGGTACTGAGAACAGCCTTACTAAGTAGATGCTATGATTATCCTTATTTTAAAGATGAGAAAACTGAAATTTTGGAAGGAAGTTCTGAAACACTATTGTGGGGCATACAGTATCAAGTTTAGTAAGGAAAAGTAAAATGATTATAAGAGAGAATCAAGGGTCCAACTGGAGATGGATGGCATGAGTTTAAGACAAAACTCTCAGCACAATTCCATGTTTACTTCAGCAATGTACTGCAACTTGGTGCAGTTGGTTGAGTTGACTGAGACTTAGAATACAATGGTTAGGAAAACATCAACCTCTTTGCGCTCCACATTGGACTTAATGACTATGAGTCACGTCATATAGAGGAGGCAAGTTTTTCAGTGGAGATAGGAACAACTGAAATATGTTCTTCAGCCTAGTGGAGACAAGTAATTGTCATTGGCCGGTGAGTGTTTGAGATACTTCAAAGCATGGATTGTGCTTCACCCCGCCCTCTCTAGCTAAACTCCTTGGCTAATGGCCTGCATGATCTTAACTTCATTCTGGAAATACTGGTTAAGAGGATTCGGGACAGGCCATTTGGAGGCTGGTGAACCTGACAACCTACGCAACCTACATTTGCACAGCCCAGTTATTTTCTGACTAATGGGTCAGAAAGAGGGGGCAGAAGAGGAGAGAGAAATCTTCACCAAACAAACAGCTGGGCCATCTGGGTGGAGTTACTTAAGGCAGTCGCAAAAAACCGATCACATCATTTATCTCTCATTTAACAAGGGCAAGGCAGGGATACTAGCTGTGAGACGCTTCTGCTCCGGGAAAGGTAGGAGCATTTGAACAATCTCTCCAGTATAGGGGAAGGGGGACATTGGAGTAGAAGTTGGATTGTTGAGTCACAAAGCAAATAGGTATCTTTTTATTCTAATTAACTTGAGAAAGAAAGAATTTGGTGCTATATCAACCCAGTGCTTAAACTTTTTGCCTTCATTCTATGAAAACTATTTGTGAAAATTGTGCCATTATGACTTATTTTTTGATCCGGATAATGGAGCATTCTCTAAAGGGAGCAGATGGATTGATGAGGAGATTCAGAATAGTGTCAATTGTTAGGAAAGAGGGTGTCCCTGTTGGCCTGGGGGTGAGGGGAGAGGCTCTGACAAAGGTGCTCGGTCCCCAGCCAGGCTGTATGTGGTTCTTGTCTACCTGGGTCCATGTGAAGAGACACTGCCAGATTGATTTGGGATGTATCCTGGGCGGTGAGACTTTTGAAAGTGCGTTGGTTGATTCTAATGCACAATCCAGTTGAGAACCACTGTTTAGGGAGCAGGGTGCCTAAATTATGATATAAAAAGAGGCTTTTTATGGGAAAGACTCTCTATCTCTCTTCTTTAGCATCAGGAAAGGAACTAGTATTAGTGATAGGAGGTGATAATCAATGGGAAGCCAACTGGGGCTCAAAGGAAAGAAAGCTTTGATGCTTGGTACTGAAATGGAAGTGGCGTGGTAAGTGGAGAAGCCCCTGATGCGGGAGATGATCAAGGAGAAGGTGGACAACCACTGACTGGGAAGGCTGAACTAGCCCAGAGACGGCTAGATAGTGTCAGGGGGACCGGAAGCAACCTCAAGTCCCTTCCCCTTCACTCAGAGCCACTCGGTTTTCTCTCTTTTTCTGTATTGGGTTGGGTTTCCCCATAAAGATTTTCTTTGAAGAAAGAGTCTGCTGAAAAAAAAACTTTTAAAACCACATAACTAGTTGACCTTTATGGCTATTACCAATCCGAAGTTCTATAGCATTAAATCTTCTCTGATGTTTTCTAAGAAACCAGGCTACTGATTGATCCATTCTTCCAAAGGCCAAAGGGGAAAGGAAGGAAAGCTTAGAAGGGTGGAAAGCATGAGTAGAAGAGGGAGACTTCTGTTAGCTGAGGGCCCTTAACCCTGTCTAGGCTTGGAACCACCTGGGAACTTTTCAGTAAGACACCCTCCCAAACCAGTGATATCAGTCTCTGGGGATATATGCCCGGGTATGGGTATTCATGAAATGCAGCACAGTTGAGAACCACTGGCTTAATAGATGGGCACTGAGGAGAATTCTTTTTATACATCGAAGCCAAACATGTTAGACAACCAACACGGCAGTTCTTAAACTCCAGGTGCATCAGAATCACCTAGACTTGTTCAGACAGATCGCTGGGCTCCACCCCCAGAGTTTCTGATTTAGTAGGCCTGTGACAAAGCCAAGAATTTGCATTTTTAACAAGTTCCAGGTGGTGCTGACACTGCTGATCTGGGGAACCACACTTTGAGAACCACTGCTTTAACAAAAGGAATTTACTTTTGACCTTAAAAACAACTCCCTAACATTGGCAAGTAATTGATAGTGTGCACCCTTGTTATGATATGATGAGAATGGCACTTGGCCTCTGTGGTCTCCCTCCCATCAAATGCATTAACCCAGTCTAATCATGAAAAAAACATCAGACAAATCCTAATGGAAGGACATTCTACAACATACCTGACCAGTAATCCTCAGAACTATCAAGGTCAGCAAAGCCAAGGAAAGTCCAAGAAACTGCCACAGTTAAGAGGGGCCTAAGGAGACATGACTACTAAATGCAATGTGGTATCCTGGATGGGATCCTGGAGTAGAAAAAGCACATTAGGGGCCGGGCGTGGTGACTCACCCCTGTAATCCCAGCACTTTAGGAAGCTGAGGCAAGCAGATCACTTGAGGTAAGGAGTTCGAAGCCAGCCTGGCCAAGATGGTGAAACTCCATCTCTGCTAAAAATACAAAAATTAGCTGAGTGTGTCGGTGGGCACCTGTAATCCCAGCTACTTGGGAGACTGAGGCAGAAGAATCACTTAAACCCAGGAGGTGGAGGCTGCAGTGAGCCAAGATCATGCCACTGCACTCCAGTCTGGGCAACAAAGTGAGATTCCATCTCAAAAAAGAAAAGAGAAAAAAGACATTAGGAAAAAACTGAGGAAATAATGTATCAATACTGATTCATTGGTCGTGACAAAAGTACCATATTAATGTAATATGTTAACAATAGGGGAAACTCAGTATTAGGTAGGGAGCTCTCTGTACCATTACTGTACTAATTACATTAATTCTATAATTTTAAAACTATTCTAAGATAAGCAGTTTATTTGGGAAAAAAAAAAAAAGAACTTCCTGACTGCTACAATACAGACCATTCCCGATCATGGTTATGGAGGAGGTATCTTCAAAAGCATCAAGGTAAAAATATCAAATAATTGTATTTGTTTGAATGAAAACTTATCTGGATATAGGAGGTGAGTTACATAACATACCTTTATCTGTTTTTCTACATGCTTATGTGAGTCAGATGATTGTGTGACTTTGAAATAATTTTTAAGGTCTATACTTTATATATACATATAGCATATAGATATTATACATAATACAAATATAGTATACATATGTGTATCAGCATACTTACAGCTGGTATGAAAGATAAGGTAGCTGATGCCTCTCAGTTTATTAGGATGCAGCTGCAGTGGGAATACAATTTTAATTAGAAAAGGTACCTGTCGTAATGACTTAATATTCTTGGTAGACATTTTCAACCTTTTGATTATGCCTATCTGGAAACCATCACAATGGTGGTCTTTCTTTCTCTCTCTTCTTTTGTTTTGCAGTTGCAAGAGAACCTGCTTCAGGTGGTCTAAATGAAAGAGAGTCCGAGTCCTGTGCTTAGGTAATATTTAGCTGCTGGTTTATGGTTATGGATGACATTATTCCATTGGCTTCAAGAGGGCACTTCATAAAATTCCTCGCTTACTGATTCAAATTTTAATATATCCGTGAAGCGCTGTGTGCTCACGGCAGGTGAGGATAGAGGTGAGAAGACCCAGCAACTCCCTGGACATCCGTATGTGTTAATCAGCCAGGCATTTACATTGTTTCCCTAACTTGGCTTTAGTTCCCCTTAGCCTTTTGGGTGTTGGTCAGAGATCGTGGTTATGGAGGAGGTGTCTTCAAAAGCATCAAGGAAAAAATATGAAATATTTTGATATTTGATACCAAATATCAAAATTTGCCATGGTGCCCAGCATGGTTCAAGATCAGAAGTGTCAAGCACATCTGGTAAGGGAGATAATAATAATTCAAGGGCAAATGAATTGCCCCATGGACAGTGGATTACAGTATGGATTTGTTTGGATCACTTATCTTTTCTTTTGAATTGACTTAACTCCTACATTCGTAGGAGATAAGCAGGAAATCAGAAGCACTCCTAGGGATTGGCACTGGTCTAAAGGACAGCTCTAAGGAGAAGCTTAGATACCAGATTCATCTTCCATCCAGCAGAAGCTCCTCAGGGATAAAACTGCAAGGTTAAATGTGAAACTCAAAATTTGAAGCAAAAGGCTCTCCTCATCTGCACGTTTTTTCTTCCTAAATTGAGCAGTAATACTAGAAACACAGTCAATTGAACCTTAATAGCTCCCCTGGGGTACCAGGCATCATTCTAACGAACTCATTTCATCCTCACAGAGGCACAGGTAAGGTAAGTAACTTGCCAAAGTTCACACTGCTTGGAGTAGAGTCGGGATTCTAATCTGGCTTGTCTGGCTCCAGAGCCCATGTTCGAAACCATTAGGCTCATTCTGCCTCTCTTGGAGAAGACACCAGAAGTCCCAATCTTGGCTAGCCTGGCTAATCCCAGAGACCTCCACAGTTAAACAAGGTGTAGAAATAGAATGTCCCATCACTTAGCTATACTTCTATCCTTCCCCACTTCTATACAACTACCACTACCATTGCCACCAGCAACTGGTAAATATTGATGGAGCTTCTTTTCTTTGCCAGGCACTATAGATACAATTTTTTTAAAAAAGAGACTGCAATCCTGACCTCAGGAACTACAGAGGAGATAGACATCCAAGCAAATATGCCAACAAAATCCCAAATGGGGTCTAGTAAGGGGGGAAAAAAAAAAGCTGGCATAGCCAGATGGGCAGGGACTCGCCTTGCTTCAGGGACAAACTTGCAGTAGTGATGAATTCCTTTCATTCTTAGCTTTCCTCCTATTACTTCCCTGATTTCTTTTACTTACAAATGACATGTCTAAATAGCAGAGACTTGAAGTTCTCTTGTTGAGGTGCTGAGATGTTCAGAAGGGAGGTATCCTGTTTAACCAACAGATCATTTATAGATAAAGAGAGGCTCTAACTTAGCCTTCTTCCAGGGCAGGAATCTTCTGTTCCATATGCCATATCTTCTGGCAGCCTTGTCCTCTTTTTGTCCTTGTCGACTACAATAACAAAAAGCTGTTGCCGAGGCATTGCTATTGACGTGTTACCTTTGAAACCTCCCTCCTGTAATGGAATAAGCCTCTTCCAGATCATGGATCATTATCATCTGGTCTGACAAGCAGCCTTGTTGCCACGGAGACCCGAAGGGATCAGGCGTGGCGTTTGCTTGCATCATCATCCCCTCCGGGGGAACAACAAGGACTCTTCTGCACGTCACACGTGGCTGTCCTGGGGCTGGCTGCCACCAGACTTTCCCTGCGGGTAAAACCTAAACAAATGACCAGCTGCAGATAATATCAAGACTTCTGTTTGATATGTTAATAGTGACAACCATATTTCCACAATTAACAACGGTGGGAAGAAAACACTGTAGTCACCAGACTTGGGAGGAGAGGGTTTGTATTCACATAAACACAACCTCACGTCACTGCTTGCCACCACAAAGGTCTCTGTTCACTGTTTTGTTCTTGAAGATCATCCTTGTGCTCATCCTCTGATCTTGAATTTCTACATAACTTTCTCAGTTTATATGCCCTGTGGCAAGTGCAGCAAGCACTGTTTCCTGTTTCTAAACTTGTAGAAAATCATCCATACATCTTACAGTTGTCAGTTTTAACCAGATAACAGCGGCACTTTGTTGCTGCTTTTTTATCTTTTGCTTAGGTTAACAGGACCTTGGAAGTAAAGTTGTAGATTTATTCAATAGAGTATTCTCAATTAATTTGGCTAGATTTCTACATTATTCAAAATCTAAAAAAGTAGAAATGCATGCTTACATGTCTAAGACCTGAAAAATCCGTGGTGACATCCCAAAATAAATGAAGATTTTAAAACAATAAATGACTTTTTTTTTTTTTTTTTTGTTCTGTGCTTGGGGAGAAGGAATGAAGGAAACATCAATGTTGCTTTAAGGAGTGAGGACCCCAAAAATAAGAATATATAATTATGGCAGATAGGGCATTATTCAGAATTGATGGGGCTAGTGTGCACACAAACATTTTAATAGTTCTAATACTTTATGTACACTCTTGCGATGAAGTGATGACTTCATTAATTGATTGAAGAATATTTATGCAATGCTACTATATGCTAGCTGTAGAACTAAGCTTAGTCTCTTAAGATCTTAACATTCTGAAACTATTAAAATGTATAGTCACCATTTGTAAAAGTAAAATATACTAATCTAATAATTTGGAATGTACATTACAGTAAAAAAAAGCGGGGGAACATCCTTCAAAATGTCACTCAGAGATAACCACCACTTACAGAGTGAAGTATATTCCTGCCTTTTGTGGATTGTGTGTGCGTATATATATGTTTAAGCAAAGCTAACAATATACTATTTTTATAATTTGGCATTTACTTTTTTCTTTTTCTTAACTTTATATCATAACCACTTTCCCACATTATTACAAACTCTTCATAAATAATCTTACTAATGATCATGTAATATCTTATTTGTAATAAAGACTATCTTTTTTTTTTTTTTCATCAACACACTGCATGGACAACAGATTTATTTTTTAAGTAAAAAATCTTTCTTGGCTACACTAACCAATGTTTTTTGTTTTTGTTTTGTTTTGAGACAGAGTCTCATTCTGTCGCCCAGGCTGGAGTGCAGTGGCATGATCTCGGCCCACTGCAACCTCCGCCTCCTGGGTTGAAGCGATTCTTCTGCCTCAGCCTCACAAGTAGCTGGGATTACAGGGCATGTGCCACCACGCCCGGCTAATTTTCATATTTTTAGTAGAGACAGGATTTCACCGTGTTGATCAGGCTGGTCTCAAACTCCTGACCTCAAGTGATCCACCCGCTGAGGCCTCCCAGAGTGCTGGGATTATAGGTGTGAGCCACCATGCCTGGCCACTAACCAATGTTCTTTAGAAAAGTTAACCTCATTCCTGTTTGGGAATGACACTCCCGTTCTCTTGGAGATATAAGTGCATACACAGACACACACCACAACCCTTGGAGCCTGACAGGCCGAGACCATAGATGCGTGTCCAACATGTGGTGGGAGCTGTCCTCCTGACGGGCCAGGCCTTCATGTCTTCACTGACGAATTCAAGACACAGCACCTCGGATTCAGTGTCCCTCAGCATCGCCACATAGCCATCCTCCCATGTGGGAAACCTCTGCTTCCTGGTGGGAGGTCACTTGCTAACTCCATTAGGAGCACCAAATATGTGTCAAGCACTGATCTAGAACAGAGGCCAAACACAAGGCAAATACAATTCTTTGTTTTTTTTTTTTTTTTTTTTTTTTTTTGAGAGGGAGTCTCACTCTGTCACCCAGGCTGGAGTGCAGGGGTGCAATCTTGGCTCACTATGACAACATCCGCCTGCCGGGCTCAAGAAATCCTCTCATGTCAGCCTCCCAAGTAGCTAGGACCACACATGTGCACCACCACGCACAACTAAGTTTTTGTATTTTTGGTAGAGATGGGATTTCACCATATTGGCCAGGCTGGTTGCGAACTCCTGGCCTCAGGTGATCCTCGGCCTCCCAAAGTGCTGGGATTACAGGTGTGAGCCACCACGCCCATCCCCAAGGCAGATATAATTCTTACCCTTGCAGAAGTTACAGTCTTGGAGGAGATAAGCATTTAATCAAGTAATTATGACATTTGCTACAGGAGTGCATAGCAGAGGGGACTTAACCAGAGGAGGTGACATTTAAACTAAAAATGTGAAAAACCTGTGAAATTAATCAGAAGAGGAGGAAAGCAACTCCACTATGTTTCCTGCTAGGTCTAATCTTCCCAACAGATGCTTGGACTCTCTTCATCACCACTAAGAAATACAAGCACACTCTTAATTTAGGTCAAATTTTTTCCCTCCTGGACTTGCAATATGTTGTTCCCTTTTTCTGAAACACATTATGATACTTTTTTGAAACAGCAAGATTCTTTTACTCCCATTGTTCCTGCTTCTTGAAGTATTAATCAGAATATTGTGTCTGCCATCCCCTTCTTCTGGTCATTTTCACTCAGTTTTCATGAGTTAGTTTAAATGTCATCCCCTCTGGTTAGGTCCCTCTGCTATGCATTCCTGTAGCAAGTGTAATAATTACTTAATTAAATGTATATCTCCTCCCAACCTGCAGTTCCTCCCAGTATTGGAAGGATAAGAATCATATCTGTTTCGTGTTTGGCTTCTGTTCTAGCTCATTGTTTGACAGATACTAGGTACTCAAAAAATATTGAAATGAATAGTGGGCATTTAGGGTGCCTCCACTTTTTTAAAAATAAGCAGTGATGAAATGAACATCTTTTATGCACGATGTCCATATTTTGGAATTTTAAAATTACTTTCTGACGATAAGTTCTTGGAAGTAGAATTACTAGGTCAAAGGATATAAACACTTGGAGTCCTCTTAGGAAACAGTACATCGCTTTCCAGAAAGTTTTATACTCCTACAAGCAGTGTATGAGATTTCCTGTTGCATTGTGCTCTTATGAACATGATTAGGCAAAGAAAATCATTTTTGCTAACTTGATAGTAAGAAAAATTCTCTACTGCTGTTTCACTTCTGCCTTTGTTAAGTAACAAGATGAACATTTTCCATCTGTTTTTTATTTATACTTGCTCTATTGTGAGTTGTCTCGTGTCCTTTGCCCATTTCTATTCTGAAATCTTCACGTTTTTCTAATCAATGTTTATAAGCTCTATGTTTCAGAGATATTAGACAATTGTCTCTTATTTTTTACCTTAGATTTTTCTATGTAGATGTTTGTATTTTAGTCTGTGCCCTTCTTAATGTTCAGAAGTTTACCATTTCTCGGTGGTCAGGTCTATTATCATTTGCCATGGGATTTCTTACATGACAAGCTCACAGTGCTCTTCACCAGCAGTGATAAATATTCAGCTATTTTTTTGGCATGTATGCAGTTTGATTTCTTTGCCTGTGTGTGTGTGTGTGTGTGTGGTATGTGTGTGTGCGTGTGTGTGTACTTGTGTATGTGCATTTATGTGCACATGTACTTGGGTCCCATCCACTGATAATTTAATTTGTCATCTGGCAGGAGGGGAGGGCTTTCTTTTGCAAAAAGGACCGACCAGTTGTCTCACCATGACTTGTAGATTTTTTGTTTCCCAATGATCTCAGGTGTCTCTTTTCACTAACTTAAAAATCAATATTATTGGAGCATATGTATGTCTTACTGGAGTGGGTCTGGTCCTTTTTAACCATCTAGGTTTTAGGGAGAGTCTTTGAGAAGGCACAGTACCTTCTTCTGCTTCCATTCTTCTCCCCACTCATTGTTCAGCAGCAATTTCACTGAAGTTGAACTCTGAGCATCTAAGGAAAGCTGGAAATCTTAAACAGTGAAGGCACAGGGCATTTGCATGAAAGCCCACCAGGCTAATTTGGCCATGTTTGTAAATGTGTCTTTCAGGCATTATCAGAGCAAAGCTTTAGTTTGTCTGGCGTTGGACCATTTTTAAAAACGTATAGCCTATGAATAGATGACTGCTAAAAAGTAAGTGCTATGGCAAAAGACAGATTATCTAGTGTTCCTGGATAATCATTTGAATGTTCAGGAGACCCAAGTCTCTATGGTGATAGTTTCTTCTTTTACACAACATCGCAGAGCTGTGCAAAAGGGGGAATGCCAGTCTTAATTAAGACAAGAGCCGACCAAGTGTTTCCTTCACAGGAAGCCACTAGCCACGTACTCAGAACAGTGCGGGGAAGAGATATCTTTATGTTAAGTTAATTTGCTCTTGCTTTCTTCTTCACCTTCTTGCTCACCAGCTTTTGACTCAGTTACAATATTATAACTGTTGGTCCCTGAGAAAATCAGAGTCACAGAATTTAACTTCTCAAGTTGTAAAGCATTCTCAATACTAATTTGATGCATTTTCCATAAATCAATATTGGAAACAAAAATGGGTAATTATTTGTATATTTCAAGAGGCAGAAACAATGGGAGTAAAAGAACCTTGCTGCTTCAGGAAAGTAGAATAATTTATGTCAGAGTGCTACAGGATTGAAATGGAAACATTTTAATTCCTGTGCCCTGCCCCCAAAATGTGGATGCGGATTTTCCAAAACTGATGAATTCAGCCTTTATCCAGAACTTAAATATAATGTCCCTCCCCAAGCCAAATCTTAGACGAATGTAATTAATATTCTTTTTTCTTTTTTATATTTATTTATTTATTTATTTATTTATTTATTTATTTATTTCGAGACAGAGTCTCGCTCTGTCGCCCAGGCTAGAGTGCAGTGGTGTGATCTCGCCTCACTGCAAGCTCCACCTCCCAGGTTCATGCCATTCTCCTGCCTCAGCCTCCGGAGTAGCTGGGACCACAGGCACCTGCAACCACGCCCGGCTAATTTTTTTGTATTTTTTAGTAGAGACGGGGTATCACCGTGTTAGCCAGGATGGTCTCGATCTTCTGACCTCGTGATCTCCCTGCCTCGGCCTCCCAAACTGCTGGGATTACAGGCATGAGCCACTGTGCCCGCCCTAATATTCTTTTTAAAAAAAATCTATAGAAATTTTTGCCCCTGGGTGGCTGTTAGGGAAAGGGGTTACAGGTATTTAGAATGTCCTAAGGTGTTGTAGGTTTATTAGCAAGTAATAGATAACAAGTAGCAGAGAGAGCCCCACCTTAAAGAATACAGAGCCTCATCCCCAGCTCTACTCACCCAGTGCCCATCTCCCTTACCTGCTCTTCTTTTCCTTTTCCCCACTGTACTTATCCTCCTTTAACATGCTATTATTTCTCTTGTTCTGCTTATTGTCTGTTTTCTGTCTCCTTCTCTCTGAGGACAGGGATCCTTACCTGTTTTATGCACTAACATATTGTGAGTGCCCAATGCCATGTCTGGCACATGACGAGGCACTCTGTCAATATTTGTTGAGCTCAATTTAATCAACTCTCATCCCTGAAAAGAGCAGGGTTCTGATGAGGTGGGAGTCCTTCTGCTTAATGATGTCATGCAGGACCTAGCTCTTTATAACTCTACTTCTTTTTATTTTTATTTTTATGTTGGCTCTATCCTAAGTCAGGCACCTTCTGTGATTCCTAGATGACTCTTGCTCCTTATTCAAACACACCAAGAGGGACAGAGGGACTTTGTCTTGTATTCCAAAGCAGAGATCCTGAGACTCACGCTGAACAAATGGGCTTAGGTCACAGTCACTCTGGCTGGGGGGGATAGAATGTGCTAATGGCTTAGCCCAGGCCACGTGTTCCCTTCTTGCCACTCAGATGGAATTAGCCTCTCAGGTATCGTGTGGATCCCCAAACAAAAATCTAGGGGCTGCTGGAGAGGGAAACATGGAGAATGGATGCCCACACTACTCGACAAGCAAGAACAGGTTAATCAGTTAAAAGTTTACCATTACAGGCTGGGCGCAGTGGCTCACCCCTGTAATCCCAGCACTTTGGGAGGCTGAGGCAGATGGATCACCTGAGGTCTGGTGTTCGAGACCAGCTGACCAACATGGTGAAACCCCATTTCTACTAAAAATAAAAATATTAGCTGAGTGTGGTGGTGGGCGCTTGTAATCCCAGCTACTTGGGAGGCTGAGGTAGGGGAATCGCTTGAACCCAGGAGGCAGAGGTTGCAGTGAGCCGAGATTACACCATTGCACTCCAGCCTGGGCAAAAAAGAGCAAAACTCCTTCTCAAAAAAAAAAAAAAAAAAAAAAAAAGGAAAAATTTACCATTACAAGTAAACAGAATTTGAAAACTCCTTTCCCCATTCTACCTAGTTTATGTGACCAGAGATGAGGTTAGACTCAGTTTAGGAGGCTAGACTGAGTTAATATTCTTCATGGGATGAATTTGAGATTTCCCAAGAGTGGGAGGAATCTCCTAAGAGAATTCAGGAAAGAGCAACCAAACAAGATGCTGACCTTAAGAATCAAGAGATTGTTGCCTCTTCACTCTTCCTGTGGATATAACTTACCTGAGTTTACTTGCTGGGTACACCAGACACTGCTCCTCTTCATTTCCAGGGATTTATTGTCCCAGTTAAGCAGCTGTGTAGAGAGGCTGTGAGTTGCAGTCAGTGGCCAGGAACACAGGCGCTTCCCCAAGCTGCTCCTGCCAAAGTGGAGATTGTCCCCTAGAGAGGCCCACTGTGATAACTGGTTCCTCTCCATGCCCTTCCCCATCCCTGTATTACTAACCCAGTGCTCACCCCCAAGTGGAATACTGTTTAATTTGGCCATCCATCATTCTATAATGCAGGGAATGGATTGCTCCAGGTAGGTCCTGGGATGTGGTGCCGTTTCCTGGGTTATGCATGAAGTTGACCTTTCTGCCAGAGAGGGTAATTCCATTCCCCAGGATCTTAGGCTCCTTTCTTCTTCTCAGCGTAAAGGAAGCACTCTCGTTTTCTAATACCTCAGCCTAAGAAAGTAACAGAAGTGATCATTATTTTCATGACCACAGCTGGCTCCTCAGAACAGTGTTGTTCCTTTGGAGCAGTATTAATTAATCAGCCATGACACCCTCTGAGGATGAAATATGACCGCCTATCCATGCATGATCTAGGAAGGCCCTGCTTGCTTTGCCAACTCCATTTCTCTCCCATTCCCCCCCCTTTTTTCTTTCCATTTCAGTCACATTGGTCTTTAAGTTGCTAAAATAATCCAAAGTCTTTTCTTCCTTAGGGTCTGAGACTGCCCAGATTCAAATTCCACCTTCACCACTTAGTAGCTGTGTGACAAGGGCAAGTTACTTAACCCTTCTGTGCTTCATCTTATACCTCTGTTAAGCAGGGTTAACAGTAGTTCCTACATAGGGTTGTGTTAGGATTAAAGAATAGAACATATGTAAAGTTCTTAGAATGTTACTGGTTCACAGTAATGTCTGAAAATATTAACTCCTCCTCCTCTTTGTACCATCCCTATCCTCCCCAACAAATCTCTTCTAAAAACCCCTCCCCTCCCTTTTTCCAAGTCTGGATTTCTAATATGTCCTATTAATAGTTATTATATAAACTGTCATAACCTTGGAGACCTTTTCTGACCCTCTGATCGAAAGTAGCTCCTTTGTAATTTTCTCTCACACCTCTGCCTGTTTCCTTCATAGCACTTATCTCAGTTTGTGGTTATATATTTATTTGCTTTTATTTCTTGGTCATCATCTTTCTCCATGACTAGGCTAAAAATCTCAGAGTCCTTGGTGGTTTCACTCATCCCTGTGCACGTTGTATGCATCTACACAGAGCAGGCAAACAATACATATTTAGGAATGAAAGCCTACCTCTGAGCAGTCAGCAGCCTACAAAGCGAAACTGAAATTCTGAATTCGAACTCTGTAATATGCTGGAGCAGAAGCCACATTGCTGGGCATCGGTGCTGGGTGTCCTCATTGTGGTTGGCATGAGGGGGTGGGGAAGGAAGCACTCCTCCTACTTAAAAGAAAACGCCATGTCAGTTGGACATCTCAGCTTTCCTGAGCCTCAGCTGTGGAAGTTCATGGAAGGGGCAAACAGGAGACACCGCTGGCCAGCCAGTGGACAGATGAAGCCATGGGCCATCTTAGAGGAGGGATGTCTTTCCGCAGTACCTGTGAGACAACTTGTAGGGACCTCAAGAAATATTTGAAAGATACCTTACAGGGTAGAAAAGGTCCACCATCCCCAGGCTATGGAAAAAACCAGGGAAATTTGAGTTGGGGTGTTTCCTGTTATCTGTACAGTCTGGTAAGGCCAGGGGAAACTTGAATGACAGTATTCATTCTATCATGGCCAGGACTCAACCCTGTGCACAGAGTTGACAGAGAGAAATATTCCAGTGAAGGCCCCTACCAGTCACTGGGGGAGAAAGAGCAGTTATCGGTACTCCCATATCATTACCCGTGAGGCCTCCACCAGAGGCTTTGACCTTAACAGGCTGCAGGTTGTATTGGTGGAGAAAATTAATCGTTTTCTTCTTCTTTTTTTTTTGAGATGGAATCTCGCTCTGTCGCCCAGGCTGGAGTCTAGTGGCGTGATCTCGGCTCACTGCAAGCTCTGCCTCCCGGGTTCACACCATTTTCCTGCCTCAGCCTCCCGAGTAGCTGGGACTACAGGTGCCTGCCACCTCGCCCAGCTAATTTTTTGTATTTTTATTAGAGACAGGGTTTCACCGTGTTAGCCAGGATGATCTCGATCTCCTGACCTCGTGATCCGCCCACCTCGGCCTCCCAAAGTGCTGGGATTACAGGCATAAGCCACCGCGCCCGGCCTAAATGAATCATTTTCTATTATACTGAACCTTTAAATAAGTCACACTTCCAGCACTAGCCAATAGTAAAGGATATTAAATATGTTTCTATTATCTGAACAGGGAGGAAAGGGGTCTTCCGAGAAGCATATTTAGTGCACCGGGAAATTGTTCATACCAATACTTTTAATGCAGAGGGCATCAACCTGAGAGTCAGTAGGTCACACCTGCATCTTTCTCATCCCTTAACTTGTTTCGTTTTAAAAATGAATAACAGAAGTTTATAAAACAAAATGTAAACAACCTTCTCTTTCTCCCACTGCTCTTCTAGTCCGATTCCTTACAGGTAGTCACTATTAAAACAGGCCTGCAGCTGGGCGTGGTGGCTCACACCTATAATCCCAGCACTTTGGGAGGCCAAGGTGAGTGGATCACCTGAGGTCAGGAGTTCAAGACCAGCCTGGGCAACATGGTGAAACCCCTAAAAATACAAAAATTAGCCGAGTGTGGTGGTACATGCCTGTGGTCCCAGCTACTTGGGGCGGGGCAGGTGGGGGGAGGGAGCCAAGGCACGAGAATTCCTTGAACCCCGGAGGTGGAGGTTGCCGTGAACCGAGACTGCGCCATTGCACTCCAGCCTGGGTGACAGAGCGAGACTCCGTGTCAAAACAAAAACAAAACCAAAAACAAGCCTGCAGGCATTCTTTCCCACTGTCTATGTACATTCATGTATACATACCTCTAGCCCCTACCCATGCATGCATAAGAATTCTTTTAAAGGGATTATATTATGAACACCTTTTGCTGCTACAGGGATTGCCTTACCTCCTTCTCGTGTCTGCAGTGTCTTCACGTTCAGAGATTGCACTTTATTTGATCATCTTTTTATTGAAAGCCCTTCTCTTATTGGTAGGTAAGCTGCTTCCATTATTTCTTGTCTACAAACTGCGACATTGAGTGTCCTTGTACATACATCTGTAGACTACATTCCTCCATGTGTATTTACTGGGTCAAAGTCATATGCATTGAGAATTCCAGCAGCTGGATTTAGATTGCACTTCTGCTTGGAAGTGTTAACATGGGCATCCTAACTCGTTTGAATTAAGTTTAGACCAGCTATCTTCAAAGTCCCTTCTTGCTCTAACATGGGTTTCTGGTTGTTTGTTTTTTATTTGTTTGTTTGTTTGTTTTGACGGAGTCTTGCTCTGTCACCAGACTGTAGTGCAGTGGCACGATCTCGGCTCACTGCAACCTCTGTCTCCAGGTTCAAGCAATTCCCCTGCCTCGGCCTCCCAACTAGCTGGGACTACAGGCACGTACCACCATGCCCGGCTAATTTATTTATTTATTTTTGTATTTTAGTAGAGATGGGGTTTCATCATGTTGGCCAGGATGGTCTTGATCTTCTGACCTCGTGATCTGCCCATCTCGGCCTCCCAAAGTGCTGGGATTATGGGCATGAGCCACCACACCTGGCCTGCTCCAACATGTTTTAAGTTTTCTAGCCTCCTCTACGTGCTGGCTGCTTGAGGCTGATTTTTATACTGGGTTTTAGAAATGATTCTCTACCTAGAAGAGAGACAGAGAAGAAGTATTAAAAGCAAATGAGCAAATACAGCTGAAAATTGACATGTAATTCATGGGAATTGGATGGAATTAAGCCAAGGTGCATGAAATACACTTCATATTGTGAAAGGATAGATCTAAAAGTGATGTGTTTGCCAAGAGCAGTCCACATAGATATTTCATCTCAAACAGTGTCTTGATATTTAGAGATGAGCGTTCTCAGTACTTAATGGAGGGCAGTATACCAGGGTTGGCGCTAACCCAACCCATAACCTTTGAGCCATAGTCCCTGTAACTGTGTCATCAGCTGGTTTCATAAGAGAACATGCCTAAACCTGCCCAATCCTTGGCTGGGGATGCTTTCAGGAAAATCCAGGGTGCTGTTGAAGTTTTGTAGGTGACTCAGGTAGTGGAATTCTGCTTTTGAGTCAAGACAGAATTTTAGCTTTGCCTGGTTGGGGGTTTAGTCACTGGACCTAGCCCTCTAAGGTCATATTGAAGTAGGCAGAAAAATTGTCTAAGGAATATGTTACCTTGAAAGATGATTTCATTTTAATTGAAAGATTCACAAGATTTTTCCTTAAGATTCCACATTGATTTTAGTTGATGATGTTATTACTCCCCTCCTTTCTAGGAATAATAGGTTCAGCCTTAGGGAATGACCATCATATTTCCATCATAATCCAGAAACAACTACGATGTCCAAACCCTATGACACTGGCTTCCTAAATGAAAGCCAATGGAGAATCTTGGAGCAATTCATTCTAAATAATTGGTGAAGCTTTTTCTTAATAAAAATACAGAGCTTTCCAATTTAATTCAATAGTACTAGGTACCCACTCCACATTACTGAGATTTTTAAACTGTTATAAAATGAACATTTGGAAAGCACCCATATATCACTAGGCCTTACAAGAAGAAAAACAAAACACCTGAAATCTTCTATTTAAAGAAGACATGTAAACATACCTACGAGTGCAGATCCAATTTCTCCAAAACAGTATGCCAAGAATAACTTCATTGAATGTTGTAAAGATACAACCCTAATCAATACATTTCCTTTTTTATTTGGGGCTTGAAACTGCTGATCTAAAATGTTAATGGATGAGTTTATTTCTCCAACACAAATCCATAATATCATCAATCCAGGAAGACTGGCATAAAGAAGTTGGTTATACACATGCTATTTATTATTCAGCTAATAGATGTCTGTGTCCTGTTTAGAATCCCCAAATGATTTGCAAATTATTACATGGAGTTTAGATTATTATTTCTACGTTTAGCCACCTTTTTATCCAAATACTGATTACTTTATTAGCATATTAAGTGGAAGTGTGTTAAGCCTGCTTGGGCCAAATAGTGAGACACTGTCCCAAAAAAGAAAAAATAAATAATAACTAAAAACAGGCTAGGCATGGTGGCTCATGCCTATTATCTCAGCACTTTGGGAGGCTGAGGTGGGAGGATTGCTTGAGTCCAGAAGTTCAAGGCTGCAGTGAGCTATGATTGCGCCACTGCATGCCAGCCTGGGCAACAGAGCAAGACCCTGTCTCTAAATAATAATAATAATCATAATGATAAAAACAAAAACCCAGAAATATCAGATGAGACAGGCTAGTGTTACTGTTCCTTTATCCTCTTTTAATGAGAATTAATTTAAGCCCCCATGTAGCAAAATAATATACAAGATATTTGCAGAAGGCAAACATTGACCTCCAGACTCCTCTAACTTTCTAGACGTTGTTTATTCTTGAGCCTCCAACTTCCCCATTATTTTGCTCCAATGACTTCCCCAATCCACGAAGTTTCCTTATTTGTATTTTAAACTCATCCTCTCTACCCTCACAGCTCCTTTCCTGTAATTTTGAAATTCCTTTTAAACTCTACTTGCATCATTTTGATTCCAGAATACGTACGCACTCATTCACAACCATTTGCCTTACAGAAGACATCCCCGAAATGTGGCCCAAAGGAAGAAGCCCCTTGACGAAGGGGGTTGCCCAGATAAATGATTCATTGCCTAAAGTGATGGACTTTTTAAAATGTCATTTTTATTTTGGAATGTAGGAAACTGGTTTCACTGTCTTTTGAAGCATCATCACAGAGGCATAAACTGAGGAGCAAAGCTTATAACTGAGAGGTTTTCAATGAAAAGGGTAAGGGAAATAAACAATATCCCACCAGGAGAGAAGTCTGATAGCTCAAGTATCTCCTTTCCTCTCCTGGTCGCCTCACACGCAGAGGCAGTCTTACTAAACGTGCTGTGCAGCAGCGACATGACTCACAGTCAGCTAACAGAGCAGGAAGTCACCTGACGACAGATGGGAAAGTCCAGAGTAGATTGAACGTACTTTTTAAGAAAAGGAAATAAAGAAGGCAATTCGTAGGGCTGTCACAAGGTTAGAAACCCCGATTATATTTGCTAGTTCTGTGCAAGGCACTAGCCTGGGAATGCATTAATCTGTATATCAAGTAATTACTACCATATTTGCAAGCTGAGTAAGTAGGTTTCAGTCATTAAATAAAGAACAACATTCTTGATTGGAAGGATGAAATTATGCAATCTTCACTGGATTGGGTTAAATAACAAATTAATATCTGGGGTCTTGGCAGGGATGGTCATATGCCAAATTGTGAAGCAGAACATTGTCTTTGTCAGTGTGGTTGTCTGCTTTGGGGAGTTCTTCTCTTGTCCCAGGGGTTTAGGGAGAGAAATTGAAGTGTTTTAGTTAATCAATAAAACCAGAAATATATGAGGACTTGTTGTCTGCCAAGTCTTCTGCAAGGGAGTGTGGGGCAAATGGACAGGAAAAGATCCTTGAGGAACTCTATCTAGTTGGGGGCAACAAGATGTAAGCATCTGGAAAGGTAAGTAACAGTGTAAGAGTTGTTTCAAAGAAGAACATGATGGATTACAAAATAGCAATGTCAATAGGATGTGTTGTGGGCATTCAGAGAAAGGCGAGGTTAGTGTGGGCAAGGTGGATAAGGGAAGTTTTTGGGCAAACAGTGGATCTAGAGCTATGCTACACTTTTAAATCAGAAAGAATCTATAGGTAAGTAGCAAAGTCCAAATCAGTTATCCTAGGAATGGCAGCAGCCAAGCAGATATTTGAATGGGCTGGTGGTGCAAGTCCACAAGTCTAAAGATCTGGGTTAATCTTTGTTGAGAAAGACTGTTGAACAAAGGTGCCTCAATTTCCTCATCTGTAAAATGAGTGCAAAAAATGTCCAACCTGCCATCCAGGTTAAAGAATTCTGTAAATCTCAGTGTAAACTATAACTCATGTAATAACCTTAAGGTATTGTTAATGGTAATGTATGATGATATTAGGAATATAATTTTGCATATAGAGATACTGCTCGACTTTAAGGACTAAAATGGTAATTTGAACAGCTATACATAGGTTATGAGGAAGAGTTTGAGGTAGGGGTGCTAACTATTAATATCAAATTGCAACATGTAGGTGACCAATGAGCACTTTCATCAGCTTGCTCTGGGGTTTTGCTAGAAGCAGGATGAGGACATTTGTTTTTCAATATTATAACTAATAAAGGTATTTTCTTTCTTTCTTTCCTTCTTTCTTTCTTTCTTTCTTTCTTTCTTTCTTTCTTTCTTTCTTTCTTTCTTTCTTTCTTTCTTTCTTTCTTTCTTTCTTTCTTTCTTCCTTCCTTCCTTCCTTCCTTCCTTCCTTCCTTCCTTCCTTCTTTCTTTCTTTCTTTCCCACTATCTCTCTCCTTCCTTCCTTCCTTCCTTCCTTCCTTCCTTCCTTCCTTCCTTCCTTCCTTCCTTCCTTCCTTCCTTCCTTCCTTCCTCCTTTTCTCTCTCTCTCTTTCTCTATTTCTCTTTCTCTCTCTCTCTTTCTTTCTCTTTCCTTCTTTCTATCTTTTTTTTTTTTTTTTTCCCCAGAGTCTCACCCTATCTCCCAGGCTGGAGCACAATGGCGCGATCTCAGCTCACTGCAACCTCTGCCTTCTGGGTTCAAGAGATTCTCCTGCCTCAGCCTCCCGAGTAGCTGGGATTACAGGCGCATGCCACCATACCCAGCTAATTTTTTGGCATCTTTAGTAGAGACGGGGTTTAGCATGTCGGCCAGGTTGCAGGTATAATCTATCTAAGGATCTTTTTGTTTTCTCTGGCTATGAAAATCGTTTGCTTTCAGTGTCCTACATGAACATTACATGTTTAATCTGAACTTACAGAGCCTGCACATTGCATGGTATATGGTAAGAGCCTAGCATTGAATGGGGAGCCCATAATAAAGAGCCCATATATCGAATGGGGACTTTTTCTAGATTTAAGACACAATCTGGTAATCATTGCTTTTAATTTCTGAAGTGGGAAGCATTTTTTTCTCTTAACATATTGATAGGAAAATAATTCATGTATTTGTAGTGGGGTCAAAATTCACACATATGAATCACATGTGCACAAATAAAAAACAAAGAAATGCATCTTTATTTTCCTTCACTGAGCTCATCTTGCGCAGAGCCCCTGTTTGCATTGACAACAGGGTTTTGACAATTTCCATTCTTGACATTTTTTTTTTTAACAATTTCCATTCTTTCCGGGCTAAAATGGTTCTTTGGGGGTAAATATTCAGTCCACTGAAAGTTGAAACCCTCTTCCAGGGCAGTTTCTCCCCTCCCAAGAGTTCCTCTCTCTCTCCTTCTATTCCTAGATGAGAGAATTCTGGGCTGGCAGAGGGCGGAGGGCCTCTGACCCTGTGTTGCCCTCTGCAGAGTCGTGGCTTCTACTGAGGAGCCTGCTCTCTCAGCTCTGCTGTTCACAAAGGAGTGATTAACCCCATGCACCTCAGGTGCCAAGCTGGGGTTCCTGGCTGATGTCAGGGGCCTGCTTACACTGTACGTGTAGGCCTGGACTCTGGACTCTGACCCCATCTAGTGAGATGGCCCTACTTGCACCTACATCCTCCCTTCTGCCCCCACCCCATCCTCCTGTTGCTGTCTTATTTCTATATTGTGCCACGTGAGACTATGGGAGCTGCCCCAGGCTGGTTCTCCAGTTCTATAGACTGGAAATCTGTGAAAGACTGGCTGTTTTCCTGGCTTACACTGTGCTCACAGATTATCCCCCAACCTCTCTGACTGCCCTATGAGGTCTGGCCCTGGCCTGTCTTCCTCCCTCTAATTTGGCTCCTTTCCACAGCCCAGGAAGGCTGCCATGGGGCTGTGGTGGGGGAACCCTTCTGTGGCCAGTGCTGCCCATCCCTACCCTTTGATGGGCCCCCAGCATTCAGCTCCTCAGACCACGTAAGTGCCTTTTTAAATCTTTTTTTTTTTTTTTTTTTTTCCTGAGTAAAGCATGGCCTCTGCAGAACAGAGGGGTTTGCTTGCAGACTTTTGTCTACCTGCAATTTTCTAAGATCCATTTTCACACAAAGAACAGTAATGGCTCTTCTTCTCACTGGATTCTGCCCATTAGTTCAATAGGTAGTGACATATAAGACAATTAGGGAAAAGGAATCACCAGAAACAAATAAATATTGACCTAATGTCTCAAAAATGTTATTCTTGTTACAAATGTTTAAAGCATTTTGGTAGCTGTGACACATTTGTGAAGTGGGCGATGGTGACATCAATTCTTTGGTTGAGAGGGGCTTGATCATTCATTCTACAACTTCCATGTTCCCAGGTTATGAGTCATTCACAAAGTATTTATTCAGCAGCTATTTCATTCCAAACATTGGAGAAATAAAACCACGTTTCAATATCCTTGCATGTCTTTACATGTTACTAAGCATGCTTCAGGTAAACCACCCTGATTAAAGATTAATGGGACAGGGGTACGGGTAGACTTTTGGGAGCCCCGAGCAGTGCAAGAGCCTGGGAAGAAAGTGAAGTAGAACCTTGGAAGAGCAGTGCACCACAGTTTGAAGCAAGTGGTGAACAGTCTAGAAACAAGAGAAAAAGGGCTTTTCACCTGCAGGGACCAAAACCGAACCCAGGAGGCTCTGGGGGAGCAACTGGATGGAAAGGTCCATCCTGGAAGGAAGTCCCAAAGGTCCCAGAGGTCCATCCTGGAAGGAAGGGTCAAACCAGGGCAAGGAGGGAACTCCCATATCTTGATGCAGTGCCAACCTTACCTACCTTGAATCAGATGATTTTGTTGGTAACCAGTCCAATTTACAAAAGTATGTTTTTCTGCTGACTTCTTAGACTCTTACTGCTTTGCTTCTCACCCTGCCCCTTGCTTTTATTTTTTACTTCCTTTGTTTTCTAGAACTGGTGAATATTCAGGGAGATTTGAATGGAGACTTAGAAAGCCTGAGCAATTTAGAGTTGGGATTCAATGTCTTTGTACACTGTTATCCTTTCTACTTGGATAGCCCATTGCAAGCAGTTCTAACAAAAACCATGCACATGTGATATGAAGTCTATACATTTTCCTGCCTAGATATAGCAATGCCTCACCAGCCCATTGAGAACTACTCACTGATTTTCTAGCAGCACTGCATTAGTAAACAGGACTAATAATTTCATTCTGGCAATGTGAACCAGGTGCTAAACTTCAGTTGTTTCACTCACAATGGACTAATATGGGGGAAGATATTTTTAAAATTTGTGGTTTGAAAGTCTTTGTCACTTAATTGCAAGGAATTAATCATAGGCCTATTAGTCTATTCTTGCATTGCTATAAAGAAATAACTGAGACTGGGTAACTTACAAGGAAAAGAGATTTAGTTGTTTCACAGTTCTGCAGGTTGCACAGGAAGCATAGCAGCCTCTGCTTCTGGGGAGGCCTCAGGAAGCTTCCAATCATGGTGGAAGGCAAAGGGGGAGTAAGACATCTTACACGGCCAGAGCAGAAGGAAGAGAGAGAGGCAGCTGCTACACACTTTTAAACAACCAGATCTCATGATAACACATGATCACAAGAATAACGCTGAGGAGATGGTGCTAAACCATTTATGAAGGATCCATCCCCATGTTGCAATCACCTCCCACGAGGCCTCACCTCCAACATTGGGGATTACAGTTTGACATGAGATTTGACAGATCTAAACCTTATGACCTGCCTTGTCCAATACAGTAGCTGCTGGCCTTGTATGGCTATTTAAATTTAAATTAATTAAAATTAAATTAAGTTAAAAATTTATTTCTTCAGTCACCTAGTCACATTTTAAGTGTTCAATAATCACTTGTGGCCAGTGACACTTTATTATGTTGAGCACACAGTATTGGGCGGTAGGGGTATAGAGAATTTATATCATCATGGAAAATTGTATTGAATAATACTAGTGAAGATATTTGTGCAAAAGTACAGCTAGAGGAAGCAGTGGTTCAGGATACTTTTGTTGTTTTTGCACAGGTGCCTTGGTTCCTAGTCCACTCCTCTTTCCCTTACACTGCACTATCTCCTAACAGTTGAGGAGAAGATAAATGATGAAAGGTAGGTTAACTGCCTCCAAGTAAACACCAAAGAAGCTCTTTCCACTAAATAATTTTCAAACCTAAATAGACCAAAATTATTCCAGAAAGGCACTTTAACTGTGCTTGCACCAAATGATGGTATCAATAGTTTTGCACAGTCTGTTTATGCCACTGAGTGTATGAGGTTTGGTTACAAAGATGCTTTAGGATCATTCTTTTAGAAGAAGTGTGTCATTGTGACAAAAATGTAGGTACAAATAATACAATGAAAACGATGAGAAATGGCAAAGGTTGTAGGACAAACTGGATACATTGTTGGACAGTGGGAAATATTCTGAAGCACAAAGAATGAAATATGCAACCAGTGAAAAGTAATACATTCATACACTGCTCAACAATCAATAATAGAAGGAATAAAAAACTGATGAAATCGGGAAAAATATATCATATATCTTGTGTGTGTGTGTGTGTGTGTGTATCAAATGTATATATACAGAGAGAGTTGGGTCAATTGTAGCAAATGTGGGTGTCAGCCATACTCTCGAGTACATGCCTGAGGTCCAGACCATTTCCCCCACTAAGATATAGCAGATCAGGCAATAAATGAGAGACTTTACAGTGACTTCCTGGAGGGCCATATCACAATAACCATCCAGACCCTTGCTAGACTGGCCTTCTGCCAAGGGAAAGGAAAGCAGGAGATTCCTGAAGGCCAAAGAACACCCTCCAGGAACTGGGCTTTTGAGAAGCAGAGAGGTCAGGTCAGCCTATCCTCATATTATTCAGTGACATCAGCATCAATTCACCAGGGATTTTTCCAAGGTTACAAGCTTCCTATGATCCCCGTCTTGGAGACCTTGAAGGCAGCCTTTGACCTTGGTAGCCACGTAGTGGTGGAAAGTATTGGAGGGATCAGTGTCAAGGCTTTGCGTTTGGCTTGTGGTAGCAAAAATAAAATAGGACCCGCCAGGTCTCCCAGTCAACACAGGTAGCCTACAGTTAATTTAGGAGAAGTCTAGAGTGCAGGTTTAAAAGTCTAAAGTTAAGCACGGAAAAATGTGACTAAGGTTTCCATAAATGTAATGCCTGTTGGGATTTACATAACTTCAAAATGTACTTGCTAAGGGACTTCATAGAACATTGGAAAAACCATCAATGAGAGGAGGTTTTCCTCAGCAGGTTTTTATTGTAATTGAAGTTGCTTTATTTCAGAAAGAAGATGCCTGATGCAACTGCAACATATCCAAGTAAAGAGAAAATGTATGTCAACTTTTAAAGCATGAAAGAAATCATTCCTGCTTCTGTCTGGTAGGAATACATCAAGGAGTAATACAACATTTAACACTTTTGGTCTCCTTTTACTTATAAACAAAAGGATTGATGAATAAACTTTGAAAACCAAATCTGTTTTTGAGTAGAAGAGCTCCTAGATTAGAAAATTTTGCAAATGCTTTTTCACTTCAAATATAAAGCTGGTCTCTCACAGCAGTGACCTAACTTGAGAGACGAGAGACTGGATCTTACCATTCTTTGTTTTCCTAAAGTGTTAGCGAGATAGCACGTCTTTGATATGTGCTTATTATTTGCTGACTGCGTGAAAGGAATAGTTCTTTACACAACTTGGAAGGAAAGAGCCCAGAACAAAAACAGTACGGTTCTGACATATTTAAAGTACAGGATGTTCAGGCAAGGGAGTGAAAGTATATTAGGTTTGTTTTCAATTCATAAATCATCTAGTTCCACAAGATAATTCTGTATGTTTTGGTTAGTTTAAGAAAGATACAAATGCTTGAATATGGGCAGCATATAATCTTTTGGAAAAAAAAAAACAAAACCTTTTATTTGATTGTTCCCAGGCTTTCAGTTGAGAATTTTCCAGAGTGAAGTCACCTTCTTGCTGTGGTCTGCAGTTGTAGAAAGTCTGAAGTTAGAGTCTTTGACCAAACTCATTATTTTTTCCCCCAATGATCCTTTAGAGGATTTAACAAAACTTCAAATTTCGTTAAAGAATAAAGGGAAATACAGTACAAGCTAGAGTAGCCCAAATCTTTGTTAAAGAGAAATTATTTTTGTTGTGATTAACTCTTCTCAGACACTTAACTTTTCCAATCCAACCAGAAAGAAAGGATGGGAAGAAAGAGTCATGAGGCCACTGCTAACCCAACATTTTTCTTCTTGTTTCTGAAAAAGCAAGATTTAGGAGGCTGCAGCCTCAGTTACCAGGCCATTGGCTTCTACCCACTGTGTGAAAGTCAAAGCCTTTCTCCCATATATAGGTCCTCTTCTCTTTCTTCCTGTCTCTCTGCCAAGCAAGTGGTGTGTGTGTGTGTGTGTGTGTGTGTGTGCGCGTGTGTCCACTAAAGGACTGGTTCTCAGCTTGTGGTGATTTTGTCCCTTTTCCCTCAAAATGTATGACAATGTTTGGACACATGTTTGATTGTCACATCTTGGTACCTTACTGGTTTCTCATGGGTAAAGGCCAAGGATGCTGCTAAACATCCTACAAATGCACAAGTTAACCCACACCACAACAAATTACATGGCTCCAAATCCTGATCTAAAAGATTAGGTATGGAGGCCTCACTGGTCATTGATAGGTGTATGGGGAAGCTTCAGGTAAAGAATAGGTGATACTCCAAACTGTTTCTGGTAAAACTGTAAGATTTACGAGGTGGGTAGGCACATGGACTTTAGAACTGGAACCAGAGACCTGGGTTCACAGTGTAAATTCTGCCACTCAGTAGCAAGGTGTCATTGACAAGTTACTTAACTTCTCTGCACTTATTAGGGAAATATAATTAAAAAAAATCTCCTCCTGTATTAGTCCATTTTCATGCTGTTATTAAAGATATACCTGAGACTGGGAAATTTACAAAGAAAAGAGGTTTAATGGACAACTCACAGCTTCACGTGGCTGGGGAGGCCTCACAATCATGGTGGAAGGGAAGGAGGAGCAAGTCACATGTTGTGTGAATGGCGGCAGGCAAAGAGAGCTTGTGCAGATAAACTCCCGTTTTTAAAACCATCGGATCTCGTGAGATTCATTCACTATCACGAGAACAGCACGGGAAAGATCCGCACCCATTATTCAATCATCTCCTACCAGGTCCCTCCCACAACACATGGGAATTATTGGAGCTACAAGATGAGACTTGGGTGGGCACACAGAGCCAAACCATATCACCTCCAAATCCACAAAACCTCTTTACAAAGGTAGGAAAGTAGAAAACAACTTCACTACTGAGTCAGCATTAAACTAGTATGCAGCAGGGACAGTGGCTCACACCTGTAATCCTAGCACTTTGGGAGGCCAAGGCGAGTGGATCTCCTGAGGTCAGGAGTTCGAGACCAGCCTGGCCAACATTGTGAAACCTCGTTTCTACTGAAAATGCAAAAATTAGCCAGGCATTGGGATGGCCACCTGTAATCCCAGCTACTCGGGAGGCTGCAACAGGAGAATCGCTTGACCCCAGGAGGCAGAGGTTGCAATGAGTCAAGATCGTGCCACTGCACTCCAGTCTAGGTGACAGAGTAAGACTGTCTCAAAGAAAACCCAAAAAACAAAAAACTAGAATGTGATGTATATCACAGACAGGCAACCTGCTAAAGGGATTATAAAGAAAGAAATTTCATTCTTTTATATAGCTAAGTGGATCCAACCCATTACCTTGGATAGGTTTTGCAGTTTAGGGTTAGGTCACAGGTAGGCCTATCTCTTCCCAGGACACAGGGAGACTGGCTGTTATCTTCCTTGATTATAGTTCAAAGAGAAGGCTCTCAGATACTTTAGGAAACATTCCTGAGTATTGACACTGGCCAGAGGTTTAGTTAGCCATTAACAAGGTTTATATACATTTGACAAGGACAGAGAAAGAAACTCTGAAGAAAAGGAAAGGGTGGGATGCTCGTTACCTTATTTTTAACAGGGGGAATTAAGCCTTATTTCTAATTTGCATATGTCCTTATATCCCTCAAGTGATTTGCCTATAAAAACAGGGTAATGGCTGGGTGCAGTGGCTCACGTCTGTAATCCCAGCACTTTGGGAGGCCAAGGCAGGTGGATCACCTCAGGTCAGGAATTCAAGACCAGCCTAGCCAACATGGCGAAACCCCATCTCTACCAAAAATACAAAAAATATTCGCCAGTCTTGGTGGCGGGTGCCTGTAATCCCAGTTGCTTGGGAGTCTGAGGCAGGTGAATTGCTTGAACCAGGGAGGCAGAGGTTGCAGTGAGCCGAGATTGTGCCATTGCACTCCAGCCTGGGTAACAAGAGCAAAACTCCATCTCAAAAACAACCAACTAACAAACCAATGAAAACAAAGAACAACAACAGCAACAACAACAACAAAAAACAGGGTGATAATAGTCCCTATTTCTTAGAGCTGTTGTAAAGATTAAAGATTATATGAGTTAATATGTGTATAGGGCTTAGACCAGTGTTTGGCACTCAATAAATGTTTGCTATTAATATGCTGCTTTAAGGCAAGCCCTGGTGATAGCCAGGGTTTTAAGATGTCCCCATGATTCCTGTCCTTGGCATATAAGCCTTGTATAATTCCTTCCCCTCTAGTGTAGGCAGAAGCTGTGAAGATGAAGGGATATTACTTTATGATGAGGTTACTCATCAGTTGACTTCGAGCTCATAAAAGGGAGATTATCCATAAAGCCCGAGTGAGACAGGGCTCATGGAGGAGGCCACATGCCCAGGAACTGCCGGACAGCCTCTAAGAACTGAAACCACGCCAGGTGCATGGTCAGTGAAAGAACTGGAGCCTCAATTTTACAATCACAAGGAACTGAATTCTGCTGATCTCCAGAAAGGAATGCAGCCTGGCCAACACCTTTATTTCAGTTTAGTGAGACCCTGAGCAGAAGCTCCAGCACAACTGGGCCTAGACTTTGACCTCCAGAAACCTCGGAGTGAGTCTCTGGGCAGCCTTTTGCCCAGTTTCCCTTCTGTAAAGTTAATACATGGAAGTCAAGAATAACTGGGCAGCCGTTTCCTGTAATTCTGAATTCTGTAATGATCCCAAAGAGTGAGTGCTGGAAGAGTAGGGGTGGCTTTCTAAAAGAGACCATTTCAAGCCTGAGCACACTGGCCTGAATGTTCAACTCCTCTTTGATATTCAAGCTTTTGGTGTTCCCAAGAAGGCAGACTGAGACTCGCGTTCAGCAGGGCTCCAAACGCTTGGTGGGTTTGGCTCAAAAATATCTTATTTATAGATACCTTTTTCTCTTAGAAGTTTAAATCACTTGAAACACATGTAATTAATCTTAGTGAACAAAGAGGGGCTTTGTCAGCGATCAGAGGGTTTTGGAAGGCTACTGACATGCCCAAGAACACGCTCTCAGGCACTAGCTGACTCCCAGCAGTGGTGAGCCTCGTATCAGGTCCTTCAGCTTCAGGAGTGGGTTAAAATGGAGATGCATTTATCACCACTGGGCTCTCTTAGAGATTCTGATTAGAAAGATGGGTCCCAGGAGATTGCAATTTTAGCAAGCACTTATGACAGTTCTGAAAACAAGTTGTTTGTGGGCTAAACTATGAAAAACTCAAGGCTTAAAGGAAGCATCACCAATAGCAAGTTAGAGATTAACTTAAAGGATCAGGAAGGGTTCCAGCAGGAAGCAGTCTCCAACTCCTGTGATTGAAGAAAGAATTTCAGTGAAGAAATTTATGAGCATTGGCGTAGGTTTAAGGGAAACAATAGGGGTTGTTAAAGCATTCAGAGACTGGCAATAGCTGGAAATCGTCACCACCCATAGGGCTGAAGGAACAAGGGGAATTAACAGTGTCACTAAATCCCATTAAGTAATGGGGCTGATGCGGACAGGCCCTCAATAAAGGCTGTAGCCAAAAAGGGATGCAGCAGGTGCCAGAGACAGGGAGGGTGCATAAAAACAGGGAGGGTCAAACAGGGCGGGCACCTTCCGTGGCAGAACCCAACTGGAAGCCAGCCAGCAAGGGAGCCTGAATGCACAATCCCAAGGGGCAGCTTCTCAGTGCACTAAACAGGGCAGAGAAGGGCAGACAGGGGTGGCAGTGAAAAATCATTAGCACATTTCAAATCTTAAGAACAACATCACCAACACGAAGAACTGCTGGACAATTAAGGGAGTAGACTAAAAGACAAGTCATCTCTACTACCACTACTGCCAAGAGCATCAGTTATAGGAGAGGGCCCAGGCCAGGCATCTTGGAATCAGGAGGAGATGTGGAGGTATAAAGTCTTGGGGAAGGAGAAATGAAGATGACAGGGCAGGGCTATGGTGCTGTGCACCTGACAGATTAGCCTTTTGCAGTTAGCCCTGAAAACCATAAGAAATACATCTGAAAGTACTGTAACACCCTTTCCAAGACATTCAGAGTAGCACTCACTGTCTGAGCACCAATTCAGTGTCTTTCTTTGCTGAGAGCATTGCCAAAGCTCACTGCTGCCCCCTGGATAAAACAAACCAATTTAATGAACACTTGAAGCTCTCATCAGAAATTGTCTTATTATTGTGATTAATTCCGAAGCATCTAAATACCTCCCTAGATTACGACCACCATTAAGAGGATAGCCAATTAAAAACATTATGTAACTGGATCACATATGTCAGTTCATAGTACAGCTGAGATGTAGAGAAAAGGGAATTTCTTTATATTTTGTTTAATTGACCCTCCCAAGTTTCTACCCATTGGTAAGTGGGGGAAAGGCTAAATGTTCAATCTGACTTAAAGTTTAGTGTTCTAGTAATTTAAATAGTCCCTTAAGTCATCTTAAGTCACTATTGGATAAAGTTACTAAGTGGTTCACTTAGTTTGACCTTACCCCTTGTATTTCAACCTAGTTGAGATATTGAGGTCTAGGTGAAAGCATGGAAAAGAATGTGACTTAATGGTTCCATGTTGTGCTAATGGGATATGGATAGGCCCCGGGCTCATGACAGTTCATGGGTTGCGCAGACAGGAATCCATGTATCTGTAGTGGCCAGCCTCTTGTCCAAGGCTGTTGCCCTGTTGCTCTTCAGGGCTGAAACCTGTAGCTGGTGGTCTCCAGCTCCAGCAATGTTCTTAAAAAGAACTCGACATTCATTTCCTGATCTCTGCTTCTCTTCAACTCTAATGAACTCTAGCCCTTTGGGTTTCTGCTGCCTCCATCCCTTGGCTTGGCTATCTATCCTGTGCTGTGGGCTCACCTTGCTTGGTCATAGCAGGCCCTGTGGCAAGTCCTCCGGCTTTCATCTCAGCATCCTGTGGGGCAAGAGAATGAAGGGAGACCCCAGATTGCCAGCTAGCCCTTTCTGTCTGCTCATGCCCTTCTACCCTCTTAAGCACCCGAATGATCACATTTGGGTGTGGGCCCATCTTCACTGTAATCTTCTCACTACCATCCAAATGGGCATGCGTGGCAGCCCCTCTCCTGGGTGATCCACTCAATGTATCCAAAATATATACAATTGATCCTCATTATTTGTAGATTTGCCTATTTTCTAAAATTTATTTTTAACCCCCAAATCAACACTTGTGCTTTTGTATCATTCATGGACACGCATGACATGGTAAAAAATTTGAATCACTCATCATGCACTTTTCCAGTTGAGGTTGCACCAGGTGAAGCTCTGCCTTTTTGTTTCAGCTCTCATCCTGCAATCAAAGGTCCTTCTGCCTCCTTAGTTGCACATCTTTTCATTTCTGTGGTTTTTCTTGGTGACTTTACTGTTTCAAATGGCTCCCCACCATAGTGCAGAAGTGATGTTTGGTGTTCCTAAGCTGAAGAATGCTGTGATGTACCTTACAGAGAAAAGATGTGTTGTGGACTGAAGGTTTGTGTCCCTGCAAATTCATATGTTGAAGGCTTACCCAAAGTTTGGCTGTATATGGAAATGGGGTCTTTAAGGAGGTTTTAAGGTTAAAAGAATGGGCCTTATAATGTTATGGGGGGGGAGGTCATAAAGTGGGCCCTGATCTGATAAAATTAATTCTTTATAAAAAGAGCTTTCTCTCTCTTCTGCCCACCCTGCCCATCTCCCCCCTCAGTGGAAAAGCCGCTCAGAAGGAAAAGCCATATTTGGACAAGGCAACTGTCTGAAAGCCAGGAAGAAAGCCCTTGCCAGAAACCAAACCTGTGGGTACATTGATCTTGGAGTTTCTAGCCACCAGAACTTTGAGAAAATAGATTTCTGCTCTTTAAGCCACAGAGTCTGTGGAATTTTATTAGATCAGCCTGGGCAGATTGAGAAAACATGTCTTAGATAAGCTTCAATCAGACATGAGTTATAGTGTTACTGGTCATGAGTTCAGTGCTACTGAGTCAATAATACCTATTAAGTAAGGTTTTTACAAATAGACACACACATAAAACAAGATTATATACTGATTGATTAATGAATTAAAAATACTTATTTCCTGTTAAGAGAAGGAAAAAGCTGCAGACTGGGAGGAAATATTTGCAAGAAGACATGTCTGGTAAAGAACTGTTATTCAAAATATACTGACATGGTTTGCATCTGTGTCTCCACTCAGGTCTCATGTTGAATTATAATCCCTGGTGTTGGAAGTGGGTCCTGGTGGGAGGTGATTGGACCATGGGGGTGGATTTTAATGGTTTAGCACCATCCCCCTAGTGCTGTCTCATGACAGAGCTCTCAGGAGATCAGGTTATTTAAAAGTGTGTGGCACCTCCCCCTTCTCTCTCTTCCCCCTGCTCTAGCCTTATAAGATGTGCCAGCATCCTCTTTGCCTTCTACCATGATTGTAAGTTTCCTGAGGACTCCCCAGAAGCAGAAGCCTATGCAGCCTGCAGAACCATGGGCCAGTTAAACCTATTTTCTTTATAAATTACCCAATCTCAGGTATTTCTTTATAGCAGTGTGAGAATGAACTAATACATATATAAAGAGCTCTTAAAATTCAACAAAAAGAAAACGAATAACCTGCTGAAAAAGAAGGGCAAAAGACATGAATATACACCTCATAAAAGAAGATATACGAATAGCAAGTCAACACATAAAAAAAGCTCCACATCATACGTCATCAGGGAATTGCAATTTAAAACAGCAATGCAGGCCAGGCACGGTGGCTCATGCTTGTAATTCCAGCACTTGGGGAGGCTGAGGCAGGTGGATCACCTGGGGTCAGGAGTTTGAGACCAGTCTGGCCAACATGGTGAAACCCCATCTCTACTAAAAACACACAATTAGCCGGGTGTGGGTGGTGCATGCCTGTAATCCCAGCTACTTGGGAGACTGAGGCAGGAGAATGGCTTGAACCCACTAGACGGAGGATGCAGTGAGCTGAGGCTGTGCCACTGCACTCCAACCTGGGTAACAGCGCGAGATTACATCTCAAAAAAAAAAAAAGAACACCAGTCCCATCCAATGAAATCCCTATCATAAGACCTCATTTAACCTTAATTACTCCCTTAAAGGGCCTTATCACCAAATATAGTCCCCTTGAGGGTTAGGGCTTCAACGCATGAATTCTGGGAGGACACAATTTGATCTAAAACCCTGTGGCACATACAGACATTAGAATATTTGTCAGCACTAAAAAGAAAGCAGCTGTGAAGCCATGAAAAGACATGGCGGGATCTTAAACGCATAGTACTAAGATAAAGAAACCAATCGGAAAATCTCTATACTGTGTGACTCCGACTATATGACATTCTGGAAAAGGCAAAACATAAACTATGGAGACAGTAAAAAGATCAGTGGTTGCCAGGGGTTAGGGAGAAGTGAGGGATGAATAGGCAAAGCACAGAGAATTTTTAGGGTGATGAAAATACCCTGTATAATACAATACTGTAACGGTGGGTATATCTCATTATGCACTTGCCACAACTCATAGAATGTACAACACCAAGAATGAACCCTAATGTAAACCATGGATGTTGGGTGATTATGTAGGCTCATCAACTGCAGCAAACGTACCACTCTGTGAGGGATGTTGATAGTGGGGGAGGCTGTGCGGGGAGAGGGGCAGGAGCAGGTGGTAAATGGTAGCTCTCTGTATTTCCTGCTTTACTTTGCTGTGAATCTAAAATTCCTCTAAAAAATACTCTATTTAAAAAGAAAAAAATAAGTGCTGTGAACAGAGGCTCACAGGAACACAACTATGTATTTCTCTTAAGAGCAATGGTTTAGTACTTGCTAATTCAGTGTTTGTGGTGGAGGGGAAGAATAATTTTTTTCTTTAATCCCCATAGGTTCTGGCCCCTGTAACAAAAGACAGATTAGCAAGAGAAAAACAAACAGAAGTTTATTAACAGATATATTTCATATATACGTGGGTGACACCCAGGTAATGAGAAGTTCTCAAAGAGGTGGTTTTGAATTCCAGCTCACATAGCATTTTCATCAAAGAACACTAAATTTTTAGAAAAGTGACAGGATAAAGGAAAAGGATTTTGAGTCCCTAGGGGTGGTAGTTTGGGGGAAGGCAAATTAATGACAGATAAAGGCCAGTTAGTAAAGCCCTTAATGTAGATTTCTCTGGTAACATTTTCAGGCCAATAAGGGTCCAAAGTTGTGCTCAGTGTTTACCTTTGTTCTCCCCAGTGAGGGCAGGGAGGAAGGAAGATGCCTTTTATCTTTGCATAACTATGTCTTGCTTTTAGGCCAACAGAGAGAGGGTAGAGAGCTTTTCTGTATCCACTTCTTCTTAACTGTTTCAGCTCAACAATTCTTCATATCTGGGGACGACGTGTTCTGGTCTCCCACAGCAGTGACCATAATAAGCATAACTATGGAAAATAACAACAATTAGCTGGATATACTCCTACTCTAGGTCAAAAGTCAGGAAAGGACAAATAGGACATTCGTGTGGCTCTCCTGCCTCCCCCATCTTCCTCCTTTTCTTCTTCCCACTTCTCTGGGGTCCGAAAGGAACAGTCCCCTTTCCCCACCTCACATACTGGCCTTCACTAACCCACTTCCTATTCTTGAATTACCTTATCAGAACTCTGTGATCTGGCTGGTCAGGCAGACTCATCTGTAAGCTAAAGAGCAGATAAAGACATGGAAATAATCTTTTGTCAAGGTATTAGGCAAGTTTATAAAGCTAATGTCATGCTGCAAAGTCCTATTATGGAATGCCAGAAGGTGACTATTATCTTCTATTTCACTGGATTCCTTCTCTAACAATCCCCTTAATTTCCCCTGTATCCCTCCTTCCTTCTAGATATTCCAGGTCAATGAGGGGAAATTGATGTACTGGCCAGGCAAGAAGAGCAAAGTTCATTAATCATTTGTAACAAGTTGTCCTCATTTTCCCTGAAAGCCTCATAGAGCAGAGCTCTGTACCCTGAACGTGATAGGGGCTCAGTAAAAGACTTCACTAAGTTGGAAGCTATCAAGAACTGCTATGTGGTTGCCACACCTCCAACCTGCAGGTGTTGATTAGTATCTTTTTTCTTTCCTTCTTCCTCCATCGTCACACCTTAGTGATCCTGCAGCCAAATATTCCTTTAAGGAAAAAAACCCCTTAAATACACAATCATCATGGTAACTGACGCCTTCTCTCTCCTATTCTGAAGCTCTGCCCCTCCCAAGAGGCACCGACTATCACCAAACCACATGGTTGGCAGGTTTTCATCAAATATCTTCATATCCTCTCAGAATGTAGGTGGCACTTGGGGAAATGCTCTCTAACAACTTGAAATGAGACTGCATTTGATGAGTGAAATTCAGAAAGGAGCTTGCCAGACCAGCACAGCCATGGAGAGTAACTCTACTGAATGACTACTGGTAAACTTAACAGAATGTAGGAACACAGAGAAAAAAGAAATGTCAACCAGATAGGAAATTAATCAGCAGCAGGCACAGATGACAAAAAGACCCATAAAAGCATGTGGCTGAGAAGAAGGTACTCGGTCAGTGACTATGTATTTGGTTTGTCTGGCAAGTCTATCTGTAATTTAGAAATGGGCCAGGTGCGGTGGCTCACGCCTGTAATCCCAGCACTTTGGGAGGCTGTGGCGGGTGGATCATGAGGTCAGGAGTTCAAGACCAGCCTGACCAATATGGTGAAACCCCGTCTCAACTAAAAATACAAAAATTAGCCGGACATGGTGGTGTGCACCTGTAGTCCCAGCTATTCAGGAGGCAGAGGCAGGAGAATCGCTTGAACCCGCGAGGCAGAGGTTGCAGTGAGCCATGATCGGGCCACTACATTCCAGCCTGGGCAACAGAGAAAAGAAAAAAAAAGGAAAACAAAAGAAAGAAAGAAATGGAAATAACAGGCCATCAGAGTCTAATGCCATTGTGCCCTCATTACCTTTCTTGGCACTTCATGCCTAACAACCAATCTAGCCGGGCGTGGTGACTCACATCTATAATCCCAGCACTTTGGGAGGCTGAGGCAGGTGGATCACTTGAAGCCAGGAGTTTGAGACCAGCCTGGCCAACTTAGCAAAATCCTGTCTCTATTAAAAATACAAAAATTAGCTGGGCGTGGTGGTGGGCGCCTGAGTCCCAGCTACTTGAAAGGCTGAGGAATGAGAATCACTTGAATCCGGGAGGCAGAGGTTGCAGTGAGCCGAGATCATGCCACTGCACTCCACCCTGGGTGACGGAGCGAGATTTTGTCCCAATAAATAAATAAATAAAATTAAATAAAAATAAATAAAATTAAATAAATTAACAACCTACCTGATGTTAATGTAACTTGTTTAAAATAAGGGAATGGGCTGCTCAGGCCACCGTGAGTATAAAATTCTCAATTTGCATTCTAACTTTATACCTCATTATCTCGTGGGCTTTGAGTGAGTCAGCATCTCCAGTCTAGCCAATCCTGGGACACTTACAACATCATTTCTGCACCTACAAAATTATGGACCAGATTTTGGAGAGTAACGAGTTCACCAAGGTAATTGCCAGTTTGTGGGGTCTGTCTGGGGATCAGTGAGTGTTCACATTATTCTCTAACGCTTCTTTATTTTGATTGAACATGTCAGGGCTCAACAATTGTTAGGTAATGCACAAGAATGATGTTTCCTTTGTTAGGTGATTCTATTGCTTCTCGTTGCCAGTCTGGTTGGAAATACCCCGGGGGCCTTGTTATAGGCCACAATACTGGATACTTCTGCTTCTGGTGAGATGAAGCTCTCAAGAGTAATGTTTGTAAAATACAGAGTAAACTTATTTTAAAAATTACCAATACTTTTACAACTGTAGGAAAAAAGTTTCTGGGGAGTTTGAGCTTAAGAGGAACTTCTACCCCTCGTCCCAACCCTCCCACCCAGTTTCTCTATCTAGATCAGAGAGGCAGTACACATGCTATAAATGTGGGATTTATATTCTAAGTTTTTCCATCTTGCCTTGTATCAAGAGGTGGCAATAAGTCAAAGGAGTACGTTAAGTTGTTTCACTTTGACGGTTGGCTGAAACTACTATGTCTACCTTCAAATTAAACTTGAAAACACATTTAAAAATATACCCAAGATCGCGGTTGATTGGCTTGGCCATTTTCTAGTAACCTTTCTTCATTTCTGGACAGGTACCAGTGCCGTGTTTGTGTATTTTGCCCTGGTGCCATGAGGACACTTGAGCTGAGAGCAGACTGTTTTTATTCCTGAACAGTGCAAAAGAGCACCCTAGCAGCGAGTGTTAACCACATACATCTTAAATAGGATTTGGCTTGCACTGTGATTCTGACCTGATAACAGGCATCAATCCTATAATGTTCTTCATCTGTCGTATAACTCAGGTCAGCCTCATTCTTGATAATGTGACTCTGGTTGTGACATTCATCTATTCTCCCAAGAGATTTCACTTGGATTTTCTTGGCCAGCTTTTTGTGGGAGCAGAAGAAACTCTGCTGCAGTGAAAGAAAATGCATTTATGTTTTAGATTAACATTAGAGTCTTGAGATTTCAAACCTAACATGTAAGTTGTTCATCTGCCTGTCTCTATCCAGTCCCAGGACATTAGAGAGGGAATTGGAAATGATTAAAGTGGACTTGGTTTGATTGGAGAGTCAGAGACCTTGGAAGTCAAGTTCAGATCCCCAACAGGAAGCTGTAGATGGGTAAGGAGAAGAAATCTCTCAGTAGATATCTCTGCATTGCTTGTCTGTCTGTGCGGTGGGCATTGTCTACTCTAGATTCAGTCTCAGGAAAGGAGGCTAGTGTCTCTCATATGACACAATCACATTCTAAACCTTGAAGACTGGAAAAAACAATGCATAGCTTTTTTGGTTTGGAGTACTATTATTGAATGTTTAATATCTGACATCATCAACTTGAGTGCTAAAGTGTATGGATCAAAGGGCTGGGTGTGGTTTATTCTAGTGTAGTACATAACCTCCTGTAAGTCGCAGGTTAAGAAAACAAGAAGTTCTGTGACTTCTACCAAGCTCGATCATTTGTAACATCCAGCAAAAGAGGATGCTATGTGAATGCAACTTTGGAATATCATGTGCAACTACTTAAAAGAAGTAACTTGTGAAGAAAGTGCTTAACAAGAGAAGAGAAGTTTAGGCAGCTTCTGGGCTTTACAAACAGTGCTATATGGAAGAATGAACAGAAGCAACACTGAATGGACATTGGTGAAGCAGAGCCCCAGCAAGTTCCACAGCCTGCACGTGCCTATAGCAGCAGCAAACACAGACTTCCAGTGGACTTCCAGTCCAGTCCTGGAAGAAGTCGAGCTCAGGCCATGTCTTCTGGAAGTGATGCTTCCGGGCAGATTGGCCCACTAGGCTTGGCATTGGTTTGCTAGCTGTAGAGGAACTGTCAGGCTTCCAAAAACTAGCTCAGATTGGGTCTGAATTCCCCCAGGAAGTACTGCGCTCTGTGTGTGTGTGGGGGGGGGGGGGGGGGGGCGGGGGGGGTGGGGTGGGGAGGAGGCGACTATTACCCATCAGTTGCCTGAAAGACCTAGTTCTTGGAAAAAAACCCCGAGGAAGTAGGTGGCTTGTTGTTAGGGAACTTGGAGAGAGATAAACTCACTTTGTTGTGGAGCATTAGGTTGTAAATTATGCATTGGCAGAGAACATGCCTTTAGTTCTCAGTGCCGATGCATTTAAGGTAGACTATGCAGAAGGCTACAGTTTTTCTTATTGTTGACTGAATTTTGTTGTTGAAAATAGTTATACAATGAAGGCTCTCTCACTACCACCATCACCACACACACACAAACACACATACACACCCCTGAACTCAAACAGGCATCATTGTAAACATGTGCACTCCACCTGCCCCCACCCCCATACCACCATCCGCACTCTTGATTCACAAGAATCCACGGTTACATAAACATATTCTTCAAATTCACATTTTGGGATTCCTAATAATTATTTTTTATTTTATTTTCAATTAAATGCACACATGTTAAATGTACAGTTTGGCAAGTTTTAACAAATATAGACACGAAGTAACCACCATAACAAACAAAATATAGAACATTCCCATCACTCTAAAACGTTTCCTCATGCCCTTTGATAGTCAATCCCCTCAGCTCCCGCCAGGTACCAGGCAGCCACTAATACACTTTCAATCAATACAGATTAGATTTTCCTGTTCCAGATTTTCACAGAAATAGAATTATACCATATGTACCTTTTGACATCTGGCTTTGTTTTTACACAGCATAATGCTTTCAAAATGTTAAGATTTATGTTGTTGCATAAACTTGTAGTTTATTCCTTTTATTTATTTATTTTTTTTTTTTGTGAGATGGAGTCTCGCTCTGTGGACCAGGCTGGAGTGCAGTGGTGCGATCTCGGCTCACTGCAAGCTCCGCCTCCTGGGTTCACGCCATTCTCCTGCCTCAGCCTCCCGAGTAGCTGGGACTACAGGTGCCCGCCACCATGCCTGGCTAGTTTTTTGTATTTTTAGTAGAGACGACGTTTCACCGTGTTAGCCAGGGTGGTCTCCATTTCCTGACCTCATCATCTGCCCGCCTCGGCCTCCCAAAGTGCTGGGATTACAGGCATGAGCCATGGAACCCTGCCGCTTTGTTCTTTTTTGTTGCAGAGTAGTGGCATGCCATTGAATGGATACACCACAATTTATTTTTCCATTTACTTCTTGATGACTATTTTTCTTGTTTTTAGCTTGGGTTATAATGAATAGGTACCAATCTTTGCATGGGCATATGTTTTCATTTCTTTTATGTACATCTTAGGAATACTATTGCTGGGTCATTTGATTTCATTTATTTTTCTCTGTTTTTTGTGCATTTTTCTATACATTAATTTCTGCTCTTTATGATTTCCTTTCTTCAGATTAAGTTTTCTCTTCTTTTTCTAGCTTTAAGGTGAAACCTTAGATGATTGACTTCAGGATTTTCTTTTCTTTTCTTTTTTTTTTTTTTGAGATGGAGTCTGGCTCTGTTGCCCAGGCTGGAGTGCAGTGACAACATCTTGGCTCACTGCAAGCTCCGCCTCTCGGGTTCAGGCCATTCTCCTGCCTCAGCCTCCTGAGTAGCTGAGACTACAGGCACCTGCCACCTCGCTCGGTTAATTTTTGGTATTTTTAGTAGAGACGAGGTTTCACCATGTTAGCCAGGGTGGTCTCGATCTCCTGACCTCGCAATTTGCCCACCTCAGCCTTCCAAAGTGCTGGGAGGGATTTTCTTTTCTAATGTAAGTATGCAGGACTTTGAATTTTCCTTTAAAGAACTTTGATGCACCTCACGAATTTTTATATATACCTCACAAGGCAATCCTTGCTTTATCTAGTAGGAAAGAACCATAAAAACAATGATGCTAGCTGAAATCTTGCAAAGTGATCTTAATAATAAATAGAAAAACATTACAACTGTTCTGTGACATTTTACATTTTTTATCATGACATTAAAAACTCTTACTGTCTTTTATAAATGTGTAGGAAAATGAAAAAATGGTGAAACTTTTTAATACTGTAATTTAAAATATTAGAAACATTAAGAACAAAACTATTTTGTGTCTTTGTAAAAACTTATCAGTCAGCTCTCAGTTCCTACTCTGCTTTGGGATAGTGTGAGCTTCGTTTTGTACACACATGACTTCCTCCAGTTATAAACCCAATAAGCTCTGCGGGGAAAAAAACCCACAAACAACTTATGAGAGAGTGAATGTAGAGTTTCAGTTTGGGAAAATGACAAAGTTCTGGAGATGGCTGGTGGTGATAGTTACACAGCAGTATGAATGTGTGCAATACCACTGAACTGTATCCTTAAAAATAGTTAAAATGGTATATTTGATATTATGTCTGTGTTATGCAATTTAAAAGATGTTATCAGGAGTAGTTTGGTCAATGCTTGATGCTTTCTCATTGTGTAATTTATGATATGAAGTGATCTTCTTTTCCTTTCCTCTGTGAATTGTCAAACTCCTTTCTAAGTTTAGGTCAACTTCCAACTTCTTATTCTTTGTATTTTCAATGGCGTGAAATATCTGAGAGTTCCTGTCATGTAAAATTTTTGCTGACATCACTTCTTTTGGGACACATCTTCATCCTTTTCATCATAAATGCTCTTTTCATTTGTTACTTTCATCAAGTCCTTTGCGTACCTAGTCTCTCAAAAAGTGATAATATTAACATTTCCATATCAGCTATTTTTGTCTGTAATTCCATCTACATTCAATACAAATGTTTCGCTTTCAACGTTATAACTTTTTGTTTGCTTGCTGCATTTTCATCTTTGTTGGCCAATTTCTTCTTTTGGTCATCGAATTTTATAAAATGCCATGTGAGTTTATCAATGGCAGACAAAGAGGAAACAGCTTTCCTATATGTATGTGAACTGAGTATGAAATGCACAGCAACCAATCACCAACAGCCTTTAGAAGAAGGGATGTGATTGGTCACAGATCATGATACTCATAATGTTACTTGTATAATTATTCATGGACTGATGTGCTAAGAATGAAGTTTATATTTTATGGAATTGCTTGCAGCTAATATACTGTGGTAACAGAAATGTGGTAGCTGAACCATGTCGTTGGGGGACTGGTGTTATTTTTTGGTAACTGACATCTGTGCATATTAGGACCTGTGCAAAGCAAGGATAACTTGTACCTGTGTTTTCTTTCCTTCTAATTTCTTTTTGATCCATGAGCTATTCAGAACTGTATTGTTTAATTTCAAAATATTTGGAGATTTTTCAGGTATCATTTTAATAAACCTTTTAGTTTAATTTCATTTTGGCCAGGGGACATTCTCTGTGTGAATAAAGTACTTTTACATGTATTGCAATGTGTTTTATGGTCTAGCATATGGTCTATATTAGTGAATGTTCCATGTGCATTTGAAAAGAATGTGTCTTGCTGGGTGTAGCAGCACCAGCCGTGCAGCATTCTACTAGGCCAAGTAGCCTATTTGGGTATAACATTTTATTAGGCCAAGTGAACTGATGGTGTTGTTAAGGTCTCCAGATCTTTACTGATTTTCTTTCTTTCTTTCTGTTTTTTTGTTTTGTTTTGTTTTTTGTTTTTTCTTTTGAGATGGAGTCTTGCTTTATTTCCCAGGCTGGAGTGCAGTGGTGTGATCTTGGCTCACTGCAACCTGCACCTCCCGAGTTCAAGCAATTCTCCTGCCTTAGCCTCCCGAGTAGCTGGGACTACAGGCGCCCGCCACCATGCCCGGTTGGTTTATCATTATATTTTTAGTAGAGCTGGGGTTTTACCATATTGGCCAGGCTGGTCTCAAACTCCTGACCTTGTGATCCACCCAACTTGGGCTCCCAAAATGCTGGGATTACAGGCATGAGCCACCGCGCCCAGTCGATCTTTAATGATTTTCTATTGACCTTTTCTATCAAGTACTGAGAAAGAAGTATTGAAATCTCTATAATTGTGGATTTGAATATTTCTCCTGTCAATCAATCCATCAGTTTTTGTTTTATATATTTTGAAACTTTGTTATTAAGTACATATTTTTAGGATTGTTATGCCCTCTTGTTGAATTGATTCTGTTATTACGATGTGATCTTATTGATCCCTGATAATAGTCTTTTTCCTGAAGTCCATTTGTCTGACATTAACATAGTCACTCTAGATTTCTCATGATTGGTATTGACGTAGTATAATTTTTTTCATTCTTTTACTTTGAACTTATACATGTCTTTATATTTAAGTCTATTTCCTGTAGCAACTCACAGTGGGTCTTTCTTCTCATACAGTCTGGCAATCTCTGCCTTTGAATTGGGGTGGATGTACATGTAAAAATGTGAAATCCAAATGTAAAATAGTGGCTATTTACATTTAATGTAATTATTGATATAGTTGAATTGAAGCCTACCATCTTGCTAGATAAATTCTATTTGTTTTATCTGTTCTTTGTTCTTTTCCTTGTCTCTTGCCTTACTATCTTTGGGATTGAGTATTTTCTCTCTATAATGGATTTATTCACTGTATCTCTTTATTTTGTCTAGATTTTATGTTATGAACATACATTTTTAACTTATCACAATCTGTCTTCAAGTAATATTACAGCCTTTCATATTTAAAGTAAAATCCTTACCATAGTATACTTCCGTTTCTTCCTTCCTATGCTTTATGCTATTTTTTGTCATTCCTTATGCTTTTGCATGTATTATAAACCCCGCAAAATAGATTGGCATTACGTTTTGCTTTAAACAATTATTTTTGGGAGAATTTTGTTTGTGTGAGGAAAGAAGTCATACTTACGTATTTGTTTTTCTAGCATAAGGGTCAGTTTCCGTCTGTTGTTTTCATTGTGCCTGAAGAATTTTCGAGCTGTACTACCTCTACTGATGACATTTTTCTCAGTTTTGTTTGAAAGATATTATTACTAATTTTCCACATAGTTTTAAGTCATCAGGATCTTGTTTCATCACTTTGAAGATATCATTTTTAATCTTCCAGCTAAAAACAGCCACATAATGCCATATAATGATGAATATGTGGTATTTGGTATCATTGTTCTCTATTTCCTGTAGCTGTTTTAAAAAATTTCTCTTTATCAGAGGTTTCTAGAAATTTGATTATGATGTCTGTTGGTGTAGTTTGAGAGTGTGTGTGTGTGTGTGTGTGTGTATATATATATATATATAAAATGAAAGAAAACAACTGGATATTACAGGGCTCAAAAATATAATACATAAAATGAAAAATTTATATTAGACAAAACTTATGGAAGACTGACATCTACAGAAGAAACTATCAGGAAAGATATATATGTGTGTGTGTGTGTGTTTATACATAATTATAAACACACATATATATTTATATATCCTCACATTTGTTGAGATTCTTGGATCTGGGCATATATAATTTTCACAAAATTTGGAATTTTCTGGCCAATATTCTTAAATAAGTAAATATACATATATATGTATATTTATATGTCTTTTTCCTTGCTTTCTGAGACTCCATTAGACTGCTCAGTATTCTCTGACAGGTCACTGAGGTCTATTAACTTTTTGGTATTTTTTCTCTCTGTGATTAAGCTTGAATAGTTTATATTGCCATTATTTTCAAGTTCACTGATCTTTTCTTCTGTTGGACCCAATCTGCCATAAATTCGGTCTAATAAATTTTACATTTTATGTGTTGTATTTTTCAGCCCTGTAATATCCATATTGTTCTCTCTATAGCTCCCATTTTTTCCCTTATTTTGTTTATGTTTTTCTTTAAACAACATGATTGTAATTGTAGTAACTGTTTTCTTTAGTTGTTGTTCTGACAGGGTTTTGCTCTGTTGTCCTGGCTAGAGTGCTGTGGTATGAACATGGCTCACTGCAGCCTTGACCTGTACTCAAGCAATCCTCCCTCTTCAGTTTCCTGAGTAGTGAGTAGTTGAGACCACAGGTGTGGGCTTCCATGCTAATTTTTTTATATTTACGTTTTGTAAAGATTGGAGGGTGTCCTTATGTTGCCCAAGCTGGCCTCAAATTCGTGGACTCAAGTGATCCTCCAGCCTTGGCCTCGCAAAGTGCTGAGATCACAGGCTTGAGCAATTGGGCCAGCCTACTTTTAAACTTTAAAATATTCTTATATGCTAATTTCATCATTTGTATTGGCTATTTCTCCTCTCTCTCTCTCTCTCTCTCTCTCTCAACCTGTTTTCAGGACTAGTCAAGTGCAATAGTGAGGAGGGGGTGAAAGCATAGAACACAAAATTTGATCTGTAACTGACTGTGAACAGTAAATTAAAATAACTCATTACCTTCAGACCAGCCCTGGTTGTTCCTATTGACTAATTATCTCCCTGATTACGGATCACATTTTGTGGCTTTTCTTTTGCATATCTAGTAATTTTTCATTGATTGGTAGACATTATGAATTCTATGCTGTTGAGTGTTTCAATTTTGTTATCTTTCTTCAAAATGCTGAATATTATGAAGCAAGAAATGAGATAACTTGTCATCTGCTTGATTTTAGATACTTGTTTTTAAGCTTTCTTAGGATCATTGTAAAATAGTCTTTATTCTAGAGCTAGTTTAGACTTACTACTAAGACATAACCCTTCTGGAGTCCTTACTGAATGCACTGGGTATTCAGTGAGGCCTCTCCATTCCGGCTGGTAGGGATCCAAATTTCTCCCAGATGTGTTTGAGTTCAGGAAGTTGTTCAGCTTATATTACTGTGGCAGTTATTCTTTCCTCAACCTCATGGAAATTTAGCCTACCATGCACAGATTAGTATTCAGCCAAGGAGTATTAGTATCTGGGCCTAAGGGGATTGTTGGATTCTTTTCCTTGTGCAATTTTTCCCTCTCTGGCACTCTGCCACACACATAGCAGAAATCTCAGTGTCTCCAATCTTCTATATCTGTCTCCTCCATTTAAGGAGATCACCAGACTTTCTTTCCTCTTCCTGTGGTCTGGAAGTTGTCTCCACACAGAAACCTGTAACAATCAGAGGGTCACCTGGTTTGTTTCTCTTCTCCCAGAGGATCACAGTCCAGCTGTGCCTGCTGTCTAAATATCTGAAAAACATTGTTTCACATATTTTGTCTATATTCCTAGTTGTTTCTAGAAGAGCAAATTCCCACAACAATTCTTCCCTCATGGGCAGGTGAGGAAGTATATTGTGTATTTTTTTTTAAAAGTATTTTTTAAAAAGCTTGACCTAAACTATTTTTAATCAATTTAATAAACAGTCATGAATTCCCTCTGTGAGTCAAGTCTATTGCAGACACCAGTGAAAACGAAAGCAAACAACATTCCCTGTTCTCCTTGTCCTTTCATTTAGTTGGGCAGTAGACACGAAGCAAATAATTGTACAAATGTTTAACTATAATTTCTGATAGATACTGAGAATGTAAGGTGAAGGGTGAAATGGAAGATGATTACTAAGTGACTTAGAATTTGGTGCACTGTAGGGTACTTTGAGGAAGAAGCATTTACACAGAAACTTAAGGAATAAGCAAATGTCAGTCAAGAAAAGAGTAAAGACAGGAGGGTTCTAGGGAATATTCAACTGAACACAAACGAAATTTTGGCTTTATAAAGTTTTCATGGGTGAAGTAAATGAAGGACAACGTTCCCATAGTCTTTGGTGTTTGTTGGCTATGACAATGGCTAGCTGGGATGTCATTAGGAGTTGCTTTACTTGAGTGGAGTAAGTGGCACTCACTGGGCCTGACATCAAAGTTGAGAGCAAGTGTCTGTGTTGTCTTTTTTTGTGTGTGGTGTGGGGAAGGGGTGGAGAAGAGAGAAATGGGAGAAGAAACTATAGAAAACCAGAATATGTCAATCCAAAATATGCCTTGTTGACAAAAATTATTTTTGAGCTAAAGATCATTAGGAAGCAGCAGACAAAGGGGAAACTCTCCTTATCCTCCTTTTTCCCTCCCTGAAGACAGGATGTAAATTCCCCCCTGCTGGAGAGCTTTATATCCTCATCAGCCCAGATACAGCACCAAAGGAATCTGCAAACAAACATCTTTCTGTTAGTTTTCTCCCATATTTACCTTCCCACAGTTTCCTCTCTTTAGAAGCCTAAGACTACTCTCCTTCATCTTGTCCTTTCTCTACAAATTGATTGTTCTTTGTTGAAGACACTTTAGGAGCCAGAGTTCTAGGCCAGTGCTTTGAAATCATTCTTACTGAGTTTTCTCCAGTGTGATGTGCACTGCATGTGTTAATAAACGTGTTTGTTTTCCTCTTGTTCATCTGTCTTTTGTTACAGGAGTCTGTCCCAACTAAGAACTCACAGGAGGCGTGGCGCAGTGGCTCACATTTGTAATCTCAACACTTTGGGAGGCTGAAGCTGGTGGATTGCTTGAGTCCAGGAGTTTGAGACTAGCCTGGGCAACATGGTGAAACCCCGTCTCTATCAAAAAAACAAAAAAAAATTAGCCGGGCATGGTGGTGTGCGTCTGGGGTCTCAGCTACTTGGGAGGTGGTGGGAGGATCACTTGAGCTTAGGAGGTGGAGGTTGCAATAAACCATGATTTGCCACTGCACTCAAGCCTGGGCGGCAGAATGAAAACCCCTCTCAATGAAAAATAAAAATAAAAGACTTATGGGTTTTGAGGAAGATTTTTATTCCTTTCCTGACAAAACTCTCATGGTTTTAACTTATGCTTATATACTGTTAATATCAAAATTGTATCTTTATATTAGGTCACGCCAGTGTGCTTCCAGTTGGTGAATATCTTCAGCTAATTGTCTCTCAGGTCCCTCAAACTCAGTATTCTCAAACTTGGCTTCCTAGCATCCTCACTCTTTAGCTAACAGTTCACTGGTTACTCAGGCCTGAAGCCTGGGTGTCGTTCTTGTCTTCTTCCTCTCTCTCACTTCTCTTTGCCCAGGTCATCTCCCCACACTCTTTAATCTTTTTATTTATTTATTTATTTGAGACGGAGTCTCTCTCTGTCACTCAGGCTGCAGTGCAGTGCAGTGGCGCAATCTTGGCTCACTGTAACCTCCGCCTCCTGGGTTCAAGTGATTCTCCTGTCTCAGCCTTCCGAGTAGCCTGGATTACAGGCTCAAGCCACCGTGTCCAGCTAATTTTTTTTGTATTTTTAGTAGAGACGAGATTTTGCTATATTGGCCTGATCTCAGGTGATCTGCCCGCTTTGACCTCTCAAAGTGCTGGGATCACAGGCCTGAGCCATCATACTGTCCTAACTCTTCAGCTAACGTTTCACTAGTTCACTGGTTACTTAGGCCTGAAACCTGGCTGTCGTTCTTGTCCTCTTCCTCTCTCTCACTTCTCATTGCCCAGGTCATCTCCCCACACTCTTTAATCTTTTTTTTTTTTTTTTTTTTTTTGAGACAGCGTCTCACTCTTGTCTCCCAGGCTGGAGTGCAGTGGTGGCACAATTTCGATCTCGCCTCACTCAACCTGTACCTCCTGGTTTCAAGCAATTCTCCTGCCTCAGCCTCCCGAGTATCTCGGATTACAGGCACTGGCCATCATGCCCGGCTAACTTTTGTGTTTTTGTAGAGCCAGGTTTTCACCATGTTGACCAGGCTGGTCTTGAACTCCTGACCTCACGTGGTCTGCCCACCTCAGCCTCCCAAAGTGCTGGGATTATAGGCATGAGCCACTGCCCCCCGCCCACATTTAATCTGACTCTCCTCTGTCTCGTTACTCAAAGTGCTCTAAATTAACCCCCCAGGAGCTCTCACTTGACCTCCCTGACAGCATCCTGATTGGTTTCTTTGGTACTATTTTTGGTGCCCCTCAAATCTATCTTTCACAAATCCCTAGAGGTAGGGGGAATAAATGAGGAAGGTGCAGGGCCCAGAAAGGTACCAGAAATTAATGAAGTGGGCTGACTGGGACTATGATAAAATAAGATTGTGTCCATCCAGAAAAGGTGAGCACTCCTCAGCCGCAGCCATTTGTTGTTTTGCTGGAATGGGAGTCCACTTTTGCCAGATCTTCGTTTAAGAGAAGCTGGAAAACCAGACTTGTATGTGAAATCTCTTGATTTTAAATGCTTGCAACTGCTTGGACCAGACACAGCCTGTATCTAAGCTCTGCCTCTGCTCAGTGGCACTCCTTTTCTAAAAAATAGTCTTCAGTGGCACTTAATATTTATGGGATAAAGTTCCCACTCCTGGACCTAGTGGAGCATCTGAAACAGTTTTCTTTTCCCTTCCCAGTAGTTCTGAATTTTTGCTCAGTATTCTGTAAACTATGCAGACCTGGCCCCAGGAAAGAGGAAGACAGAGACAAGTGGAAGAAAAAAGCTGTTGCTCAGCTTCGGGTTTACATGTTAAAGTCCGTAAGGAGACAGCAGATTCAGAAATCAGGCTTTCAAGAGACAGGAGTTTTCTGAGAACTCTCAGTTTACATTCCACATATCAAGAAACTAAACTTAGAGGGCTAACTGCAGAGTGGATCATAGATCTAGGAAGAATGCAGGCTAAGAGGCAGTTCCCTTCTCTCAGTGGAAAAGCCCAAAGGAGTTGGGAGTGGAGAGGTCAGGGAGGAGGCAGGAAGATCCTCTGGCTCTTGCATCGGGCCCAGAATCTGAGGTGGGGTGGGGGTAGGTAGATACATACAGTTTCAAGGGAACATGAGAATGTTCTGGAACCCTGTTCCCCTGCGGGTAGCTGGGAGGTTTGCCAGCCTTCCAGAGAAGTATGGGGTTGAGCCTGTGTTCCACTTGCGTGACCTTTGTGGCTGGGGGAGGGGCTGAGGAAGGTGGCCCCCACATAGCCTCACCAAGGCCTGTATTCTGAGGTCATAACTTAGTACTCAGGTCCCAAGGTAGGAGAGTGAAGGCCAATGGCAGTGTCAGCAGCAGGAGTGTGATGTTATTGTGGAGATGAGGCCGCACTATCTTCAGAGCTCCTGGCCCTGGATGTCCTGTGACCAGGCAGGTCCACCACAGCAGAGGCCACCCGGAGGGAGGCCCATGTCTAAAAAGGACACGGGTGAGTCAGCAGAGAGTGGAGGACTGGAGGGTCACCCTCCCTAATACAAAACAATGCATGATAACTTCTGTGCCCTAGGAACTTAGAAAAGAGCAGGCAGAGAAGTGTTGAAGAGAAAATCATTCACAACACTTGTTACTTGGGAACCATCACTATAGGTATAGAGACCACTGCACTGGGCCCTTGCAGTGGGGGAGAGAGGCTGGGCTCATCTCTGACTCCAACAAGCGCAAGTGGGAGTTGATAGCCAAGGGAAGGAGTTTCTCAGTGGAAAATTACTAAGAGGAAACATCAGGAAGAAGGGGATTTCTTCTTAGATGGACTCAATAGAATTCTTGCTGAAGGCAGGCCAGGGTGATAACAGAACGAGGGTGGGGGATAAAGACAGATTCCAAAGGAGGGGGATTTTTGCTAAACTGACTTAGCAGGATTCTTGGTCAAACTGGATTCTACAAGGGCAGAGAGAGAAGCTCAAGGTTAGGACCTCATCAGAAAGAGGCCTCAGAGAACCCTGACTCACATTTGGTGAAAGGAGAATCTTTCTCAGAGGGAGATGGAGAAGAATCCCTAAATAATCAGGTATTTACCCCCAAAAGGACTGTGTGTGAGCTGGAAAATACTGAGATAAAGTATATGAATTTGGCTGAAAAAGCACTGCATGGGATTGAGTACACTGAGCGGTATAGAACAAGACCTCTGCTTTAAGCAGAGTGTGAGATTCATAGCAACACCACGTCAATGTTAGAAATAAAATTAGTTGTGTTTCTGCACGTCTGTCTTGTAACTACTCAGCTTTTTCCTATGAGAGTAGTTAAAAACAAGTAAACAAAATGCTCTCCACACTCCATCCTTCTCACCACCTACACTTAATTCTCCAGTATCACCACACTGCTTTGTGTGTCTCATGGGAAGTCAGCACTAGTATGACTTGTATGATTTATCTCCTTTGTATCTGCTAATCACAGTAGAAGGAAGCTCTTCAAAGGCTGGGAAAAAATTTTATCACCCTTTGCATTCCCAGGACCTAGCACCATTCCTGGGAGATAGAAGGTCCTCAATAAATGTCAGATGGATATATAGATAAAAACATTCCAACACTCATGATCAAATCACAGGTAGGAAAAAGCAGGAGACTGAATTATCTGTAACTGAAAAGGTTCGAGTACCTTCCTGTAGAATTTTGCCCTAGAAATTCCTCCACCAGAGACTCTAGAGTGAGTTAAAATGCCAGCTCCTCGCACCTTATTATTCCATTGTTTTGGAATAACAACATCAGCACCTTATCACATACAAACTCAGCTGAGTGGGGACAGAGAGCAGGGTTCCAAGGAAGAAAAAGTAAGAATGGGACTGTCTGGGGCACTACGGGGTAGGCAGTTCCCTTGGACCAGCCAAGAAGAGATTTCTCATGGAGGCCGAAGGCCTGTTGGTAAAAGGGTGGGAGCAAATTCCCTTCATGGGCATGCCATCAAATCATTCACATATGGCCACACACTTAACAGGACCTCATGCTTGGTTTAACATTCTGCTGTCACCATCTTGAAATTCTTAATAATTTTCTAACATGGGATTCCACATTACCATTTTGCACTGGGCTCTAAAACTGAAGAAAAGGATGCCAAGAGAGAAAAAGGAAAGTGGCACAAGAAAAGTTCTTCCATCTGAATGGTTTTGCATAAGATCCTGTGGTAGGCAGGGCACGGTGGCTCATGCCTGTAATCCCAGTACCTTTGGAGGCCGAGTCAGGAAGATCACTTGAGATCAGGAGTTCAAGACCAGTCTGGCCAACTTTGTGAAACCCCATCTCTACTAAAAACAAAAAACAAAAAATTAGCCAGTAATTATGGTGCATGCTTGGGAGGCTGAGGCAGGAGAATCCCTTGAACCTGGGAGGCAGAGGTTGCAGTGAGCTGAGATCGCACCACTGCACTCCAGCCTGGGTGACAGAGAGAGACCCTGTTTCAAGAAAAAAAAAAACCCAAAACAAACAAACAAACAAAAAACCCTGTGGTCAAAGCCAGGAAGCTTGCAGGATGACCAGGAGAACAGAGACAGCAGAGAAGCCTCAGGGTGAGCACCAACCAAGGGTTTATATGTCTTATAATGAGAGACGGGCTTCTGAGATGTCAGAATGTGGGGGCTTTGGGAACCTCTCCCTTGCCATTCTCACCACAGATTTTGCAGCCTCCTTTCCTGCCCTTCAGTAAGACCATCTGTTTCTTGTCACTGATGGCTCAGGCTTTTCTTTGAAGCTGAAGACTAAGAGTTGGATGTCTTTTGCTAATGTCACATCACTGACCTTCATAATATTCCAGGAGGTAGCCAGGCAATAAGGTTGATCATAGCTGTGCTGCACACAAAGATACAATTGCAGCAGAGATGCTAGAGGTCATACAGTACATCTATCATAAAGCTGAACTTTTTTTTGGTAATAATCAGTGGTTATGCCCTGCTGGGAAACAGCCTCAGTCATTAATATCATATCTAAGAACCTGTAAAATACCCTCCTGGTTGACACACTATGGTTAGGCATGTCCCCTGTCCCTTTCATGATTTGAAACAAAAGATGACAATCTGCTTTATCTAATGCATTTCCTCTGTGAATTCATCATTAGCATTGTCATCTTCCTTTCCAGATAAGAGTTCTTCACGTACAACTAGTCAAACATTTATGTCCTTACATGTATTTTTTTTTCTTCAGTACAAACGGGAATGCACATTGATTGAACACTTTGTTCTTCATCTATAACTAAAATAAGGCTGAAAAATGACAAGCATTGCATGAAGGAAAGTCCCCTCTTCGACATTTTTATGAACATCTTTATAAACATTTCATATATTTGGCTCTGTGCTAGACTTAAAGCAAATCCAAAGATAATCTTTGTCCTGGGGCAAGTAATCTTATATCTAGAACACGTGGAAGAACACACACAAATGCTTCCTCACTGTTCAAGGGGGCCGCAGAATGCGGATGCAGAATGCCCATGGGTTGAGTTGCAGATATTTATTATGCTATGAACATAATACATTAAAGAACAGAGGAGCTTTTAATTTTAATACAAAGAAGCAGAATGGAGACAGGGGTTTTGCTAATCCTCAAATGAAACAACAGAACTTTTCCAGAGTGACGTATCAACACGGCCCCTACCATTTGTTGTTTATATGCTGTTCTGGGCTGTGTCCTTTGCAGTTAATCTCTCATTTAGTCTCCATGAGACATTGCACATTGCCAGCATTGCATAAATATTTGTTTAATGATGACAGATATGAATGTGAATCTTCTGCTCCCAAATAGAAATTTCACTGGGGCTCTTTTAGTCATATAGAAATTATTTAACGAAAGGTTTTTAGTCCTGTGGGAATCATAAAGTAAAAATAAGAATGAAGAAAGTCTCTTTTTTTTTTTTTTTTTTGAGACAGGGTCTTGATCTGTCACCCACACTGGAGTGCAGTGGTGCCGTCTCAGCTCACTGCAGCCTTGACCTCCTGGGCTCAAGTGATCCTCTCACCTCACCTCTGAATACCTGGGACTACAGGCAAATGCCTGACTGATTTTTGTATTTTTTGTAGAGACGAAATTTAGCCATGTTGTCCAGGCTGGTCTCGAACCCCTGGGCTCGAGCGATCAGCCCACCTCGGCCTCCCAAAGTGCTGGGGTTATAGGCATGAGCCACGGTGCCTGGCCAGAAGCCTCCTTTTAACACCCTTCTCCAGTGATCTTCTCTTCACTATTTCTTGTCCCCAAAGATCCTCTCCTTAGGATGGAGAGCAAGAAAGAGGCAGCAAGAAAGTGTTGGTCTCCTTGCTGTGGTTGGAGCTGGTTCTTCTTTGTCCCAAGAGGTAACCGGAAACATGGAAGCTCTGAGGCTGTTTCATTTGTCCTCTCCCACTCAATAAGATGGTCTTTTAGTCTCAGCTTGAACAGTACAGGAAAAGGATCTCAGCATTGCCTGGAATAGCCTATTCGACTTTTGAAACAAAAATGTTAAGAAAGTTATTTCACATGTTGAATTAAATATTTGTCTCTTTTTAATTCCTAACTGCTGGCTTTGAACTTCTGGAGGGCTTTCTAGCCCCTTCCTCTCTCCAGCCCTTACCACTGACCTGGAAGAGAGCCATCTTTGTAGAACAAGGGAAAGCAGGAAAGGGTCCAGGTTATGCACAAACTGGGAAGTTGAGATGTTGTACTGTTCATAAACATGATGCTTAGAACAAAAAGAATAATAGGGGCTGGGCACAGTGGCTCATGCCTGTAATCTCAGCACTTTGGGAGGCTGAGGCGGGCAGATCACCTGAGGTCAGGAGTTCGAGACTAGCCTGGCCAACATGGCGAAACCCAGTCTCTATGAAAAATACACAAATTAGCTTGACGTGGTGGTGCGTGCCTGTAACCTCAGCTACTCCGGTGGCTGAGGCAGGAGAATCGCTTCAATCCTGGAGGTGGAGGTTGCAGTGAGCCGAGATCATAGCATTGCACTCTAGCCTAGGTGACAGAGTGAGACTTTGTCTCCAAAAAAAAAAAAAAAAAAAGAAAGAAAAAGAAAAAAGAATAATAGGAACAGATCCTAGGGGAGGTTGGCAGCTTTGGGTTTGAACATGTAAGTAATCCCAGTTACAAATCACAAACTAGAAAATTCCAGTAGGCAATCTGAAGTCAAGAAGGAAGTGGTAAGAACTAGGAATACATGAAATCATTCATGATGAGTGCACACTTTAAAGAAAGATGAGATCATTATAGCCCAAAGCAGTTATGTTAATGAGGTTACAAACAAGTTAACAGCATTATGGCTCTAATATTAGTTTTATAGTAAGATAGTGAATAATAATATGCCAGTAAACCAATCAGAAAGAATAAAAATAGTAGAATTTACATGAATGATTAATGAAGAAATAAGATAAGAATATTAAGTGGGAGGAAAAGAGTGTTACTGGCAATCGGGCTGAACCTGAGACATAGCCACATGTAGCTTTGGTGGACTACAGGAATTCACACCTAGTAATTGATCATTTTTTGTCAAATGAATCCCTAATTATTGCATCAACTTTATGAGGTGGTGGAAATTAACATCCCCATATTTCACAGATGTTAATAATTTGCCTAAAGAGAGTGAGCAAGCCAATAAGTTTGAATTTCTTTGACTCTAGCCCTTTGCTGCTTCCCCAAGATATCGCACTATTTCCCTGGATTGGAAGACAGAGCTTTCTGGGCCAGCCAGGGTGGCTCATACCTGTAATACCATCTCTTTGGGAGGCCAAGGCAGGTAGATGACCTGAGGCCAGGAGTTCAAGACCAGCTTAGCCAACATAGTGAAATCTTGTCTCTACTAAAAATACAAAAAATTAGTTGGGCATGGTGTCTCGTGCCTGTAGTCCCAGCTACTCAGGAGGCTAGGACAAGAGAAAAGCTTAAATTCGGGAGGCAGAGGTTGCAGGGAGCCGAGATCATGCCACTGCACTCCAGCCTGGGTGACAGAACAAGACTCTATCTCAAAATTTAAAAAAAAATTTAAAATAAAAGACAGAGCTCTCTGGAAGGGTGTCAGTTGATGGGATTTAGGAACTTTCTGCTAATTTTTAATAATATTAGCCCAATTTCCTGACCTGTTATGACTAATTGGAAGACTGGATAGATGGATGAAAGGATGGATGGATGGAATAGAATCACGAACAAGGAGGCCTTCAATAGTCAAAGAATGAAAGTATGGATCTAACCATCATTACCTGCCACTCGGATCAGCCTTGGGCCTGGCCCACAAGAACTTAAGTTTGGGTCCTAGGGAGAGGGGCTCCAAACAGAATCTGAAGGACAGTTCTCTAAGATGATGAGCATGGCACCGGGTCTCCTCGTATAAATGGTGTTGGCACTCAGCATGGGGAGAGGTATTCTCTTCACTTCATCAAAGTCCAGACTGTGGCAGCGCTGGCTTTGAGGGCCCTGCATGCAAATGCTTCAGGTTTTCAGAGACTTTGGCTCAGTGAGTCACCTTCAGTTCTGCAGAGCACTGATGAGGAATAACTCAGATGAACATTAATGGCAGATGGTAGTAGTATCTTGGAAGCTGACTTCGTAGAGAATTGCAAAATGTACATGTTACTTCTTGTTTTTTTTTTGTTTGTTTGTTTGTTTTTGGAGATAGACTCTTGCTCTGTTGCCAGGCTGGAGTGCAGTGGCGCAATCTCAGCTCACTGAAACCTTTGCCTCCCGGGTTCAAGCAATTCTTCTGCCTCAGCCTCCCGAGTAGCTGGGACTACAGGTTTGCGCCATCACACCCAGCTAATTTTTGTATTTTTAGTAGAGACAGGATTTCACCATGTTGGCCAGGATGGTCTCAATCTCTTGACCTCGTGATCCACCCACCTATGTGTTACTTCTAAAATACACAAAGAAAACTTAACGTCCCTTTTTTTTTTTTTTTTTTTTTTTTTTTTTTTTTTTTTTTTTAAATGAGATCTCACTGTGTTGCCAAACTGGTCTCAAACTCCTGGACTCTAGCAATCCTCCTGCCCTAGCCTCCCGAGTAGCTGGGATTACAGGCATGTGCCACCAGGCCCAGCTTTAATGTCAATTTCTATAACTGATTTGGACTAATCCTCATTTTTTGGTAGCAACTATCAGGAAAAATTGTGAGAGACTTTGAGCAAAAAAGGTTACTATCCTATATAGTACACCCTTCTTAGTGAACTCTCCCCTTATTGCCTTTGAGCTATTTTAAAACTCTGTAAGTTGTAGAATACTGAGAGTAATGCAGATGGATCTTGCCAAAGTGTTTGATGGAGATGAGTTAATAATTGCCTTGTGGATATTGGCCAATTTTCAAAATTCATTTCAATCTTCTGGATGGCCTGTGTGTGTGTGTGTGTGTGTGTGTGTGTATGTGAATTCTCCTTTGAACTGGTTTTACTGGCTTCCTTATAACTTGAAATAAAATCTTTAACAGATGAGAATCATAGTTTTGACCCTTAAAAATACATCCTTCATTCTTAGCAAACTATCCATCATTCTTAGCAAAACATCATTCTTAGCAAAACATCCATCATTCTTAGCAAACTATCACAAGAACAGGAAACCAAACACCGCATGTTCTCACTCATAGGTGGGAACTGAACAATGAGATCACTTGGACTCGGGAAGGGGGACATCACACACCGGGGCCTATCATGGGGAGGGGGGAGGGGGGCGGGATTGCATTGGGAGTTATACCTGATGTAAATGACGAGTTGATGGGTGCAGCACACCAATATGGCACAAGTATACATGTACCCTATAACTTAAAGTATAATAATAATAAATAAATAAATAAAATACATCCTTCAACACAAGAGAAAACTAACTTTAAGCTTGACAATATGTGACCTCACTATTTCATCAGGCCTCACCTATTTCAAATAATGACTTGGTCTTTTTTGTTTCCTGCTGCACCTCCCGCTGCACCTTTCCAAGGGGGCATCTTGATGTGAGGAGGATGAGGTTCATGTGACTTGTTGTGGTGGAGGAGACAAGGCCTGAGAATCACGTGGTGCCTGTGTAGTCATTTGGTCATCATTCTAGAACCACTGCCTGACAGGAGACTGTGGGCCTGGGAAGTACACTATGTCTTCTTTTTCACCCCGAGTCTCGGTGCCCCTCAGTATGGTACATGCAAACTGCTAGTTACAGTGCATAGTCTGTGTAGACCATGGGAAACCTGGAATGCTGCCTCGCATGCAGCTATCTAGCCACTGCCCTCCACCAATGAGGGTCTGTGGCTCCTTCTCCACGTTGATGTGGCTGCATCCCAGAGGTGCTGTTAGGCCCGGAATGCTCTTGGTCTTTCCTATACCCATATGGACATTTCTGTCGTTAAATTGATAGCTTATAAGTCTGAACCTTCTGCCCAATCTTTTTCTTTTTTTTCCTTCCCATCATCTACCAAGACCAGATTGGCAGGTGTCCCACTTTCACTTCCAATCTTAGGGATCCTTCTACAGTATACCTGGTGCCTTTCTGAAGTGTCATGCACTCTCTCTCTTCTCTCCCTTTGAACTGTGATGGCACCAAGGCTCTTGGGGAACACCATATATGGAGAAAGGACATGGAAAGTCCATTGATGTAATGGCTTCAAGACATTTTCACTATTATATAGAGTATTGGAGGTCTTGAAAGTAGAAATCCTCACAGAGAGTCAGAGCCAGTGAAAGAGAGAGAAATTGTAGAAACCAGAAAACTGTGGAGAAGGCTGTTTAAACATGGACAGCTAAGACAATTCCTGGGACACTCCTTGTGAGTTTGAATAGTGCAAAATCTTTATGAATGCATCTTTTGCATTAAAGGCAATCATTTTCAATGATCATCAAGAAAATCTATTTATTCGGGCATTTTATACTTCTAAAAACCCATATTGGCCCCTAAGGATAAATGCATTTTAGCAAATTTACTCCCAAACCACATGCTTACTAGTAAGTTTAAGAAATTTGTCAAAAACAAACATTAGTTCACTATTTGGTGGAATGCAATTTCTACTTCTCCTCATAAAAAAGGAACATTTTACCATTTCAGTCTTCTTGAACTTTTTCTGTTGCTCCAAATACTAGAAAATGAATGATTACATGGATGCTCCAAAGACAAATAATATTCTAAAAATGTATGAATGAATAACTTTATTTTCATAAAGTTTAGAGTCTTCAGATGAAGCATGAATTCCAATGCATCATGTTGGAAGGCTCTTGAGTATCTGGAAACAGTCTTTTCCTTTTTCTCTCAAAGGAGGTAGGCATCGTGTCTCCCTGATAGGAGCTATTGACTTTGGGCAGTAACTATAACAATACTTCTTTAGACAATTCTGATAACACGTACAGGTTAAGCAACTGCTTATAGAATTTCCTGGTAAAAACTAGTGATGAAAATGGTGTTGTATAATTGAAACAGTAAATGACTCTTTAATGTAGCATCATCAGTACTGACCCACACATAATTTCCTGTCAAGTAGGTGACATTATAAAATAAACTTTTACACACACACACACACACACACACACACACACACACTTAGTTGTCCTAGAAATAAATGTTTGGCATGTTCTTCATGTAGAATGTATGTGTTGGACTCATTCTCAAAGGAAGTCATTGGCTAATGAGTCTTACCTACAGTGGTAAAGAAAGAGACAGGAATACTAGTTCCTCCCTAGCTTATGCTGCACCAATACCAGTTCAGATTTCTCCATATGAAAACATTAATTCTAAAATCTTTCTTGTTTGAAGTCATGGAATATCTGTTATCATCTAACATGTATGAGGATTCATTCTGAGCCAAACACTAGGAATATAAAGATGGGAAAGAGGGAGTCTCTGTGTTCCAGGAGAATGCATTCAGGTTAGATAATGGCTTACTCTACTGGAATTTAGATCATTGCATACTTCAGTTCCTTGACCCCAGGTCTCTACTGCATCAAGCGCAAAACAATCTCAGCCCTGGGGAGGCTCATACATGTCTGCCTTTTGGAAGCTATGGTGGGATTTTCCGTGTTTTGTGCTCATGATAAATTGCTTTCTTTTTGAGACACATCCTAAATTATGTTGAAGTCTCAGTCTTTATAGCTCACTGCCATGTGTGGCAGAGATGGCTGCCTCTAGTTGTTGGCTCCTTGTAAAGTGATTTGTTTATAAATCATAATTAAAAATTCAAGAAACACTAAATTTGAACTCATATGAAAACTCTAAAAATCGGTGTCCTTATTATCAAAAACATTAAGTTTGCTTAAAGTTTATCTTCATCACACCATGGATCTATGGTGATTATAGGTACAACAGTGTTGGGGATGGTGACAGTGATACGTCATTTGGCTGCTGGTGAACTGATGCCAAGCACTGGATATTTGTGTCTCACCCCCTTGTCCTAATTAATATATTGAAGCCCTAATCACCAGTGTGGTGGTTTGGCCTTTGGGAAGTAATTAGCTCATGAAGGTGGAGCCCTCATGACCACATGAATGGGATTTGTGACTTTATAAGAAGAGACTAAAGAGAAACTTTCTCTCAGTCAGATGAGGATACAGCAAGAAGGCAGCAATCTGCAAGACAGCCCTCTTCAGGGACCAAATTAGCATCTTGATATTGGACTTCCCGGAACAACTCTGGAGGCTGGGAAGTCCAAGATCAAGATGCCAGATAATTGTTGTTGTTGTTTAAGCTGCCCAGTCTGTAGTATCCTGTTATAGCAGCTGTAACTGTCGAAGACAGTGGGGCTTTCAGCAATCTCTCATGAGACCAGTGCCCACTGGGGTTCAATGTTCCTCCTCAGACAGCCTCATGTTGAATCCACAGGGGGGTAGAAATGAAGAGGTGAGGTAAACCCTGGATCTCTACATCTGTTACTGACCATATGAGATGTAGTTCAGAACTAGTGTTGTTTTAGTCAACTAGTCGACCCAGAAAAAGGTGAACATAGTGATGACAGCTCTGTCATGCCCTAATTTGCATATAAGGAGCACAAATTACAACCTGAAAAGGGACTAAAGATGTTTCCTTGAAGATTTTTGGTGTTATGATGGGGAGCCTTCTGGCCTAGTAGATTGTAAGCCAGTTTGTCATAGTATCAGCTAGCATTTATTGGGCTTTTACCATATGCCAGGCTCTGTGCTGAGGACTTTACATGCATTAGGCCATCTAATCCTCATAACAACCTTCTGGGGGAGGTATTATTTTCATCATTTTTACACATGAGACCACTGAGGTACAAATAATTTGCTTGTCCAAGGTGCAGAGTTAAGGGTAGTGCCAATATTAGAACGCCAACAGTCTGTGCTTAATCACCATCCCACATCCCTTCATTAAGTGAAGCCAATTATGTAATGCATACAGCAGCACCATGTTATAGGCACTACCACAGCCCCATTTTTACATGGCAGAAAATGTGAGTAAAATAAGGGACTGTCACTAGCCTCAGTGGGGGTTGAGGGGTACATTGCAGAGTTTGAACACAGGCATATCAGACTCCAGAACCTTCTTCCTTCTCATTAGCACAACACAGTGGCTCTGTTTATCATTCTGAGACATCCTTAGGAACTTGGAAATATTGGCCATCCTGATCGTAAAACTATTGCCTTCCTACTCCCTGCTTAGAAAGTTGATAACGTGTTTGGGATCAGATGCTCTCCATTGCCACTCCCTACACTGTTCTCTCTACACAACCCTGTATTCACTTGTTTTTGTGTTTCCATTCTTCCTTTTAGCTCTTGGCTTATTAAGTCTCATACTGTGGGCACCTACCAGGGCATGGCACAGAGCTTGCACTGAGTACATGATTGGTGACCTAGGAAGTTATTATACAATGGATTATGTGTTATCCCCCAGGTAGCTTTGCATCAACAGTGGTCATGAATGCAATAAAGGAGAGACTAAGGTGAGACTTCCAGGCAAAACTGTAGCTCCTGGGGGCATCTGTGATCCTTCCCTACAGTACAGAATACTTCTGGAGAAGAACAGAAAGCCTCACCATAGGAATGCAGGGCTAGTGTGCTTGTGCAAACAGAAGGAGTCTAATAGGTGCTTGAGGTTCCCCAAGATGATGCTGGTAAAGCAGGTCACTAGGGCAGAGCTGTTGGCTGCCTTCTTCTGCCCTCTGTTTTCCTCAATCCTAGTTCTTTTAAAGAAAAATCATAGGATAAGAAGCCAAGAGGGGAAAGCCTATCCTATTCACCACGTATTAGCTATGTGAGTTTAGAAGTCACTTTGCCTCCCTAGGGGGTCATTTTGTGACCTGTAAAGTAGGAATTATAATAATATATGGCTTGACTACTGCTTAGGTTTTGTAGATCAAAGAAGATTGTAAAAATGAAAGTCCTTTGTGAACCAAAGCACACTGCTGGTCTAAGCTATTATCTTCATCTGCACACTGGGTCTTCCTGGGGTGACTGATGTCTATGGATCTCTTTGATATGTCTCAGGAAATTCCTGGCAGACCTGACACTCAGGTGTCATTTACTTGTCTCCAGGCTTTAAGACATGCTGGGAGATTCTCCTTATAAAATTCTCTCTCTGGGGCTTCCATTTTTTTCAGCATCTGTAAAATGAATATATAATGTGTCTTACAGCCAGTAAGTAAAAACCACATCCCTTTATCTTTGTTCTAAAAGGGAGGTCAAATTACAGGTTCTGTGAGAAAGGAACATCTTGGTTCCTCTTCTTGCTGAGACTAAGTCTTAGATTGCTAAATCATTACCAGAGATGCACGCTGGGGCTAACAAAGGGGTCACCCCAGCAGCTTCTGTGTGAAGGCAAACAAATCCATTGTAGTTTAGTGATTTCTGAGTAGAATAGCAAAGGAAGAAGAGTCATGAGAAGAAAGAGCCAAGATATACCAAAGAGGGCTGGAGAAATGGCAGGAAGCAAGAAAGACAGCAAGGGGAACATTGATGGAACAAGGAAGGAATTTTGGTGGTGACTCAGGCCTTTCCAGTCTGGGGCCCCAAGAGCATTAAGTGGTTGAGAAGCAAGGTCAGCTGCTTGGGTCCTGATCTTCCCACTCCTCATTCCCATGAGTAAGGACTTCCCTCTCACTGACTTTTCTTCCTTCAGATTTCATGTTTTCAGTGATGCAAAAAGAATACTTGTTTTGTTTGCAATAGCCAATGAGGTGAGAGGCAAATACAGGGACAACCTTTTCTCTACCCTCCTAGGTTCAGTGACTGGGGCCTGCAAATTAAACTGACAAAAGACAGATTAATAGAAGAAGAGGTTTATTTCACACACGCACAGGGGCTTTACAGAAAATAAGTGAAAAACCTAAAAAAATGGTTAGGCCTAGAGGCTTATATCTTATTTTAACAAAGGGTGATAAATCCTAGAAAAATAACTAGACAAAGGAAAATGAGTTTGAGCTTCTGAGGGAAGGAAATTATGGGAAGGTAAATATTTGGGGGAAACTAATGATAGATAAGGACAATTTTATAAGGCTTGTTATGCAGACTCGAGTAGGTACACCTCCAGTGACAAGAGTTGTCTCTTTGGTCATTAAGAGTAATTTTCCTTTTTGTGGTATAGCAGAGGAGGACACCTTTAAAATGGAAATTTCTGTTTCCTTTGCAAAGGAAAATGTATGGCCTGCTTTAAAAATAAAAATAAAAAGTCTTCTTCATAAGCAAAGGCACGCTTGCTTCAATTCAAGTCTCGGTATCTTCCCTGGACTATACAGGACGATGAAGGGCACAGGGTGGACTCATGCTGTGTCTCCCTAGTTTTGGGTTCTATGTGTAAAAAGGTGGTGAAAAGGATGCTAATCTAGCCAGAAAATGCAAGCCTCACCAGCTATCTGCTTGAAATGCTCTGTTATCTGCCCTAGTCCTCAGAACCCTGTGATTAAACTGTGCTTGGTCTGCTAGCCCTTCTTAGACCTGGAGTTGGAATGAAGTGTTGCATCCTAAAGACAGTCTAAAAACCTAAAAGAAAAAAACAATCACAGGATCCTTTGGCATTACCAGAGGATTTAGGGACCTCTAACCTAACCACTCCTCTCTCCCTCCCCAAAAGGAGACTGAGTTTCAGAGACAAGACTATCATGTAAGGTTGAGCAGATTGTCTACTGCCCAATTCTAGGGGAGATCAGTTGCACTGTTGTCATTAGAGACTTTTTTCTCCCACTGAATGTGATAAAATGTCTTGAGCAATGTACATATTTTCCTAGTGTGTATGAGGGCCCTGTATGGACTAGCAAGTGTGTTACTCTGAGGGGGTCAGAGAGAGGTACACTGACTTGTTCAAGAAATAAAAAGAAGAGAAAATTTTTCATCCACTTCCATTCTCCTTAGTAGGGTAAAGTCATTCCAACTACAGCACATTTATGGAGCATTGTTTATGTAGGTACAGTTATCACTCCTTTAGAAAAAACTTTCTAAAGGATGCACAGTCGGTAAGTGACAGATCTAGAATTTGAACCCAGGTGGTCTGTCTATGGTACCCACAGTTTTAATCACCTCAATTATCCAAGACTGTACCTTCATTTTAGAAACAACATTATTAGTCTAGAGAAATTTCTGGTGGAATAAGTTGAGGAATAGTAGACAATCAGCTATGACTTCTGCCTTACTCTATGGTGTCCAGCAAAGGCAGTAAAATGAGGAGGTGTCTCACAGTCGAGTCCTTTATCCCCATCCTCTTATTGTTAGCTCCACACTTGGACTTGATTTTCATGTACTGTGTCTCATAGGTATGGCCAGAGCATCAGGGAATATAGGTGGTTTTTCCATTATACTGAGTTTGCTTATAATAATGGATATAATAAGTTACATTTGAAGAATTGTTTACAATTTTAAAAGTACTTTCACATTTATTTCCTCATTTGAGCTTCACAACAACTTAGGTAAGGAAAATACAATTATCCTATTATTATTATTATTATTTTGAGACAGAGTCTCACTCTGTCACCCAGGCTGAAGTGCAATGGCACAATATCAGCTCACTGCAACCTCCACTGCCTGGGTTCAAGCAATTCTCCTGCTTCAGCCTCCCAAGTAGCTGGGACTATAGGTGCATGCCACCATACCCGGCTAATTTTTGCATTTTTAGTAGAGGTGGGGTTTTGCCATGTAGGCCTGGCTGGTCTCGAATTCCTGACCTCAGGTGATCCGCCTGTCTTGGCCTACCAAAGTGCTGGGATTATAGGCATGGGTCACCGCGCCTGACCCTATCCTATTATTATTTTACAAATAGAAAACTGAAGTTCAGGGAATTTCCAAAGGGAGAGAGGTATAGATTGTTCTCAACCCGAGTGTCTTGATTCTTAATTTTATGTTCTTTATACTATATTCTGTATGGATATCTGTACAGATGTGTGCATGTGTGTTCAACTATATAAATATTTTAAATCTTATTTTCATCTAAAAATATTATTTTAAAATGCACTTTGGACACAGTGTGGATTTCCATGTGAGCTTCTGTCATGTTTTCTGGGGAAAAATGGGTCCAATCTGTGGGGATTTATTGGTGACACAGCTTTGGGAAGACTTGGTCTTCTTGCTTCCAGGACTCTCTGGGAAATGAATTTTCCCACCCTGCTTCTTTATTTTATGTGCTTATATGATCAGTTCCCAAAACTTTAAGACTCATTATTTTCCGCCCTTGGTGGGACCTTTGTGAAATTTCCCCATTAAGGAATTTCAAGTTAGTCACTACCCTTTGCTTTAACTTTGGAGATTTCTTATATACCGTCTCAGCTTCACAAAAAGAAATTCCCACAGAGGAAGCCCACGGTTGGACGGAAGACAAACACCTGCAATGCCAATTCACTCAAGTGACTAAGCCCATCAAGGTGTGTTTAAATGTAATCTTTGAACAGGAACTTGAAATTCTTTGTAGACTTCCAAATCTCTGTGCTATTTCTGGACACCCCCTCCAATTTTCTACAGTTATTTTCCTTAAGGTGCTGGATACAACATTAAAAAGCATCAATCTGATTAAGAAAAGCAAATTTTACAGCCTTCCCAGTTAGAATTGTTTGGATCATTAACCAATGTCTTTTCTAATTTCCCTCAATTTTATAGAATACTCCTATCTACTTTTTGACTCATATCCATCAACACATCACTGAAAAAACACAAAAAATTCCAGGAGCCATGTAATCCTCTAGTAACTTCACTTATTCTCAAAGGTTTAATGGGATTGGGGCTCATTGATAGTCTAGTGGAAGGCATCCAAAGAAGCTCTCAAAGCATTCAGGAAATGTTATTTTAGTGACTCAAAAACCATACTAGTTTAACTTTATTCAAGTGTTTCAAGTTTGAAATGATTTCTACTTGATCTACTCATCATAAAATAACATACTTCTTCTCTGACACATGATGCCTCTTCGTGATCCAAGATAAGTTACTTAAGCTACCTCCCTCTAATTTCCTAAGTTGCAAAAAACACAGGGCCAGGCATGTGGGACTGATTACCTGTTAAGGAAAGTGACTGAGTTCTTATTTATAACATATCCTGAACATCAAAACTATATATACATAGCATAATTAGTAATACTCCATAGTGTTTGCCAGAACCTATAGAATGAATGACCATGAATGAATCAATGGACTGGGCATTATATTCAGTAGACTAGATCTCAGAAAGGAAAGAGGAGCAGCATAAAATACGGCCTTTGTCCAACATTTTGACCACAGAGCAAATTGAAAGAGGACCAGAGGAAACCTCTCCTTCAGTGGTGGAAGTGGTTTTCGCAGACACAAGATAACCAAAAGTATGGCATGCTGGGGAGATGAAAGACATTTTAAAGGTCTCTGAGACTTGATCAATGACCACTTTCTTGGAGAGCCCCACATCATGCAATGTATGCAAATCCTGTGTAGTGGGGTCATCTATCTGCTCAGGCATGCAGAAATCTTTCAGGAGAAGGGTGGGAGATTTTTAGAGGAAAAGAAGTACTAGTGGCCAGGAAAGGAATTACCTTAAGAAGGTAATATGTTGATGGAAGGAGCAGATGCCCTGGAGTAAAGCTGTTTTCCAGAAGTTTCCTGTCCTGGTGTCCAACTGGATAATGATGAACAATCCTTGAACTCCATCATGTGCCTCATGGAATGGAGTGTATTGTAAAAACGCATCTCAGCAAACGTCTCTCTTCAAAAAGTAGCTTTAAAACCTAGGACACATTTAGCCTATTCAGGGAAAAGAAACAAAACAAAGTATTCTATAGCAGCCCTATCACCGGTTGCTAAAGGAACCCAAATCCACCAGCACAAGACACAAGAGTCATTATGAGGCAAACAGCAGTTAATCTGTGAGCTCTGAAGTCCTGCAGAGGCTGTGTGTGTGCAGTTGCCATGGGCTGTGGATGACCCAGGGTGTTGACTGCCTGTTCATTGCTCACCCTGTCATCCTAACTCTCATCAGTAATGGAATAAGTAGGTGGGTGCACTCATCTAAGTTTGCCTTTTGCAAGAGTCCAATTTTGTCCTCGTCTTCTAGAGTGGAAATGAGAAATATTCTCTATTCCACTGGGGATCACTGGAACACAGACACACAGACACACACACACACACACACACACACACACACAGAGCAAGTGAAGGAAGACTTCAAGTAAAGTATGTTATAGATTCATTAGGTTTCCAGGAGATTTTGTGTGGAAAAGAATATTTACTACCATGTCCTTTGCTTAAAGTCTAATTTAGTAATCTTATGAATTTATTTTAAAATTGTTTTAAAAACAAACTTCCTCTAAAATTTCACATACTTCTTGTCTAAATAATAAATCAAAAACATAATTCCCTAAATATGCATACTTCAATTATAAATATAAAAACATTTAAATAGAAAATTAAATCACAAATCAAGTATATCAGAGTTTCTTAGGCATTGTCTGTAGGAAGCTGATTTGTAGCCACTGAAAGATACCAGATCCTAATCCCTATGATCTGTACACTTTACCTAATGAGAAAAAAGGGTCTTTGCTGATGTGATGAAGGATCTGGACTTGGGGAGATTACCCTGGATTATCTGAGTGGACCTTAATTCCAATTCCAAGTGTCCTTATAGGAGGAGACAGAGGGAGATTAGATGGACACACAGAAGATGAGGAGGCCACATGACCACAGAGGCAGAGATCAGAGGGATGAGGCCACAAGTCAAGGAATGCCATTGTCACTGGAAAGGGACGAATTCTTTCCCAAAGCTTTTGGAGGCAGCTCAGCCTTGATTTCAGACTCTCCTTCTCCAGAATTATGAGAGAATAAATTTCTGTTGTCTTAAGCTACCAAGTTTGTGGTAATTGTTATAGCAGACACAGGAAACTCTCTAATACCTTAAGCAGCAGGCAAAACAAATAAAACATCACTATGGCTACAAAACTGTTTAAATATCTGCACATCATTTCTGGTTTAAAAAGTGAGATGGTGGCTCAAGTCTGTAATCCCAGCACTTTGGGAGGCTGAGGCAGGAGGATCACTGGGACCCAGGAGTTCAGGACCAGCCTGAGCAACATAGTGAGACTCCATTTGTACAAAAAAAAATTTTTTTTAATATGATGGATTTGACTTTGTTTCTTAATCTTCCTCTTTAGGTTGGAGTGCAGTGGCATGATCATGGCTCAGTGCAGCCTGGACCTCCCAAGCTCAAGGGATCCTCCTGCCTCAGCCTCCTGAGTAGCTGGGACCACAGACACATGCCACCACACCTGACTAACTTTTAAATTCTTCTGCAGAAGGGGTCTCACCATGTTGCCCAGGCTGATCTCAAACCCCTGGGCTCGAACAGTCTACCTGCCTGGGTCTCCCAAAGTGCTGGAATTACAGGTGTGAGCCATTGTGCTTGGCCTGTTTCTTAATCATATTTTCTATTTTCCTAGGTTTTAATAAATCTCCTTCCTAAGATTTTAGTAATTGTACCATCCCATGTATAAAATAGTTTCCAATCAGGTTGTAAGGTTGCACGTTCTGCATTTGTTGACCAGTTAACTCAGTCGGGCCCTGAGGTCTGGTTGCCCAGGTTAAGGTGACGCAAACGTGAGCTGCTGGTCATAGGCTGAGGTCCTTCTGTGATCATCTTCTCTGGTTTTCTCATAGGATTTTTATCTGCCTTTCCTATTGACTTTATGTTTTTGAGATTAGGTGTCTTTATGTTGGTTTGAACTATATACCACAGTGACACATTCTGTAGGATAATTGTAGCTGCTGAGACTTCATTAAAATTTGTAGAAAAATCTAGAGGATTCTGTTTCTTAGCTGGGCAATTAGCTCTCTAATTAATTTTCTCAAAATGGCCCTGCTGGGATTGCTTTTGTACTGGTTATTGCACAGGTGGCCCCTTTGCGCTCAGTTCTTTCGACCTAATCATCCCACTAGAATGTGCTCACCCACAGTTTTGTTCTCATGTTCCTGACTACACAGATTTTTAAAATGTATATAAGCTCTCTTCCTATAAGCCACTGAAAATTTAAGGATAGTCTATGCATGGGCCACAAGCAAGGGTGGGGGCATTGAGTCTGTCGCTTGAGGCCTTTCTTCTCACTCCGCAGCCTTAGTGTGTTGGCTGTTTGCATTTATTGCTTCGTGGATTAAAAACGATCGTTGCAGCCTCAAGCTTCATGCAGGTAGAAGGATAGAAATGGGCAGCTCTCCGCATATCTACCCTTCAATCAGGAAAGCAAATGCTCTCCCAAAATGCCCTCTCACAATGAAGCCAACTTCCACATACCTCTCATTGGCCAAAAATACATTACGTGACCTCTTGGCTTCAAAAGAGACTGAAAAACGCTTAGAATTTCTAATCTCCATCAGAATAGGGGAGGCAAAGGAGAAGGGCCAGGAAAGTGTGATTGGTGAGCCCAGCTCCCGGGACCTCATGACTTTTCTCTGTATGTCTGCCGTATACTTCCCTCTCTACAGGCTTCTTTCTTCTGCATCACCAGTTATAGGACCAAAAATGTCCAACTTAGCCTAGGGAACCCCCAGTCCAGAAGCCTATTTCTCAGATGGTGATCCATGGCCTTCCTGTTTTAGATTCACCAGGGATACGAGTCGAAATACCAATTCCTGGGCTCTAAACCTGCTATACCAGACACATTTTGAAGAGCAAAGATTTTGAAGATCAAAGATCTTTCAGCTCCAATCCTGAAGATACAGTGGTGGAGCATGGAATCTCATAAGTGTCTTGGGTATGCTAAGCTTTGAGAGTTGACGAACCAGAGCCCCTGTGTCCGAATTCCAAATTCCCTGGAAAGGGCTGCTGATTGGCCTGCTTGGGTCCAGTGTGTAGAACACCCTCAGTCTATTCAACTGAGGGTGTTGTTGGAAGGCGGTGGGCTCAGACCTCATGGCCATTGCCCTCTAATCAGGGATTTTTGGAGTAGGCAAATCTGCTAACTTTTCTACTACAGTGCTTACAATTCCCAAGGCAGGTAATTTTATACTTCACGGCTGCACCCTGAGGATCCCAACTGTCTGTCTCTCCCAGTGTTTCTGCTTATGCAACTCAGCCATTGCCCTGATCCAGGGTCTTGCCCTCCTCTCTTCTGGTTGGACCCAACCCAGCCATCCCTGTCCATTCCTGGCTTCACTCATTTCCCTCAACTTTGCGATGCTCTGGGGCTTTTGAGTGGTGCACCACAGTGTAGCACATGGAGCAAGTTCAAAATTTATAGTCACAGTCCGATGTGAAAAAACATAACATTTAAAATTTTTCTGTAACTGGACTTGGCTCAGCTCCAGTTGTAGACTCCATTTTTACTAATAGTCTAAAGCTTTTAATTTTTCTATTTTAAGACAACTCTACTTCTGGTCTGGGCATAGTGGCTCATGCCTATATTCCCAGCACTTTAGGAGGTCAAGGCAGGAGGACAGCTTGAACTCAGGAGTTTGAGACCAGCCTGGGCAACATGGAGAGACCCTGTCTCTACAAAAAATACAAAAATTAGTTGGGCCTGGTGGCTCACGTCTGTTGTCTCAGCTACTTGGGAGGCTGAGGCAGGAGGATCACTTGAACCCAGGAGGCAGAGGTTGCAGTGAGCCGAGATCACACCACTGCACTCCAGCCTGTGTGACAGAGGGAGTCTGCCTGGTTCAAAACAACAACAAGAAAAACAACAACAACAACAACAACACAAAACAAAAAAGCAGATAACTCTACTTCTGGTTTAAAATGTTGCCTCTTTTAGTAAGGATTCTGTGAAATTCAGAGTTCTCACTTCCTTCTTCCCAAGAGTGACCTTATGATCCAGGGAGCTTAGAAGTAAACTGGGTTATCATATAGCCCTCTGCCATTGATGACCACTGTGTTGTCATGCTCTGGTCCTTGGGGAATTGTGGCTGGCACCCAAAAGGGGTCTCCATCCTGCCTGGTCTTTGACATGGTGGGCTGGTAGCTGCTGCTGCTGACCCTAGTCCCTGCCTCACTCTGATCAACAGTGAAGTCCATGTGTCTGTGTCCTCCTGCTCTTCTCCCACACTCCCTGTGATCCACCCACTCCTACCGCTCTTCTATTCCTCTCCTTGAGGACTGAAAACTCTCTGTTGCCTATCTTTAGTATTCTGTGATGTACACAGCTCTGCAAGGCTGTGCCAAGGCCTGGTCTGCCTCACCACCTCTCTCACCTCTCTCAATGAGAGCCGTGTTATTCAAATGCCATTCAAAATAAATGTTTTTCTACAAAACTCTGTTAGAAACTGAATGCTTGTGTCTCCCAAAATTTATATGTTGAAACCCTACCTTGTAATGTGATAGTATTAGGAGGTGGAGTCTTTGGGAGGGGAGTAGGATTAGATGAGGTCATGAGAATGGAGCCCTTATAAATGGGATTAATGTTCTTAGAATAATCTTAAGATAGCTTGCTTCTTCTCCCCACCATGTGAGGACGCCATTAGAAGGCACTCCCTATGAGCCAGGTAGTGGGCCTTTACTAGACACCAAATCTGCTGGCACTTTGATTTTGGACTTCCCAACCTCTAGAACTATGAGAAGTACATGTTTGTTGTTTTAGCCACCAGTCATGGTATCTCATATAGCACCTGAGGTGATTAAGACACTGGCTGTGTTCTTGGGATCTGTCATGGAAAGTACTATTAAGTAGGGACTTCTGGGTGTCTTTACCACACTCCACCTAGGGTTTGACCACAGGAGGGAACAGATTTTGTCACTAGCTATCTTGTTCTTATTAAGCACTCTATTTTATTCTCTCTAAATTTCCTCTTCTTGTACACTGGGAAATACTCCTTGCCATAGTGGGTAGGAAGGCAGATATATAAACTGGCACTCTTCACTGCTCTGTAGAGGTTACTGCTCTGTGTCCAATCCACAAAACTTGAATTATAAATTATATAATCCAGTCTTATTAATCTCAGCTTTTAGAATTCCGTGGAATCAATTTAGTTCACAGAACAAAGACAGGTTCTCACAAATAAACAACCCTTTGGCTTTCAGATTATAGTTTCTACTCTGCATTTTAGTCACATTTTTAATGGACTTCTTAGTTTTAGGCTGATCTGCCCTACCCTAAAAGAAGTACATGTAGAAAGTACCACTGATGCCTGAAAAACCTGGAAAAAGAAAAGGTAAAAGCCACCAAGAACATGTAGTGTAATATAAAACACTTTCCTCACCCCATTCACCAACTGAATTATATTGTCTTGTGGATATTTTACTGTGTTAATTTTGCCTCTTGTAATAGATTAGAAGCTCCCTGATGGCAGGGCTCATGCATTCTGCATCTCTCCTCAACCCCCCAAAACTCATCAAGTGTCCTTTCCACAGTTTATTCAGTGCCACATTTTTTTTGCATTTTTTTCCGTGGGTGATTTTGTTATTTAAAATGGACCCTGAGCATAGTGCTAAAGTACTGTCTAGTGATCCTAAGCTCAAAAAGGCTGTGATGTGCCTAACAGAAAATATCTGTGTTAGAGAAGCTTAGTTCAGGCATGAGTTATAGCATAGTTTGCCATGAGTTCAATATTAATGAGTGAAAAATACATTAAATAAGGTGACTTTAAATAGAAACACACATGAAAAAAGATTATATATATACATATATGAATTAATTGACAGAAATGTTGTGACCAGAGGCTCACAAGAACCTAACCCTGTATATCTCCTGGGAGCAATGGCTCAGTATTTGCTAATGCAGTGCTCAAAGAGACTGTATAGAATGTGACTACTACAGATAATAAGGATCAGCTGTATGTGTTTGCAGAGCATAACTCTTCCTTTAGGAGGCCTGAGGTGGGAATTTAAATGAACATCAAAAGTCTGAATTTAGGATCCAATGGCTTTCCCCAACTTGGGTCCTATGTGGCTAAAATCCCTCGTGTGGCCTCCTATTGCTCTTAATGTGAGAGGTGGTTTCTTCAGCCTGGCCTTCAGGACTCTGCCTGCCCTGGCTCCCACCTGCCTGGGCCGTTTCTGCTGCCGCCATGCCCTCCTTCCCTCCACTCCAGCCATGCTGGCCTCACTCACCAAGGTCATTCCCTCCTGGGATTTTTGTATTTGCCTTCTACCTGGACTCTTCCCCCTGAGGCTCTTCTTGCAACTGGCTCCTTCTTGTCATTTAAGTCACAGCCCAAATGTCACCTCTTCAGAAGTCTTCCTGGTGCCTCTGTCTAAAGTGGGTGCCCCCACTTCTCTCTAGGGAAGCACGCTCTTTCTTTCTTGAGACACTCTTTGCTTTTCATTTCTACCCAACAGAATGTTAATTCACTCAAAAGGGGCTCCTGTCTGTCTTGTTCCTGTCTGTTTCCCTAACACCTAGACCGGTTCCTGGTTCCTAGTAGGTGTTGAGTGAAAATGTCTGTTAAATGAACGAGCGATGGATGACTCTTGGGAGCTAGGTTAAATTCCAGTAAACTTCCAAGTCTTCAAAATTATGCTAAGCAGCTTTGAGTCTCTTCAGCTGAACGGGAAAGGCAATGTACATAATGACAGCCTGATTTTCACATCATCAAAAGAAGATTAAATTATAGCTAACAGTGAGCTGATGTTATTGATTTCAGTTCTTCATGGATGCATGGATGCCATCAAAATGGTAGATAAATTGAGAAAGGCACGTAATTAAGTGGAGCATGGCTTTGTGTTCTGTTACTGTATTCAGTGTTAGGTACCATCAGTGTAGAATGTGAATAAAGCAGCTACTGCTTTTTCAGTGTCATCCTCATCCCAGACACTGGGCTTAGTGTGATATACATATACACTGTCATGTACAATCCTTCCAACCTTTCTCCACCCATGAGAACTCACCTTCATTCTTCATACAGGCCACAGAATAGTCTTTCTGAAGATTATATTTCATCATATCACTCTCCTGCTTAAAACCCTCCCATCATTTCCCATCGTAATTAAAATAAAATCTAAGCTCAATTAGGGCCCTCAAGGGCTTACTTGAATTGACTCCACCAACACCTAGGACCTAACCTGTACCCTCCTCTGCCACTCATAACATGTCACTTACAACACTTCTCTCATGCCCCTCATTGGCTTTTCTTTGTCGCTGGAAATGCTAAATTTGTTCCGGTCCCAAGACCTTTGCTTTTTGCCCCTCCCTCTGGCTGGAATGCTTGTTCATAAGATCTTAACCCACTCTGACTTCCTTTCCATCAATCAGCACTCAGACAAAATGTCATCTCCTAAGAGAGGCCTTCTGAGGAGGCAGTTGGAGAAGTCCAACTGCTTAGCTAGAGGAGCTAGCCCTTGCCCCAAGATACTCTCTACCCTATTACTCTTGTATTTTTTCAGTAGAATATCACTTTCAGATCTCTCTCCTCTCCCTCCTTTCCTTCTTTCCTCCTGCCACCCTTTCTTCTTTCACCACTTACTTGTTGGCTATTTGCTCCCATCACAGCATAAACCTCATTAAGACAAAGATTTCTTTCATTCATTACTCTACTTTTGGCATCTAGAATAGTGCTAGAATTATTATAGGGGCTTGATTAATAAATACTATTTAATGAGTGCCTCCTGTGTGCCAGGCACTGTAGTAGATTCATTAGATGCCTATTGCTATTTCTCACAACAGACTTTCCAAGTTTTGGGTATGAATAAGTAGAAGCACAGAGAGGTCATGTGACATAGCTAGTGAATGAGAAGCTGAGTGGAATTCAGAAGGTTTGCCTGATTTTAAAATCCACACATTTTTCTGTGATTCAATCTGCTTCACTTTGCTTGATTTTCAGACTCCACATTTGTGGTTAAGCATCCTTGTGTTTGTCTTTCACATTTGACTTTTGCCAAGTGATTGCTTTCATGCAGCTATTGGTATCAGGTGTCTTCTGCTGTCAACATAAACCTATTTTATAATCTTTAAGATTATTTTGCTTTATAACTACAGCATTTTAACTGAATACAGTAAAATTGATGTTAATTAGTGCTATTAAAATGAATTTTCTCTGAGATGTTAGTACATATAGACAGACAAGAGTATTTAGTAGTTTCAGCTTCCTCAGTCAATTTCTTTGTGACTTGCTCTGTGACAGTAATTATACCCACTGGTATATTTCCTTCCTCTTTTCTCCATTTAGGTTTTCATTTTCTATTTCAATTTATATAGAATATCAACTTATAGACCTCAGATCCTTTTTGATAGTGGGTGTGGGTAATGGGGGGTGGTTGGAAGTATAAGCCAGAAATGAATTTTGTATTTGGAACTGCTGTAGCCACGAGTGATGTCCTCCTTAACATCTTAAAGACAATCATGGGAGTGAGGGAAGAGCTTGTGGTGAATCAGGAGAAGATGGGGAGAATATAGGGTTGACTGGATTGAGGGCAGGTATTCCTGACTAGGGCCTCATGTACTAGCTGTATTTTTATATCTCTACTTGATGGGGCAAATCTGAACACTGGTGAGAATTACCCTGGAGCAGTGGGGAATAATGTAGACTCCACCAACAGACCTCCTCCCTCCACATACCTTGACCTCAGACACTCACGAACTCCCCAGCATCTTCCCAACCTCTCCATCCCTGCCTGGGGTACGTGGATGACACCCAGAAGCCCAGGCTCCCGGCTGTCTGATGGTGCCTGAATTAGCTGTTGTATCTCTTAGGGGAGAGGTCACCTGAGAATACAGAACAGAGGGACCATGGAAGAACTAAGACTTACCCATCAAGGCATGGAATGAAACTAGGAGGGCATACCAAGGGCTGCCCAGGAGCCCCCTCCTCTCGCTTCCTTATCCTACAGCTGACCCAGTCCCTTCTCCTTTCTTCTTCCTTTTTTATCCTCAGCTTCTTGGCACCAGTTCACACATTCCTTTCCTTGGTCGCCCTGAAGATCCTGTGCACTCCCTGTACCCTCCCCACCCTGTTCACCCATTAGCCTGTCCTGCCTCTTCCAGGTTTCCTATGGCTCTGGGGCCTGGCATCTCTGGCCCTGCCTCTTACCAGCAGTGTGGGAAAGGGGATGAGCTGGCTTATCTGCACTCTGTCACGGAAGTCCACTCTTCTATTTAAACCACACCACTCCTATCCCCTCCATTAGACTTGAAGAAAATCAGAAAGTAGTTCTCTACCATCAACAACACTCCCTTCTCCCACCAAATGCCTGAGGACTGCTAATGTGACTCTTTAGTGCTTGTAGCCCAAGCAATTTAATTTCATGCATAAGGTACTTGCAATGGATACCATGCAAAACAAAACAGAAGTGTGAGCAGTTCCCTGCCTCTTCTTTATGGTTTTGAAGAAATCTCAACCCCTTAAAATTTACCTATACTTGATTGGTTCTCAGTCTATGCTAATAGAAAGTCTGCACTATCCAAAACTTCCAAACAATTATGCTCAGAAAGGTTTTTCTTTTTTCCCACAGGCAGCTAGATAAATACTCAACAAAAATATTTAACTACTTTCGGCTGGGCGTGGTGGCTCACGCCTGTACTCCCAGCACTTTGGGAGGCTGAGGTGGGCAGATCATGAGGTCGGGAGATCGAGACCATCCTGGCTAACATGGTGAAACCCCGTCTCTACTAAAAATACAAAAAAATTTAGCTGGACATGGTGGTGGATGCCTGTAATCCCAGCTACTCGGGAGGCTGAGGCAGGAGAATGGCGTGAACCCGGGAGGTTGAGCTTGCAGTGAGCCGAGATGGCGTCACTGCACTCTAGCCTGGGCAACAGAGCGAGACTCCATCTCAAAAACAAAAACAAAAAACATTTAACTACTTTTGTCTGTATCTATTAAAGGTAAAGGTCAATATGTATTAATCTGCTATGTGGAAATTTTACATGAACAATTTCAGTCTCTATGTAGTAATTTTAAATTTTACAATGTTTATTTAGTTCCAAAAGGGGAAAAGTAAACCAAGTTGCTAAAAGGCTAACCAAAAAGAGGTAAAAATTACCATGATTAAGTTTTCAAGTATCTAGATATATCAGGTGACAGGCTTTTAGGAATTAAATTTTATGAAAGTAAGGACACTTTTTATTTCACATATCTTGAGTATTCTTATGGTGTAACAGTACCATCAATATTACGTGAATGAGGGCAATTTATTAATGATATAAAACAGGGCTATATTCTGTCGGTACAACTTCTTTATTATACCAAAACGTGATTTCTCTCAGCAAATCCAGAGCACATTCTGGCATGTCAGTCTGCTTTTCTTCATACTTTTACGTGATGTGCATTTCCTTAGATAGTGAATATTCCTTGAAAATGTGATTTGTGATGATGGCAGACTACGTGATCAAATGCTGTTTCATGATTTTTTTGATGACATCCCATCAGATTTTGGTTTTTGCACATTTTTAAAAAATGGAGCATTAACATTATTTGAGTTCCAAATCTATTTTCTCCTGGCCTGGAAGTGCAAGGATTGGTATCAAGTTGAGATGGAGTTGAAATGCTAGTGTTGGACACTTGAGTCCTGTCTTTTTTGACATGTGGAAGGCATGGGGAGTTTTTAGGTTTCAGGTTTCCTGTCGATCTTGGCTGCTGCTTCTTCCCCTCCTGGCCTGAAGCTGGGCCACCTGACCATAACTGGGCCAGGAAATGTAGAAACCCAGCTGGCCCCCCAGTGGCCAGGACCACGCTGGAGATGAGGTTCAGCGTGCCTCCTGGGCTGTTCTTCGCTTGTGGCCTCCTTTTTCTGTTGGATCACTGGCCGCTCACTTCCTTAGATCAGTCCTCATTAGATACTACATTTTTTGATGGCTTGGTTTCTTTTGGTTACAGTTTTCAAATTTCACTTCCGGTAGCTGCACGGACGACCCAGGCTACTTGGGCTTTCACATTCCATGCCCAGAAACTGACCGTGATCCCGCAGCTGGGTCCTGCTCTCTGCTGAAGAGCCCACCAACATCCACAGGTTGTCCCCCTGCCTGCACAGACCTGGAGGATCACTTCCTCACAGACTTTCCGTTACTGTCATCAACTCCTGTTTGCTAACCTCAATATTCTTGGACTTTCCTCTTCAAATATTGTCCTTACTCTGAAAAATGATCTCTTCAGTGCCTGCAACTGTATCTGTTCTTTAAATACCTGCCCCATGCCAGGAATGGTCAGGAGTGGCTCCTAGTAATAATCCCTTCTGCTGCTGCTTATTCTTTACTCTGTTGGCAGATGATCTCTCCTCTCTGTGTCTCAGCTGCTGGGTCTTTAACATGGAGACAATAATAGTCTTCTATGAGGATACAGTAGTGAGGTTTCCACGAATTAACTTGTACAGAGAGCTTAGATCATTGTCTGGCACACACATATTTAATACAATTTAGCTTTATTATCACGAGAAAATTTCTCTCCAAGCACTACTATCACTGGTGAATTCAAGCTAACTTTGCCTTGGAGTCCCACCACTCTAGGGATGGACAAAGACAGGCAAGGAGGAAAACATCTGCACTAGTTTCTCTCACTGGGATACGTTAATTTGCTTCACTATCATAACTATCTTACTATCTCTATATATCCCATAACATCACGTTGCAAACCTCAAATATACACAATAAAATTTATTTTAAAACAAAGACATCTCAGGGTTGGGCATGGTGGCTCATGCTTATAATCCCAGCACTTTGAAAGGCCGAGACAGGAGGATTATTTAAGGCCAGGAGCTTGAGACCAGTCAGGGCAACATATTGAGACCCCCATCACTGCAAAAATAAAAAATAAAAGAAAGGCATTTCAGCCTTCCTGCCAAATTCTGAGCTAGCAATGGATTGTTTCCCTTTGATCTGATGTGAAACAAGGGACTAGAAAGAAGAATTTCCGTCTGAATTATACACAAGAGGACTCTAATGAATATTCGTGAAAAGGGACACCATATGTGCAAAGGCAAAGGGCTTGCTTTGAGCTCTATCTCCCTCTGCCTCACATTTAGGCTTAATGGAAGATAGAAGTAGGCTGGGAAAAGCATATGGAAATTCAGTACCATTATGTAACTCCCAAGAGGTGGGAGCAAAAGGTGTGCTGAGACTGCTTCACAGATGGGCTTCCAAATTGTAATCAATTTTCCAATTTTATTGGTGGCAAAAACTATCTATCTATCTATCTATCTATCTATCTATCTATCTATCTATCTATCTAATCTATCCATCTAATTCCATTTTTTAGAGACAGTATCTCAGTCTCTCGCCCAGGCTGGAGTACAGTGGCATGATCCCAGCTCATTGCACCCTCAAAGTCCTGGGCTCAAGGCATCCTCCACAGAAACCTGCTGTGTAGCTGGGACTAAAGGTGTGCATGCGTCACCACGCCCGGCTAAAACTACTTTTGTAATGTTTATTACTGAGAACATTGAATTAAACTCATTAAATGATGGTTTATTAGTAGAGCAGTTTAATCGGCTATCAGAGGTAAGGATCATCGTTGGATATTAAAATGATACATTCATTAAATGCTGTTCACTAGAATATGCAAAAACCGTGACTTGTGACTCTATCAGAGGCCACAGTCAGGGCAATACACAGTTATCCTCACAAACAGTGACTCTATGTTGAAGGCTGACAAAAACAATGAGATAGGAACAGTTTTAGTAGGTACACAGAGATACTGTTAGGCAGTGTTGGTGGTTGCATGGTAATCACTTCTGATGTGTATGGTTTTGTTTAGAGTTTATTAATCCTTTCAAATGTGTGCCTAAAATTCTTGTGCTAAATTTAACATCAACAAGAAAGGGCTGCCACTGCGATATTCTGAAAATGGGCAGGAAGGAGAGATGTTTCCAGTGCGTCCTCAGCACAATTGGAAGCCACACAACGGAGATGACAAGAGTTGGAAATGACAAAGAAACGTGTCAAGTGGAAAAGCTTTTGTTTAATTCTGGTCTACCCATTGTGCTAGGTCTGAGGCACCACCAGAAATAGCAGTGGGTCCTGGAAGCGGTGGTCACAGTCTGAATATATAATGGAAATGGGAGGAAACAGGGACATGGAGGCGGTTATGCCTCATTCCTTTCAGACACCCTTACGTCTACAGGAAGTAATGTCCAGGACTGTCATCTTTTAGGACAAAGGAGAATGATGTAAGAAGAGTCTGAAATACTAAGATCTCAAAAAATCCACCCTAAGTCATGGAGAGAGCCTGCATGACACCTCATCTGATTTATTTTTTGAACCTCAACAGCTCGTCATGCAATTTCCTTGTTTGTGTATCTCCTTTTATTCCCGGGAATGAGACACACTTTCTTTTTCCCCCATCAGGATCTAAAAATCAGCTTGATGACATTAGAATTCTTCCCTCAAGGGACACAATAGTGGTTATTTTAGGACCTTTTTTTTTTTAACATGGCTCAACGACGAAATTTTGGAATGGTTCTTAATCCTACTTAAACACAGAGAAAGGGAAGGACTTTGAGGGGAGGTATTTTTTGTTTCGTTTGTTTTTTTCCTTTTTCACACAAACCAAATACAGTAAGGCAGGCTAAACAATGAACTTAAATGTCCCTTTGAGATCATGTTCCTTCTGATAATATAAAGTGTCCTGATTCATTTACTTTCACTTTGATGCTTATGTTTGTACGTGTAATAAAATGAAGTTATTGGTGTTCTTTAGCTATTTTTATCCATACTTGCAACAACCACTATTTTTAAACTTACATTGTCCCGTAAGTTTTGGAACATTTCTAAACCAAATACCAAATAAAATGATAGTAAGTTGGAAATTTTGAAGCTTGCTTATAAATAACATTAAGTTTTAAAGAGTCGCTTTTACTTTATTGTATATATTTTCAGTGCACAATTAAAGTACTTATCTTTGATAAATACAGTATTCAAGACAGTAGCATATAATATATTTTTGACATTTGAATCCTTGCAGAGTAATTTTCTGCATTACTTTTGCTCCTTTGAGGATTTAATACAGGCAGCCTTTGCACAGTGCTGTGTTAACTGAAACTCATTTGTATCAGAACCATGCAAAGCAAGGGCTGCTGTATGCTTTTCTGTTTGTTTGTGTTAACGTATCAGGATTAAAACATCACTTTTGGGAGACTGGAATAACTTTGTCTTCTATTGCATTGGCACTTTCCTCTACAATTGAGAAGTTATTTGGGTTGTCTTTATCAGACAAGATCAGGCATGTTCAGGGTGGTATGGCCTTAGACTGGGTTATCTGTGTCAGACTTACATTGCCTCTGTGAATATCAGCCTTGGTCTACTCCGAGTGCAGGACAAACACAAAGAACACTCTGCACAGTTCATTACTCCTTTTGGTGGTTCAGATGCAATTCCAGCCTTTGGTCAGGTTCTTTCCAGTGTCCACAAACACAGTGAGGAGAGTCCTCTAAGTGACTCTCTGTGTCTCACACAATCTCTTGGGTTCCCACCTATCACAGATACCTCTTACCAGCCATCTGCCAGCCCATGCCAGCCCTGCTGCCCATGGGTGCTGCTGCTGTTCATGTGTCACGCCCCCAGTCCTCAGGTCCCTGTTCCCTGGTAGTCTATTTATCTGTGCTGAGAAAAATGGGTGATACTATTACTATGGACCTCACAGGGATGTTGTAAGGATGGAATTAAATGCCTACAATGCAATTGGTATTTTCCAGGAACATGGTAAGGATTTAATACGTGTTAGCAATTATTATTGCTATTTTGAGTGCCCACAGGAAATAATTTGTGGGGGTTGTAGTCATAGCCTTATAAGGCATTAATTTTTACTTTTCAAGAGCAATTTGAAGCTTTCATTCTAACCTGATCTAGGCTACTGTATTAGTTTCCTACTGGTATGGTAAAATATACCATAAACATACTAGATTGAAACAGCACACATTTATTATCTTACAGTTCTGGAGGTCAGAAGTCCTGAAATCAAAGTAGCAGACAGGGCTACTTTCGTTTCGGAGGCTCTGGGGAAGACTCCACCTCCTTACCTTTTCTAGCTTCTAGAGGCTGCAGCATTCCTTGGTTCCTCGCTCCTTTCTCCATCTTCAAAGTCAGCAGTGTAGTGTCTTCAAACATTTTTCTCTCTCTTTGGTCTCAGCTTTTGTCATGACATTTCCTTCTGTGACTTTAATACTCTTGCTTCCCTCTTCTAAGAAAACTTGCAATGATATTGGGTCCTCTTAGGTCATCCAGGATCATCTCCCCATCTCTTCATATCAAGATCATGGGTTTTAAGGATTAGGATGTGGACATAATTGGGGGTCCTTTATTCTGTCTGCCACTGACACTTTTAAAATTTCATTTTATTTCTCACCTTCAGTAAAATCTAAAGACTGGGTAACACTGATATTTTGAAGGTAGGTGACTCAGAATCATCAATTAATTATTCCCAGGATTATTTACATAATATCATGTGTCAGAAATGTCCAGAAAAAAAACTCTGATAAATGTTGTGAGTTGACTGATTCAGCAACCATTTTTAACCTTCTTCTCTCTCTATTTCCTCTACTTAAAAGTCCATCCTTCCTTGGAGTGGCTAATTGACATAGCTCTAACCAATGAGATGGAAGTGAAAATCTGTTGGAGAGTTTTTGAAAACTTTGCATCCATCATTAAAGAAGACATACATCTTTTGTTTTGTGGACACAGGCCTGATTGTTGGAGCTTCAGCAACTATCTGGTAATAATGAAAGAAAGGCCAAGCCCAGGGAATTACAGAGACATTGGCCCTGCCATTATTGAGTAACTAAACCAACTCCAGCAACTACCCAAGAAACTTCCTGTTGTGAGAGAATAAGCAAACTCATATCTATTCTAACCCTGTACTTAGCTTCTCTGTTACTTGCAGCTGAATAAATATAGCATTTTTAAAAGTTACCTAACATAATCATAAATGCTTCATCCCACAGAGATGACATGTAGGTCTGACAATAGTGGGAATAAATACTGATAATATTTTAATGGATAATGACTTGATTCTATTATTTAGTACTTTTTAGACTTAATAATAGATAATTTTTAGATATTAATGGAAAAACCTCTACTTGAGTCAAATCAGTAACTTCAAAGAACCAGAAATAAATTGTTGGCCAATGCAGGCTGGTCTAGGAAACGTTGCCAAGTATTTAAAAAGGAAAAAATTTCCCACTTTTATGTTTAACCCAACCCCTACTCGTCTTAAAAACTTTATTTTTGTAATAAAATATATTTTTCTGCCTTTGTTTACACTAGACTTGGTTTACTTATTCTCTCATCATTGTTTTTCCTTGGGTCGTTGACTTTTGTTCCTTTCAGTTTTGAAATGTCAAGGTTCTGTATCACTGCAGAAACAAAAACCTTTGTTTTTAAAGTATAAAATGCTTCCCTGAGAGGGGCTTTCCAAAAGAATTGAATGGTGCAGTCAGGGGTACAAATTATAGGGAAACCCCTTAACTTCTACTGTTCCCCCAAACAGCAGCCAGCTTCCAGAAAGCATTGACGGCAGACTCAGTAGAGGACTATGCACATCTTCTGACTTCTGGAGACATTTACAGTAGGTCAGAAGGCTGAGTAGTTAACAGCATTCATGTATAATTATGAAGAATTTGAGATGCTTAAGTGAGAGCCAGGAAAATAAAAGAGAACATAAGAGAGAGTGAGGTCCAGTTGTCAGGCAGTCTTGACAAAAGCTTTGATCATCAGAGAAAGTCTACAATTCTGTCTAAAACATGTTAATTAAATTACAAAAACTGTTCCCAATGTAATTCCTGTAATACTAGGAAACACATGAAAAATTTTGTAATTTCAAGTATTTTAGCCCCATTTATAGTATGAACACATGATAGATATTCATATATATTTAATATTTTAAAGATATATATGAATTCTGCAAAGTACTATCCAGATTTACAAAGATTTTGCAAAGCACCATCAATGTAAACATTGTCTTTAGAATGAAAAAGCAAACCACATTAAATGGATACATCAATTCTCACAGAGCTGAATTTCAGAAAGAGTAAAACTACGAGAGGTGAGAATTTTAGTCTAGAGGGAAAATGTTAGTTCTTATTGTTCTACCAGAGGGATCTAAGCTCAGATTTCTCATTTCAAATGTGAGAAATGTGAGCTCTAGTGGAGGCGGGGGGCTGTGGTAGGGGAGAAGATGCTAGGAAAAAATTGCCTAGAGAATTATGAGAAAAGAAAGATCACAACTTGGCTAAGATTTGTAACAAATTGAGGACTTGAGTATCTTCAGCAAATTGTAAGTATTTCGTGAATAGTTTTACTCATCCCAGTTTATTTGAAGATGAACGGGACCTGCCTTTAGCAATATTGTGAAATAGGTGAAGAGTCATTATAGCTTATGGAAAAGCTCCCAGGAACATCAGGAACATGAGTTTAGGTTCTAACTTTGCAATGAATATGTGATGTGACAGAGGCACATTCTCTAAACTTGCAATATGCTCTTTTCCAAAATTAGCATTGAAGGAGGATTGATCTCCCATGAAATATCTGAGCAGCATGAAATATCACAGAGTTGTATTTCTTTGGAATTATCCAGTTGAGTTGGGAGCAGGGCTAGGATGGGGAGAACTTTTCCCATTTTAGCAGAGTGGCCTCAGGGCCTTGGCTGGCACAACGCAACCCTGGAGGCACAGTGAGAAGCAACACTAGAGGCAGGAGCTGGCACCTGCTACCCACCGACAAGGTTTATACTCCTTAATAACAGCCCTCTAGGCAAAGGGGCTGCAAGAGGAGTTAGGGTAAAAACCACCAAGGCCACAAAGACCACGCAGCGGCTGAAAGTACAGAAGCACCTCCACTTTCAAATCTGCAAGATGACAGATGGTGAAAGTCAAGTGTTCATTTAGCCATTGACCCTTAGCTTCCTGCCCATTCCTACATTCATGATGACATGGACACACTAATAAGCACTATTAACCCAGTCAAGTCTGGTAAGTGATGGAGCAGTGGGTAAGAAGAGGTTAATGATTATGAAGTGACCAAAATGTGAGATAATATAATAAAGTGGGAGAGACAGAGAGAGAGAGAAAACCTGCTGGAAATGCAAATGGAATGAACCTTAAAACAGCGAAAAGTATTTTGAAGACTGAAAATCTATCACACAGCAAATCAAATTGTATCTTGTGCAATGTAATCTACAATAATCACACGCTTTTTGCTTACAAATAAATACAGTCAGGAGCAATCTTTTAAAACCTAACCTAATCTTAAAGATAGGCGCTTTTTTCCTTATTCTAGAGTGGTGTTTTTCAAAACATAGGTCATAAATCATCAGTGGGTCATAAAATCAATGAGCAGGCACTTTTTCTTTTTAATGGTACATCAAGTAGAATAAAAAATATCTAATTGCAACACACAAAGTAAGTTTTGTGAAACATTTCGGTTGTCTGTGTGCGTGTGTGTGTGTGCGTGTGTGTGCGCGCGTGTGTGTGCACGTGTCCGTGTGTGTGTGCGTGTGTGTGTGCGTGTGTGTGCGCGTGTGTGTGCGCGCGTGTGTGCGCGTGTGTGTGCATGTGTGTGCACGTGTGTGTGCATGTGTGTGTGTGCATGTGTGCATGTGTGTGTGTGCGTGTGCTGGGAGATGAGGCAGAGAGTCTTTCTTACTGTGGATAGTTGTCAATAAAAGGGTAAAAAATGATTCTTGTGAGACATTAGGTGGGACTTCTAGAAATGTGGGGACACATTTTATGTTATGGATTGAAATGGCCCCCAAAAACATATATTAAAATCTTAAGCCCAGGTACCTGTGAATGTGACTTTATTCAGAAACAGTCTTTGAAGACCTAATACAGATAAACGTATTCAAGAACAATTTAAACGTAATGCAAATTTTGCATTTGCATATGTGCTATTGATTCTGGAAGAAATATTAAGTGAATGCATTAAAAACTGCACTCAGGTGAACCAAACTGTATAGGAAAACTCAAACTATTCACACAAGCACACCTCAAACATCCACCAGCTAACCTCAATTCACCCTGTTACAAGCTACACCTATTCATGTCTGTTGGTGTAACCTCCCCACTGATTTCAGAAAACTTTCCTTCCACCACTTTATACTAACTCATAAGCTACAATCCTTCCCAAGCAAACTTCTGGTCTTTGTCAAGGTAGAGTATGAGATTTATTGTAGTATTTATTCATTTTTTAACCATTTAATATGTATGAAACTGTGCCATTCTTTTTATCAGCTTATCTCCTCTTTTTTTAAAAAAAAAATTTTGAGATAAGATCTCTCTCCTTCACCCAGGCTGGAGTGCAATGACTCAATCACAGCTCACTATAGCTTCAACATCCCAGACTCAGGTGATTCTGCAATCTCAGCCTCCTGAGTAGTTGGGACTCCAGGGGCATGCCACCGCACCCGGCTAATTTTCTGCATTTTTTTTTGTAGAGTCAGGAATTCACCACGTTGCCCAGGCTGGTCTTGAACTTCTGAGCTCAAGCGATCTGCCCACCCCGGCCTCCCAAAGTACTGGGATTACAGGTGGGAGCCACCATGCTCAGTCAGTTGCTGACATTTTTAAGTGTTTTGTGCCCCAATCACATTTTTTGCATAAGACCTTTGGTTGTTACTGTGTGTATTTTGCATGGCATAGAGTTGTGTTTTTTTGTTTTTGTTTTTACAAACACTATGTTATATGACAGCAGAACAGACTGTACTGTGTTTAAAGCCATGACACTGGATGAGATCATTCAGTAGGTGAGTGTAGATACAGAAGAGGCCAAGGGTTGCATCCAGGATCACACCAACTATAACAGGCCTAGGAGAAGAGGAGCCAGCCAAGGAGCTGTCTGGTGAGACAGGAGGAAACCCAGCAGAGCTTGGTGTTCTGGAAGTAAAGTGAAGAAAGTTCAAAGAAGGCTTGAATGCCCACATCTGGCTCTGCAGAGAGACCAAGAAAAAGAAGAGGACTCACTGCGAAGTGACCACTGAATTAGTACTTTGGTGGTCTTGAATCATTTCAGTAAGTGTGATTTTGGTAGAGTAGCAGGGATAAGCCTAACTGGAGATAATTTAATAGAAAAAAAGAAAAAGAAGAATACATTTAAAAAATAATCATGGAATAAATTTGATTTTAATACATGTCTTTTTCAAATAAGCTTTGTCGTTAAATGCGTATTTATGTCTTCTTTGGTATCTGATAGATCAAGATCTGTTCATAATTTTTAAAGATTGCTATTGAGTTCTGGCCAGGTATGGTGGCTTATGCCTATAATCCCAGTGCTTTGGGAGGCTGAGGCAGGAGGATCGCTTGAGACCAGGAGTTCAACACCAGCCTGGGCAACATAGTGAGACACCCCCTACCCTTCTCTCTTTTTTTTTTTTTTTGAGACCTGGTCTCACTCTGTCACCTAGGCAGGAGTACAGTTGTTGCACTATCTCGGCTCACTGCTACATCCGCCTCCTGGGTTCAAGTGATTCTCCTGCTTCAGCCTTCTGAGTAGCTGGGATTATAGGTGTGCACCACCATACCTGGCTAATTTGTGTGTGTGTGTGTGTGTGTGTGTGTTTAGTAGACACAGGGTTTTACCACATTGACCTGGCTGGTCTCAAACTCCTGACCTCAGGTGCCTTGGCCTCCCAAAGTGTTGGGGTTACAGGCGTGAGCCACTGTGCTCGGCTTCTTTTTTTTTTTTTTTTTTAAAGATTACTTTAGAGTTCTTACTATGTACCTGACATCATTCTGTTTAAGAGAGCTGATGCTAGAATTGATACAGACATACTTGTGAATTCTTGTTCTGCCACTCACTAGTTGTCTAAAGTAAGGTTTACCCTTTAGATTCCTAAAATAAGGTTAATATCCTAACTCGGTTGTTGTCAGGGTTAACAACATCCCTGTTGAAGTGCTTAGCATGATGTCTGACACACAGAATGGCCTCATGAATGTTATTATTAATATTTTTCAGGCTGGGCACAGTGGTTCATACCTGTAGTTCCATCACTTTGCGGGGGCTGAGACAGGTGGATTGCTTGAGTGCAGGAGTTTGAGACCAGCCTGGGCAACATTTTAAAACACCATCTACACACACACACACACACACACACACACACACACAGCAAAAAATTAGCCAGACGTGGTGGTGTATACTTGTGGTCTCAGCTTAAAGTTGGGGAAACAAAACAGAAAACCAATTAAATAAGTATATAAATGGTTGCTGCATAACTAATGCCAAAAGAGGCTGAGACACCTTGCAGTTAACATGACCAGGCAAAGTGAGATTTAAAATGGAACTTAAAGAAGAAGTTGTTCTTAGAAGGGATTCTTAACTTTTACCAAATACCTGCCACTCTGCATGGGGCCATAAGTACAATCACGTGTTTAAGCCTCACAACCAGCTACAATGAGGCATTCTTATTCCCAGTTCATGGGTGAGAAGACAGGCTCTCATTCACTTACTCTGGGTCATCAGTTAATAGGAGAGCTAGAGTCAGCCTGGGTATGCTCATCTTCAAAGTCCATGCTTGGTGGTGGCAGAGCAGCCTAGCAGGGAGGTACTGAAGGTCAGCTCTACTCTCTGCCATTTGCAGATGATAATAAGAAACAAACAAAACACCCATAACATGTAAAGCCTCATGTTAGCCTGATAAAGTATATCATCTAGAGAACTATATTAAAGCAAAAAACCCCAGAGAAACAAGCTGCATATTTTTGTTCTTGACTTTTTTTTCCTTGGGTAGAGTTAATTTGTGGCAAAAAGTGGTTCAAAGGAAGGTGAGGGAGAAACAAAGGTGGAGAATGATCAACAAATGCATATCAAGAGGTGATTATGCTTATGGGAAAACAGTTCCCATCCAGTGTGGTTTCTGTTTGCCTACCGGGCTGGCTGATCTGGGATTTTATCTCTCCATGAGTTGCATTGCTACAGTCCTGGTTCCTGTGTAGTTCCTGCTGGGATGTCTAACAGGTGGGCAGGCATTTAGATTTCCAGAATGACTCCATCCTGGCTGAGGCCCTCATTCAAGCTAAGAATGTAAGGGCAGCACGTGGCCTGCAGTGTGTGCTCTGAGGAGCTCCCCAAATCACTCTCCATTACCTGGCCATTAAGGGTTCTTGAAGAGCTTCCTTAAGCAGAGTTTAATCAGAAGAGATACGTTGTCATTGTTTTCTTAGAGTTCAGTTTTTGGAAGAGAAAGAGATATATCGTGTTCCTATTCATCAAGTTAGCTGCTTAAAGCATTACCAAGGACAGTCTATTCACCCACTGTCACCTGTCAAAGGCTGTGACTCTGAAGGATAAACCCATGACAGATAATGGGTTTTTGATGGGTTGAGAGAAAATGAAACATGGGTCTTTGTCAGGCTTCCGTGAGACTTGGAAGGAAGGCCTTGATGGGGAGGCATACGCGGTTCCCAGGGCTGTCATAACAAATGACAGCAAACTGGGTGGCTTAAAACAACAGACATTTATTCTTTCATAGTCCTAGAGGCCAGAAGTCTGAAATCAAGATGTAGGAGGGTTGGTTCCTTCTGGACATTTTGAAAGAGTCTGTTCTATGCCTTTGTTCTAGCTTCTGGGAGCTGCTTCTGGGAGTTGCTGGCAATCTTTGGTTTTCCTTGGATTATAGAGGCCGCTCTCCAGTCTCTGCCTTTGTCTTCGCCAGCTGTTTTCCTTGTATCTCTGTCTCTGTGTCTCTTCTCTTCTTGTAAGGACACTGGCTGTAGGTTGTATTTTATTAAAGGCTCATCCTACTGCAGGATGACCTCATCTTAACTAGCTGCATCTGCAATAACTCTATTTTCAAATAAGGTAACATTCCGAGATTCTGGAAAGAACATGAATTCTCAGGGGACCCTCTCCAACCTGGTAAAAGAGGGAACCATAAAACCATGAAGTGTTATTGTTTGGGGATAGAGAATAATGAGGAAAAGACAGGAAGAGTCTTGAAGGAATAGTTGAAAAGATACAGAATGCTACTAAAGCAGGCAGGATTTAACAGGAAATAGATATCCCATTGAATGGGGAACTCGAGGAGAGTTTAAAGAAGGAACTGTTTCCATCAGTGTCAGGGTTAAGGAAAAAGTCAAACAAACTAGGGGCAGTGAAGCCTTCCCCAGTAATAGTGGCAGGGCTCCATTTTCCCCAATCCTCCTGCCCTTCCCCTTGTCGGAGCTGTATCGTCAGGGCTGCTGCCAATGGCCTGCTCCATGGTGCCTTCAGGTTCTGCCCTGGACCCTCCCTGATGCGGGGATGCCAATGCTTATGGGACCCTGCCTGGCCTTCTGGCATGTGCAACCTGGAAATGTGGGTGAGTCAGTGGGGTTGCGCTTCTCTTAAAGAAAGAGGGGTGGAAGGAGACTGGTGCACATTCCTCGTCTTCCTCCCCAGCAGACTGTCTGAGGTGTATTTCATAAGATTCTGCAGAAGATTCTGAGGAATGAAGCACCCATTGACAACAGCAATGGTTAACTCAGTAATTCATCCTTGTTGGCTTTGAATCTCCCTGGTGTTCACTCTTCCTGCCCCTCATTCTTCTTCTCTAAGCTGAGTTCCAAAATAGATCACCTGCACCCAAGCCTTGGTCTCAGGTTCTTCTTTGGCAGAAGGTGTAAAGGGAGTGTGGAGTTACTGGGGAAAATGGGAGAGGGAGAGGCTGGGGACAGAGTGGGAGCAAGCCGAAGGTGAAGACAAATTGCTGTCTCCTGGGAAGAATGCAGCCACTGCCAACTCTCCGTCCAGCAGGCAACAGGGAGGGGAAGCACACAGTCCAACCCAACTTCCTCCCATTCACTGGCCCCTGCAAAGACATTTCATGGCTGAACCAAACCCCAGAGAGTGAGGAAGGAATTCATTTAGCAGAGGTCAGCCTCCTAGAGCACAGAGCAGGTGGGAAGGATGGAGAGGAGAGTGGGAAACAAAAAGAGAAGGCACAGCATGACTAGGTTTGTTCACATAATCAGTTTTCTCTCCTACTGAGCATGAGTCCTACACAATTGATGCAACATTGACGTAATTCACAACGTCATCTTTTGAAATGGATAAGTGCTTCTAAGATGGAAGTTACTTTTCCAACTGCACAGGAATAACTTGTCTGCTACCTAGATTCTTATATTTTTTTAAAATTATTGAGCATAATGGTCATAGTAAGCCTGGCCATCATCTGAGTTAAACAGCCTAGTATATTAGGAAGAAACTGGACTAGAATTCGGAACAACCCTGGTTCAAATCCCAGCTCTGCTACTAACAAGTGATGTGCCGTTAAGCAAGTGCCCTAACCCTTCTGGATCTCAGTTTCTTATCACAAAATGGGTTTAAAGTCTCAGCCATATATCACAAAATTTTTGTGAGGATTCAATAAAATACGATTTTGTAGATGGCAGCTTTTAAAAAAATTACTCATTTGGGTAAGTGCCTCTGTTTTCTTATATTCATAGATATTGATGGATATTATTAATGAATTATACGGAGTTCTAAACGTGAGAGGATTTCTCTTAAAGTTATGGTTGGGTGATTGCAGTATTTTGTTATCCCTGTCTTCTTGTGGTCAACCATATAAAACATCCTAGAGTTAATAGTAAGTAAAAATGAACAAGGTGTTTTCCAAGTGCATTCATAATGATCTTTAAACCCAAATTGGTTGAGATGAAGTAATTTATGCTCAGACTTTATGAGACAGTTTGTCTGATTGCTGATAGTGATGAATCACTGAGGGAAAGACCCACATTTCTGTGCTGCTGGAGGATTTTACTTAACTCCTGCGTCAGCTGAGCAGCAAACAAACTCAGTGGCAAAGTGACCTCTGCCTGGAAACCCAGCATGAAGGGACATCTCATCTCGGGGCTTGCCCTCAGCTGTTTGAAAATGTTTTATGAGACTCTATGACCAGTGTGCATTGACGGAAGGACGGGCTCTTTCTGAGGTGCAATCCATCTTGCATCCAATAATCTGTCTGTAATTTTGTGAAATAGAACATGTTTAGTTCTTTCCTTATCCTTTGTGGAAAATCTGCCCAATGCTTTTGGAGCCATGGTGTCATGTAGAGGAAACGTCTCTCTCCTGCCTTGTAAATCATTTTTCCCCTTATTTTCTTCCTCTTTCCCAAATAGGATTTTTTTAAGGTGAGTGAACATAATGAGAAAAAGAGAACTTAATGAAAAGGAAACCATGGATACCGGTTTATGATAATACTAGCCTTATTTTTTAAAAAGGAAAACAATGAAGTTGAAGTAAATGGATAATAAAAAATAGGATATATTATCTGTATAGTAATGTCTATGCGTTTTCTCTGGATTAGATAGTTGTTAAGCCATGTATGTAATTTGTTGAATATTTTGTGGTTATTGCTCTGTTTATAAAAATGATTGTTGGTTTAAAGTCTCATTCAGAAGAGAAACCCAGGGGACATCGTAATAAATATGTATGAGTCTTAAAATAGTGTTTAAACATTAGAGTTGACAGTTCTTAGCAGGTCTCTGGTGTTACAATCAAGGGTTAAGCCACAACAGAATGAATCTGTTTTCAATAAGCAGAGAAGGGAGATGCTGAGAAATGCATTTTCGACTGGGAGAAGTGAAGGAAACACATGGAAGGAGACAAGAGATGAATCAAATATTTTCTTTAAAAAAAGAAATCACATAAAAAACCTTATTACTAATTTGAGATTGGGCACTCTGAGTACCATTGCTTTTGAGACTCTGCCAATAGAAATTTTTCTAAACTAGTTTCTTAAGTGACAAAAATTATATATATTTATCATGTGCAACATGTTGTTTTGAAATATGCTTACATTGTGGAATGGCTAAATTGAGCTAATTAACATGCATTACCTCACGTGTGTGTGTGTGTGTGCGCGCGTGTGTGTGTGGTGAGAACACTTAGAATCTACCCTCCTAATTTTCAATAACACAACCTATTGTTACTGACTATAGTCATCATGTTGCACAATAGGTCTCTTGAACATTTCTCCTATCTAACTGAAATTTTGAATCCCCTGACCAACATCTCTTTGTAAAAATTCAATAGGGATTTTTGGTCAGAGGTCCTTGGGAAATCGACCAGGCTCCTCCCTGTCCCACATTTCTCTTGTATAGTAAGTGCTGCCTGCCGTAGAATTGTTGAAGCCCTTCTTCCTCCTAGAATTGGAAAGATATTCTGGAAGAAGAGGGTCTAAGGAAGAACTTGATCTTGCTCAAGATGGTGCAGAGTGGGAACCTGAGTTATATCTTATTCTCAGTGCCTCCCTTGCCTCATCCTTGTCCTAGTCCTGAGAGGTAACTAGTGCTATTGGAGAGCTCTGAGATTTAGGCAAGACAGCGATTCAATTTGGACATCTCCCAACCTCATGCGTGGCTGGGAGCCCACACTGGCTCAGGTGCGGCAGCAACTCCAGTAAAGCAACTCCAGCAACTCCACTAGTTCTATGCCTCAACCTCAACTGTGCAAAGTGACAGTTTACCCCTATGACTAACATGCACTTAAAACACCCAAAATGCACCTGCAACTGATTAGATCTTCCAGAGTTAGCCCAGGCTGATCCACCTGCCTGCTCAAGCAGCTGAGAATTTGTTTTCAGAACTGTGTGGTTTGACTGTCTCTCAAGAGGCTTACAGATGGCTGGCTTGGTTTTCACATAGATTTTCTGTTGTCTGTTCTCTCTCATTTTTGCCATCTATCCCCACTCTCCAGGTCCTGAGACCCACCCTTCTGTTCTATTTGGTGATCACGCAATGACTGCTGACCTTTTGTTCCTGTGATCAGAATGCCCAGATACTAGATCACAGCTGGGCTGTGTCTTCTCCATCAGAGGAGAATGAGATTGTTCTTGTAAAAAATTTAGAACCTAGGTGTCTTGACTGCTTGGATTTGGCATATTTAGATAAGGCTGTTTGCCATCCTTCCCAGGCACAGCTCCTTCCTCTCCACTCCCCAAAGCACCTCGATTATTTACTGTTTTCTCTGGCCATATCCACAGTGCAGGGTTTACACATTTTGTCCTCATGAGACTATGGGCTCCATGAGTCCTGGGACAGTATCTTATTAGGCATTGGCCTCTGCAGCACATAATCCGGTGCCTGGGACTTCAGAAGGAATTCATAACTGAATGAATGCATGAATATTGAATGTGTAACTATCAAAGGAAATTCAAGGGAACTTTTGCTTCTCATTGGACTGGAAAGTATTCTTCTTGGTGCTCAAGCCTCTCTTTTGCTGGCCATTGAAACTGCATTAGGAAGACACCGTGATAACTGAGGCATAGCCAGAAGAACAGATCCAGAGAAGAGACATTGCCATGAGTCAAACCAAGGTACTTGTTTAGACAACGAAGGGTAACACCAGAGTTAGTAATAAGGTAGGCTAGACAGACTACCTTATTACAAAAGCATAAAATGAAGAAATAATTGTAGTTGAGAGTCTGTTGCTTTAGAATATAAGTGAAAATGTTGAAAAATAGTATTTATGTTGGATAAGATCCTTAGACTATTATCCCAAATATATTGTCAAATTTTTATGACTCAATATAGCGTATCCATGGGGTGGACCAGGAGTATCATGATGTGGTAGAAAGATTCTTACCTCAATATGTACCTCCACCACTATCTTATGGGTGGTTTTTGAATGAAGTATTTAGGTGCTTAATTTTTGTTATAGAAAACAAATAGAATAGGTGAAGTGGTGCCTAAGATCTTTCCAGTCTCTAAAATATAATGATTTTTATACTTTTAAGTAGTTTCAAAAAACACACAATCTTCCAGAGTGTTATTTTCTTAAAAAAAAGCTCCAAATGTACTTCTTTCCATTAATATAATTTAAATATTTAAATAAAATGTGTTGTATGTTTGATGATTTATTATAAAATATTTATACATACATACATATATATATATATATATATTTTTTTTTTTTTTTTTTTTTTTTTTTTTGAGAAGGAGTCTCATTCTGTTGCCTAGGCTGGAGTGCAGTGGTGCAATCTCAGCTCACTACAACCTCTGACTCCTGGGTTCAAGTGATTCTCCTGCCTCAGCTTCCTGAGTAGTTGGGATTGCAGGCATGTGCCAGTACACCCAGCAAATTTTTTTGTGTTTTTAATAGAGATGTCGTTTCACCATGTTGGTCAGAACTCCCCACCTTAAATGATCTCCCGCCTCGGCCTTTCAAAGTGCTGAGATTACAGGTGCAAGCCACTGCGCCAGGCCAGAAGATTAATATTAATTAGAAATTCATTAGATACTCTGTATCACAATGATGTTCTTATCACGATTTGCTGAACAACAGTTTGTTAGGGCTGATAGGAGGGGGCTACTTCTCTCTCAAGCTGTGAGATCCCCAGAAGCCTTTATTTACAACCCTGCAGGGAAACGTGATAAGCATATCACAAGGAGGAAGTAGGGAAGAGAGCTGGAGGGGAAAGCAGTCATTCATATTTGATTTCTTCCACATAATTGTTCCTCTACCATGACCCATAGAGCCAGGAGGAAGAGTGGAGAAGACAGAGATGAGTTACAAATGTATTGTGAACACATTGAAACTCATGGTTCCCTGTCCTTTCTGTCTCCCGTTATTACCCCAGTGTTCCCAATTGTGCAACCACGTGACCTTACATCAGACACAGAAGAAAGAGGGAGTTTGGCAATAACGTGAGAAAAGCTTCTGATGAAAACGTAATTCCTTTCGCTTTACAAAAACTTATAAATTATGTACAAAAATTATTTATGGTCTAACTTGAGCATTCAGTTCCATTGATACACAGTATATGCTACCAACGTCTGTTAAAAAATAAGGTTTCGCAGGCTTTCTAAGCACGTTTAATAATGAGGAAGATGGTAAGGCTTGGCTTTTCCGTATAAGAATGCTGAAACAGGTTCTGGTAAAAAAAAAAAAAAAAAAAAAAAAAAAAAAAAACCACACACACACACACACAAACCAAACAACTTCCTCTTTCCTCTGTGTTTCTCCTCTTCCACAGCTTTGGATTCTTCCAGAATACTTGTTACCTCAGATTAGGGTGGGATGCCTTTGAGATAGCCCCACATCGGGGAAACTAAGCTTTTGATGGTTTTACATAGCAGGCCCTGTGCTAGCTGTTTGCATCCATGATCTCATGATTGCTATGCAAACATTTATATGCGGTGAAGTCTCGTTGATTGGAGCTATACTCTTATCTTCTCATCTATCTCTGCCTAACTATAATTAGTGTCATGGGAATTTTGCAACTGATTCGGAATTTTTTTCAGAGGGAACCTGGGCTATGCATATACTCTTTGTGGATAAATTCTCCCTGAAATCCCAGAAAGTCCAAAATTGAACTGCCTGGTGTATGGTTGCCTTGGCATATGAAGTGTGAACAAACTGGTTTTATCTGGTGTGTTGTTCAGAGTGTCAATGAGGGTGTATAGTAGGTGGCAGATGTAGGAAGAAGGCAATTTGACAAATGACAGCTATAAAATTAAACAAGGAAGGAACATCACTAAATTTGTGTTCAAGTTACTTCTGCCATTTGAGGGGCCCTAGGTTGGAAGTGACAACAAACTGATAGGGTCAAAGAAACTTCTAAGTTTAGAAGTGTTGGCTGGGCGTGGTGGCTCATGCCTGTCATCCCAGCACTTTGGGAGGACGAGGCGAGCGGATCATCAGGTCAGGAGATCAAGACCATCCTGGCTAAAACAGTGAAACGCCGTCTCTACTAAAAATACAAAAATATTACCCAGGTGTGGTGGTGGGCGCCTGTAGTCCCAGCTGCTCGGGAGGCTGAGGCAGGAGAATGGTGTGATCCCGGGAGGGAGAGTTTTCAGAGAGCCGAGATTGAGCCACTGCACTCCAGTCTAGGTGACAGAGCGAGAGTCGGTCTCAAAAAAAAAAAAAATGTGTCAAGGTTGACTAGAGTTCTTTCTGAGTAAAAAAAGCTTTACCACACCATCAGCATTGACTTAAAGTGGAAAAGAGACAGAATTGGACAAGTGCCCAGAGAAAAATGGATTTTGTACATACTTTACAAGCTAAATACACCATTCTTTGCAAAACCCCTCCTTTGAGAAAAATCACACATGCTCCTCCATCTCCCTGATTTGATTTATTTGTATTGTCTAACCATTTCTTCCTTCCTTTCTTCCTTTTTTCTTTCTTTCTTTTTTCTTTCTTTTTTCTTTCTTTCTTTCTTTTTCTTTCTTTTCTTTCTTTCCTTCCTTCCTTCCCTCCCTCCCTCCCTCGTTTCTCTTTTCTTTCTTTCTTTCTTTCTTTCTTTCTTTTCTTTCTTTCTTTCTTTCCTTCTTTCTTTCTTTCTTTCCTTTCTTTCTTTCTTTCTTTCTTTCTTTCTTTCTTTCTTTCTTTCTCTCTTTCTCTCTTTCTCTCTTTCTCTCTCTCTCTCTCTCTTCCTTCCTTCCCTCCTTCCTTCCTTCCTTCCTTCCTTCCTTCCTTCCTTCCTTCCTTCCTTCCTTCCTTCCTTCCTTCCTTCCTTCCTTTCTTTTTGACTGAGTCTCACTTTGTCACCCAGGCTGGTGTGCAGTGGTGTGATCTCGGCTCACTGCAACCTCCACCTCCTGGGTTCAAGCAATTCTCCTGCCTTAGCCTCCAGAGTAGCTGGGACTGCAGGCTAGCGCCACCATGCCAGGCTAATTTTTGTATTTTTAGTAGAGATGAGGTTTCACCATCTTGACCAGGCTGATCTCGGAACTCCTGACCTCGGGTGATCTGCCCGCCTTGGCCTCCCAAAGTGCTGGGATTACAGGTGTGAACCACCGTGACTGGCCTTGTCTAACAATTTCATGATGCATGTTGTTTCTTATTATAATGTGTTCCCTGTCCCTTTATTTCTCTTGCAGAGTCCAATGTGAAGAATTGAAAAGAAATGTGATATCTCAACTTCTCTTTAAGACTGAACCCTAATGCTGTTTTTTGTTTGTTTGGTTGGTTTTTGTTTTATTTTTTTTAAGTCATGAAAACAAAAAGTACCAAAGCTGTGCCAGGTTCTTTTTCGTTTATGTGTGTGTGTGTGTGTGTGTGTGTGTGTGTGTGTGTGTGTGTGTGTGAAATAATAATGAGTGACTTCATCTGAGCTTCCAGATTCACTGGTTCTGGCAGATATTTGTACAGCTCTTTCACAAGCTCTCTCCTGACTAACCGAGGTAGGGCATCCAATCTACAGTTGTGGAAAAACAACATTAGCTGAAATAGACACAACACCCACATTTTTTTATTAGCATTGTTGCTTTCACTAAATGCTTGTTTAGCTCTTAGTTATCTTTCAAAACCTGCTCAGGCATTGCCTTCTCAAGGAGCTTTCTTTAGCCACACTTCTTACTCCCTCTCCTCCCCTAATGCTTCATTTTTCTTGTACTATTTCTAGACTTTGCATATTTCTACATTGAAACTGTCCTCCGCATTCTATGTGTCTACCTCTCCTACTAGTATGTGAATATCTAGAGAGAATAGATGTGATTTTGCTGGTAGCCCTCCACCTAACAATGAATGGCAAAGAGTAGGAGCCAAATAAGTGGACTTTTGCTTGACCTGACTGCAGTCATTTTTACAGAGTGCACCGGCAGCTCCAGAAGCATACTGTCCTCTTGGTGCAGGATATCTGCCATTGATGTTTTATTTATTTTCTGACTCAGAAAGTTTCTTCAAGGCCAGTTCTGATCTATTGTGAAATACCCTTTTTGTGAGCCACTTCCCATTCCATCCCTTAACACAGATATACGCATGGCCCAGGCAGAGTGTTTCTTTGTGCGTTCTAGGCAGTGAGGGGAAATGAAAATACTACACTGCGTGAATTCTAAAACCAAATTTTTTTTTTCTACTTCTTCTTGAATTGAAATTTGGGAGTATTTCGCAATCAATGACATCTTACAATTATAATTAGCAGTGTTTTTTTTTCGTTTTGAACAGTACCTGAAATAATATGTCTTATCATTGATGGTATCTTAAGTACTTATAAAAGAAGTCTTACTGGTCGCCAGCCCAGTCCTGCCAGGTTATATGAAAATTTGAGATATGTTCCAAGTGCTACATTAAAAATAAACCAAAATGGAAACAGACTTTGTAGAATAGAGTGAAAGGGTGAGCCTTGAAGGATCAGAGGGCAAGCTTCACATGCTATTCATTGTTCTGTCCCTGGTATCTGATCTACTATGCACATGGCACATATTTGTCACTTAAAACACAAAAATAATTGCTAACAGTCTTTGAGTCCTTACTATACAGAGGTCACGGTGTTTTAAGTATTTTTCATATGTGAGCTCATTTAATTCTCAGGACAACTCTTGGAGTGGGTTCCATTATGAGTCCATTTTTCAGATGCATAAAGTCCAGCTGAGGACAGATAGGTGACTTGCTCTGAGTCCTATAGGTAGTAGGTAAGTGGCAGAGCTGTGTTGGACCCCAGGGCCATTTGACTTTAAAGACAATGTTCCTATGTTCTGTGCAGCACTTTCTCCCTAATCAATGTTTATTTTAAAAAAGTGCTATTTCTACTGATTTTGATGGCTATTTGCTTGGGTCCCCCACCCCCAGTTTCCATTGGTCGTTAAATGCTTATCTGAGATTAATATTTAGATAAATATTGCTAATTTCTAATAAATAGTTCATTGGAAAATATTTTCTTTATTAAATGTTCATAGGCAAAATCCTATCAAAAATAAAACTCCTAGCCAGGCACAGTGGCCCATGCCTGTAATCCCAGCACTTTGGGAGGCCAAAGCAGGAGGAGTGCTTGACCCCAAGAGTTCAAGACCAGCCTGGGAAACATAGCGAGACTCTGTCTCTACAAAAAAATAAAAAATTAGCCAGGATTGGTTGCACACAACTGTAGTCCCAGCTACTTGGGAGGCTGAGGCAGGAGGAGTGCTTAAGCCTAGGAGGTTGAGGTTGCAATGAGCCCTGACCATACCACTGCACTCCAACTTAGGTGTCAGAACGAGATCTTGTCTCAAAACAAAACAAAAAAACCAACTCTCAAAAAAACCATTTGTGATTATGATAGTATTGTATTTCACAGAAGAGATATTGTTGAGATAAAATTTTTTATAAGTAGGAAAAAATGCAATCTCTGTTTTGGAGAATTGTCACACTTGAGTTCCCTGTGAGAAAATAAATGAATTTCAGTGGGCTTTATTAACCTCCTCTGTTGGGGCTGAGATGTGCTTTTCTTCCCAACACTGAGAATTTCAGGCATAATCTTAAGAAGTCACTGATGAAATTGCACTTCAGATACAAAAGATTCTGTTAGACCGCTCACTTTTTCCTCTTTTCATTCATTGCAGAGGGTCAGAACTAGAGGTGGTGGAGTGAACACCGTACCAGACAATGGAAGAAGCACTGGCCTAGACCAAGCTTGAGCATGCACCACTCTCACCTGGAGGGCTTGTTCCAACATGGATGGCTGGACCCACCCCCAGAGTTTCGGATTTATTAGGTCTGTGCTGGGCCCTGAGAATGTTTATTTAAAACAAATTCCTGGATGCTACTGGTTCAGTTGCCACACTCAGACCCGCTGGCCTTGAGCTTGGAAGATGTGGATTTTATTCCTGGATTCCACAGTTTACTAGCCGTCACTTAGAGAATTTAAATTACTTACCTAAGTCTTGGTTTCTTATTTGCAAACTACCTGTTCCACCCATTTTATAAGACTTTTTTAAGGATAAAATAAAAGAATACATATGCAAATTATTGAAAAATCTGTCACTGTTGTTATTGCTAGTATTATTGTGAAAGAAGCTGCAGATTTATGTCATCCCCAGACAAGAGTTGACAGAACGTTTGAGTTGCACAAGGCCTGCTGGAGCACTTCAGAGAATTCCAAATGAATCTTGATTGCATCGTGGAATGTACAGCGCTGGGGCCCTGGGGACCATCATGGAACATGAGTGAAGACAAGATAGGTTCTATTGTCCTCCAAACCTGCAGATGTGTGTTCAAATCCTGACTCCACGGGGCTTGATTCTGTATCCCATCTGGAAAAATGGGAATAAAAGTGCCTACCTTACTAGTCTATTGTGAGGACTATTTGAGATAATGTATTTATAGAACTAGCACAGTGCATGGCACATAGTGGGCACTCACTAAATATTAGCTCTTAGTATAGTTATGAAAACTAAACCCAATGGGGACCAAACGCAAGACCATCTTGGTAATACAACTGTATGTATTATGAGGTAGCCAGCTCTTTGAGCCCAAAAGACCATATTTCAGGGCCAGGCACGGTTGCTTACGCCTGTAATCCCAGCACTTTGGGAGGCTGAGCTGGGTGGATGACTTGCGGCCAGGAGTTCGAGACTAGCCTGGCCAACATGGCAAAACCCCCATCTTTAGTAAAAATGCAAAAATTAGCTGGGTATGGTGGCACATACTTGTGGTCCCAGCTACTCAGGAGGCTGAGGCATGATAATTGCTGGAGGTGGAGGTTGCAGTAAGCTGAGATTGTGCCACTACACTCCAACCTGGGTGACAGAGCAAGAAAAAAAAAAAAAAAAAAGAGACCATATTCCAATGTTGCTGCTCTGAGAGAGCAGTTGGACTCACTGACCTCCCACGTTGCTTCCAAATGAGATTCTAATGTCAACACAAAGCAGATGCATCTAGTCAGTTGCCAGCAACCAGGGCTGTTTTTCCCAGTCTTCCCTTGTGACTGACAGCTACACCATTCATTTCTTTGTTACGACCTACCTTGTAATTATTACACAACGCTTTCTGGAATTCCCTAGCAGGCAGAGCACTAACAATAGAAAAATTGAAATTAAATGGAGATCAGTCCACAGAGCTCTTCATTTTCCCTTGGATTATGTGACAGTGGAATCAAGTCTAAACTAGACAATGCATGACAACACAATGAGCTCTGCGCTAACAAACTCTGGATAAGCTTCGGCAGTCTACTTTGGGTGGGTGGAAGTTCCAGGCTTGCAAAACCCTGCAGATAATAGAAGCAACAACTGGAGCACAATTGCTGACCCAGTTGCCAAACCTGATGCCATGTCATGGGGCTGGAATGCAGCTCAGTTCCATGCTGGACAGACTTTCCTCTTACACTTCATGCTGATCAGAAGTTATTCACCCAGGCTGCATGTCTTCTTCCACATTACACGAACTAACACTTTGCTCATTCAACTTGACAGCACAAGTGATACAGATGGGCAGGGTGTCCTTAAACATGCATGCCTGTTCCTGTGATAGCAAGTGATTGACTCAGCAAAAATGGAAGAGAATTTGCTCAACTTTGATCTTTCTCTTCTTCACTGGGTTTATGCAGGCTAGGTGGGTCACAGGACAGGTAAGGAAATGTGAGAGTGAGGCATTTCAATGTTATCTGATAGAACCAGTTGCCTCTCTTGACATCCCTTGCTAGCAAATATGAAAAATGCAGAATATGCCTAATATGTCATTTTCCCCTAAGAAAGGAGAAGTGAGATCCCACTATTATTAATTTTTCCAATGAAAATGCTCACTATGATTGCAGGATAATGCATCATCCATTTTGTAGACAACTCATTTTTTCTGATTTGATGTAAACTTTTGACTTTTCTGTCCTTTTCTGCCCAGTTACTTCTAATTCTGAGGACTTTTTTCTCACATTCTTTCATGGTTTCAGTCTCTGCAGCACTGACATCCTTTCCATGTAACTCACTGCCAGATTTCCTGGTGACTTCCAGATTCATAATCTTCTGGTGTCTTCCATTTGGATGAGCTCTGTCTCAGCCACTCCCCAGGAGGCCACACCTTATGCTTGGTCACAACTCAGATCGACTCCACTTTCAGGGTGGCACATTCGGAAATCCCTTCCTTTTCTGCCTCCCTCCTTCCCTCTTTCTGTTTTGTCTTTCATCTTAATTGAGACCTCTACTGCATGACCTTTACCTGGTCACCTACTCCGACTCTGCGTTTGGTTTCATTCTTCTGCATCAGTCTGAACTCACTGATCCATCTTCAGTTCAGGATCACCCTACAATCCTCTTCTGTGATGTCTCTTAAATCTGTCTTTCCTTCCATTCCTGCAGGTGCTCTCTAGATGCTTGCAAGGATCTCTCACCCAGTCTTCTTATCTTCCAGTCTGCTCTACCCTAATCTATATTAGTTATCCCTTCTAGGAGGATTATCCTGCTTTTAAAACGCCAAGAAAGAAAGCTTTTCCAACTCTTATCCTCCAAACCTCTTCTACTGTTCCCTCCAAGTCTCTCTCCAGCTCTTTCCTCTCCTTTGAAATGCTCTTTCTCATCTCTGCCTGAAAAATACCATCTGTTCTTTCTAAAGACCATCTCCAATAACATTTCAAGATTCCTCAAACTTTACTTGACCCCTTCTTGGTGTTATATGTCCATGCTAGCTATAGTGGTTTATATATTTGTTTTATCTTCTCTGCAGTGTGATCAGTGGAAGGTTCATGAGCTCTGGATTTAGAGAGAGATTTGTTTTAAGTTATCAGCATTTACTGGTTGTGTGATTTCAGGCAAGTCACTCCATTTCGCAAAGACGAAATCTCCCCCTCTGTGTAAAGGGATGATGCTATCTATCTCATGGGATTGTTAGGATTAAATGAGGTAAAATGACTGCCATATTAAAGCCACTCCATTAATATCACTTGTCTTTTTCCCCATTCCGTGCATCCTTGAGATATGAGATTATTTCTACTCATTTTATTTCCTTGGAAGGCCAACATTGTTTGGCTCCTAGTAGGTTATTAATAAATAATTACTGTATTCATGTATTCATATCATGTGTCTTTGCTTTCCTGTTAAAAGTTAGAGCTCCAGAGACAATGTATTTTTCATTTGCAGTTCATTTCCTACTTAATTTTGGCAAGTTTAAAGCAGAATATTCTTTATATACTGAGCAAATAGTTAACAGATACATCTAGTGCCAACAATTCTGTCTTGTCTTTCGAGAAAGACTAGCAGCTATGTGGTCTGTGTCTGGCTTGGAGTTAATTTGGAGTTAAATTGGAGACAATTTTTTTAGTGTGTGTGACAAAAACTCAGTCATCATGGTGATATTTGGGAAGCTTCCTTTTCAGCTTATTGATTCAACATGACCCAATAAGATTGTGGCCAATCATGGTCCTCTCCCAGCTTCAGAGCAGATAGGAAGTGAGCTGGGAGCACTGATTCACATCCTTGTGTGTACGTGTGTGGTGGGGCTTGGTGGGTGGGCAGGGGGGAAATGATTCCTGTTACAAAATCTCGTGATACTACAGTATTCCTGGCTAAAGAAGTGCTTCTTTTAGGAACAGCTAAGCTTCAAGCTAGATATGTTTGTTTAAAGTATCATGATGTAGATCAACCATTATTGAACTTGGAGTAGTGCAGAGGCTTGGACTCAAATCTCAGTTCCACTACACATCAGTGGTGGAACCTCATGCATGTTACTTGGATCTCTTTCACTTTTAAAAGGCGAGAACAATACCCACATCACAGATTGTTGTAGGGATCAAAGCCATGCTTATGAATGCACCGTGTAGAGTCGATGGCATATACAGAGAAAGCAATTCACAAACGTTAGCTTTGGAATGCCAAAGTGTATAGAGAACTTCTCATAAAAGAAAGACCTAGTTTACTTTGCAGAAATGCAGTAGTATGCATTGTGTTATCATCATCTGCCTATATGCCTGTGTGATAGAGTTTATGTGTCAACTTGCCTAGGCTATGGTGCTCAGATGTTAGGCCAACATCAGTCTAGAAATGCCTGTGAAGGTATTTTTTAGATATGACTAATAGTTCAATCAGCACACTAAGCAAAGCAGATTACTCTCCATAATGATAGTGAGCTTCATCTTATCAGTTGAAGGCCTTGAAAAGAAAAAAAGAAAAAATCTGAGGTCCCCTAAGGAAGGGGGAACTCTGCCTCCAGTCTGTCTTCAGACTAGAACTGCAACATCAGTTCTTCTCTGAGTCTCTAGCCTGATGATCTCTGCAAATTTTGACTTGCCTGCCCCCAAAATTGCATGAGACAATTCCTTAAAATAAATCCCTATCTACCTATCAATCTATCTATCCTGTTGCCTCTGTTTCTCTAGAGAACCCTAACTAATACAGCCCACCTTGCTCACTGGGTGGTAATTGAATGTCAGGAACTATATCTAACTCATCTTCACATGTCCAGTACCTAGCACGGTGCCAAATGTATAATAAATATTTGTGCTTATTGAACTGCAGAGAATAGCAGCTCACATTCAGACACTATCTTATAAAAATGGTACTTGCACAGAAGGTTTAATTAATTCATTCCTCTACCTAGTTATTCATCCATCAAACATTTTGAGGGGAGCTTATTCCATATGACTGTGCTTGACACGTGATGCAGAGAGAAAAGACAGAATGCATTCTCACTATTTCATGGTGGAATGAGGAGATAGTATGAGGAGGGTGAAGTGAGACACTGGGAATCTGTTTATCCAGGTGAGACAACAAGACAGCCTGACATAAGGGGGGACACTTGGGAAGGAGAGGAAGGGATGGGTTTAGGAGGTAGAAACAACAGCAGGTGAGAAACAAGGAGTGAGGCATCTCCCATGACTCCCTGGTGTCTGGTTAAGGTGTCTGGGAACACAGAAGAGGAACAGAGTTTCTCATCACCTTATCTGATCCTAACTTTCCTCAGCATCATACAACACAACCCCCTCATTTTAGGGATATGGCTACAGAGGCTGAGAGAGAGCAGGTCTTTTGCCACCGCCTTCATAAATCAGGAGCTGGCAGAGTGAGTTTTAGAAGCCAAGTGCATGCTGTTTTGCTGAGTGTGTACTCTGGCCCACATGAGGGTGCCTGCCAAGCTCCCTGCACAATGGAAGCGAGGGGAACGAGCTCAAAGAGTCCCTGTTACTTCTGTGTGGTGCGGTTTCACTCTCACAAGCTGTCACATGGCTTACCAGCCTGCCATGCTCTCTGAGGGTCAATCAGGACCTGACCCAGCACCAGACTCATTCCATTTGGAGGATGGGTGTAATACCAGGTCTCGGTCCCCCACCCCTAATCTAGCCATGTTCAGCTGTGAGTTCACCATCATAACTTCCTGAATCTCAAGGGACAGCAATCAGATCATTGCCAGATGGCTAGGCAGCGGGTTGCCATTTTTATATGAAATCACTGCAGACCCTGTGACCAATGGAACTACCATTTTCATGGAGTCCAGCTGAACCCTGCTAACTGCAAATTCAGAGCATCTCCAGCCATTGTATCCAGTTGATGAAGTTGATGCTCTCCAACCATATCACATTGGTTTGAATCCAAATTCATAGTTTACTTTCCAGGGTCATCCTGAGGATTGGAGGAAGGCACAGGAAATATCAGCCATTATCCTCCATTATCAGATTATTATATCTTTTGTGTTAACATTTATAGCTGTAAAATAGCTTGGAGAGGTTTAAACCATCTCTTAACCCACATTCTTTTGTAATTCTTCTTCAATTTAAAATCAGTGATATCAATGGATTTCAATATTTTACTATTTAATCCCTTGTGTAGATCTGCAAGCTTTCAGTTATTTATTTCACCCTGAGTTTCCAGTTTGGGCAACTAAGAGTTGCCACCATGCACAGGGGACTTATCATGCACATGGGACTCACCATGCACATGGGACTTTCACTACGGTAGAAGGTCCTGGTGTGCCTGACGGCCTAGGCAAAGCTCCCCCGTGTTTACTTCCAGGGCTTTCCTTTTCCCTTGGGCAAGTGCTTGACATCTGCTGGGCTGTGTGTTCCATGAGGTCAGAGGCTATGGCTGCCATGTCCACCACTCTGTTGCTAGCACTGAATCAGGGCCTGGCACCCAGAAACTGCAGAATAAATATTCATTGAGTGAATGCCTAGAGACTAATCATCAGCGACGTGATCATGTTATTTGTCGTTTTCTACAACAAATGATTCTCAAAGGTCAGAAATGAGAAGATGAAAACTGGACCAACGCAGATTAAACAGAGGTACGACATCATTTCCTATTGCCTCTGTCCATCTGCAGTCAAGGTTATACTCACATCTCGGCTCTTCATCAGAGTGGTTTTCCCTCTTCTCTTAAAAGAAAACAGAAGAGTTATGTGCAGTTAAGAGGTTGAATGAAAAAAGGGACGGAGGGTTCAGAAGGAAAAGTCCAAACATCCTTTTCCCCGTGGAAATAATGATAATAGGAATAACGAGAAGGCTAAATTATTCACTTTCCATGTGGCACTGCACTTTATTATTTAATTAATCCTCACAGCAAGCCTATGAGGTAGATAGTATCATGTCCAGTTGTGGGGGAAAAAAGGGGGGACGGAATTTAGAAGAACATAAATAACTTGCCCAAGCTGGTAGGTAGAGAAGCCTGAATTCCACTCCAGGTCTGTCTGAGTCCAGAGTTTAACCACCAACCCTTGGCTGGTTTGAATATTCAAGGGCAGGGTCCAAGTCTCATTCATCTTTGTTTAACTCATAGCACCTGGCCTAAGGTCACATCTGCCACATGGAAACAGCAAATATTAGTTGATTCAAAAGTAGAGCTAGTCATAGGCCCTGGGATAGGGTTACTTTACTGGAAAACAGGGCACGCATGAAAGAAAACATAAAAGCCCACCAAGAGAAAGCACAGTGGAAGAAGTGGTCTTATATCCCACCAAAGACAGAAGTTACCCTTAAATGTTTTTGAAATTCATAGCATGAAGTTAAAAAAGTGTTTTGAAGTGTCTACACTGTAAAAATGATAAATCACAGGAAACAGCTGGAAGGATCCTGAAGGTCTTTTTACTGACTTGTTCTTTTTACAAGACTGTAGATTCTTAGCTTAGGCCAGCTGGGGTGAGTTCTTGTTGGTATGTGAGTATATGGTTTTCACAAGCAAAGCAAATTTAAGACTCGGTTGTGATAAATTTGTGCTGTGTTTGCACCCCAATCTTCAGGCCACATCTCTATTGTGTTGTCTTAGCCAGCTTCTCGTAGGCAGGGTTGTCAAGTCAACTCCCAGACTTGGTGGGTTGTACCCTCTATCAGCCTCCTTCAGAATGTTCGTGGTGGCACCTCTAGATCCTTCTCAGAATGCTGTCTCATTTCTTTCCTGACAGTTAAAGAAAACTGAAGAAAGTGAAAGCTTACATGAGAAAATGAGTAAGCACTTTTAAAACAGAACTATTAAGCTCACTTTCAAAGTTGCTGAAGTTAGCCCTTTTTAGACACCTTTAAATCCCTAGTGCCCAGACAAATCGAATACCTAACAGGGTTTGCTTCCAGTGCGGTCTACAAGGACACTTTAAAAAAGATTGTCTGAATAGAAATAAGCTGCCCTTCCTCCATGCCCCTTATGTCAAGGCAATCACTGTAAGGCCCACTGCCCCAGGGGACAAAGGTCCTCTGAGTCAGAAGCCACCTAACCAGATGATCCAGCAGCAGGACTGAGGGTGCCCGGGGCAAATGCCAGCCCATCACCTTCACAGAGCCCTGGGTATCCTTGACCATTGAGGACCAGGAGGTTAACTTTCTCCTGGACACTGGCGTGGCCTTCTCAGTCTTACTCTCCTGTCCCAGACAACTGTCCATCAGATCTGTCTCTATCCAAGGGGTCCTAGGACGGCCAGTCACTAGATACTTCTCCCAGCCACTAAGTTGTGACTGGGGAAATTTACTCTTTTCACATGCTTTTCTAATTATGCCTGAAAGCCCCACTCCCTTGTTAGGGAGAGACTTTCTAGCAAAAGCAGGGGCCATTATACACCTGAACATAGGAGAAAGAACACCTGTTTGTTGTCCCCTGCTTGAGGAAGAAATTAATCCTGAAGTCTGGGCAACAGAAGGACAATATGGATGAGCAAAGAATGCCTGTCCTGTTCAAGTGAAACTAAAGGATTCCACCTCCTTACCCTACCAAAGCAATGCCCCCTTAGACTCGAGGCTCAACAATGACTCCAAAAGATTGTCAAGGACCTAAAAGCCCAAGGCCTAGTAAAACCATGCAATAGCCCCTGCAATATTCCAATTTTAGGAATACAGAAACCCAACAGACAGTGGAGGTTAGTGCAAGATCTCAGGATTATCAGTGAGGCCATTGTCCCTCTATACCCAGCTGTACCTAACCCTTACACTCTGCTTTCCCAAATACCAGAGGAAGCAGAGTGGTTTACAGTCCTGGACCTTAAGGATGCCTTTTTCTGCATCCCTGTACATCCCGACTCTTAATTCTTGTTTGCTTTTGCAGATCCTTCGAACTCAACGTCTCAACTCACCTGGACTATTTTACCCCAAGCTTTCAGGGATAGCTCCCATATATTTGGCCAGGCATTAGCCCAAGACTTGAGCCAGTTCTCATACAGGACAGTCTTGTCCTTCAGTACGTGGATAATTTACTTCTAGCCGCCCATTCAGAAACCTTGTGCCATCAAGCCACCCAAGCGCTTTTAAACTTCCTCGCCAGTTGTGGCTACAAGGTTTCCAAACCAAAGGCTCAGCTCTGCTTACAGCAGGTTGAATACTTAGGGCTAAAATTATCCAAAGTCACCAGGGCCCTCAGTGAGGAATGTATCCAGCCTATACTGGCTTATCCTCATCCCAAAACCGTAAAGCAACTAAGAGGGTTCCTTGGCATAACAGGTCTCTGCCCAATATGGATTCCCAGGCATGGCGAAATAGCCAGACCATTATATACACTAATTAAGGAAACTCAGAAAGCCAATATCCACTTAGTAAGATAGACACCTGAAACGAAAGTGTCTTTCCAGGCCCTAAAGAAGACCCTAACCCAAGCTGCAGGGTTAAGCTTGCCAATGGGGCAAGACTTTTCTTTATATGTCACAGAGAAAACCGAAATAGCTCTAGGAGTCCTTACACAGGTCCGAGGGACCAGCTTGCAACCCGTGGCATACCCGAGTAAGGAAACTGATGTAGTGGCAAAGGGTTGGCCTCATTGTTTATGGGTAGTGGTGGCAGTAACAGTCTTAGTATCTGAAGCAGTTAAAATGATACAGGAAAGAGATCTTACTGTGTGGACATCTCATGATGTAAACGACATACTCACTACTAAAGGAGACTTGTGGCTGTCAGACAACTGTTTTACTTAAATATTAGGCTTTATTAATTGAAGGGCCAGTGCTGTGACTGCGTACTTATGCAGTACTTATGCAACTCTTAACCCAGCATGTTTCTTCCAGACAATGAAGAAAAGATAGAACATAACTGTCAACGGTGATTGCTCAAATCTATGCCACTCAAAGGGACCTTCTAGAGGTTCCCTTGACTGATCCCGGTCTCAACTTGTATACGATGGAAGTTCCTTTGTAGAAAAAGGACTTCAAAAAGCGGGGTCAGTGATAATGGAATACTTGAAAGTAATCCCCTCGCTCCAGGAATTAGCGTTCAGCTGGCAGAACTAACAGCCCTCACTCGGGCACTAGAATTAGGATAAGGAAAAAGGGTAAATATATATACAGACTCTAAGTATGCTCACCTAGTCCTCCATGCCCATACAGCAATATGGAGAGAAAGGCAATTCCTAACTTACGAGGGAACACTTATCAAACATCAGTAAGCCATTAGGAGATTATTATTAGCTATACAGAAACCTAAAGAGGTGGCAATCTTACACTGCCAGGGTCATCAGAAAGGAAAGGAAAGGGAAATAGAAGGGAACCGCCAAGCGGATATTGAAGCCAAAAGAGCCACAAGGCAGGACCCTCCACTAGAAATGCTTATAGAAGGACCCCTAGTATGGGGTAATCCCCTCTGGGAAACCAAGCCCCAGTACTTAGCAGGAGAAATAGAATGGGGAACCTCACGAGGACATAGTTTCCTCCCCTCAGGATGGCTAGCCACCAAAGAAGGAAAAATACTTTTGCCTGCAGCTAACCAATGGAAATTACTTAAAACCCTTCACCAGACCTTTCACTGAGGAATTGATAGCACCCATCAGATGGCCAAATCATTATTTACTGGACCAGGCCTTTTCAAAACTATCAAGCAGACACTCGGGGCCTGTGAAGTGTGCCAAAGAAATAATCCCCTGCACTGCAGGCCATACATTTCAATCCCTGTAACTTTAACCTCCTTGTTAAGTTTGTCTCTTCCAGAATCAAAGCTGTAAACAACAAATTATTCTTCAAATGGAGCCCCAGATACAGTCCATGACTAAGATCTACCACGGACTCCTGGACCAGCCTGCTAGCCCATGCTCCAATGTTGATGACATTGAAGAAACCCCTCCCAAGGAAATCTCAACTGCATGACCCCTACTACGGCCCAATTCAGCAGGAAGCAGTTAGAGCGGTCATCAGCCAACCTCCTCAACAGCACTTGGGTTTTCCTTTTGAGAGGGGGACTGAGAGACAGGACTAGCTGGATTTCCTAGGCTGACTAAGAATCCCTAAGCCTAACTGGGAAGGGAATCACATCCACCTTCAAACACGGGGCTTGCAACTTAGCTCACACCTGACCAATAAGGTAGTAAAAAGAGCTCACTAAAATGTTAACTAGGCAAAAACAGGAGGTAAAGAAATAGCCAGTCATCTATCACGTGAGAGCACAGGAGGAGGGACAAGGATCGGGATATAAACCCAGGCATTAAAGCTGGCAATGGTTACCCCCTTTGGGTCCCCTCCCTTTGTATGAGAGCTCTGTTTTCACTCTATTAAATCTTACAACTGCAAAATAAATAAATAAATAAATAAAAATTCCTAGTGCCCAGAACTGTATATTTACTATATATTTATTGCTTGAATGCATGTGTGAAAGAATCTCCACTATTTCTTTAGAGGATCCTATGTGTAGCATGTCATGGTGATGACTACATCCACACTGATCAGAATAAGAGAAGTTAGCTTAAATCCTAATATGCAGGATTGGGGATAGATAATGAAGAACCTGACATTCATTCTTACACATAATATTACATGGGTCTCAAGGAAAGGGTGCAATGACTTTTAAAAACAATTCAATATTCACATCTTCTTGATAAAAGGTGTGTTAGATAGCATTTACTTCAGGGAAGAAGAATTAATAGTCCTCCAAATACACCTGGATAACCTCACCTCAGACTAAATAGATCCCAAACCATTACATTAGCCCAAAGATTTTCTTGTTCCCCACGTCTTCATTTTTCTGTTAATTGTGATTCCATTCCCTATTCACTAGACTTTAAACACAGCTGTCAGACACAATCACTCTTTGCTTGAATTCATTTAGTTACCAAGACCTACTGATTTTTTTTAAACAATCTCTGTTTTGTCACCCATTCATTCCTTTCCATTCTTAGAACCCAATTTTCTAGATCAGACCTTGTATTCTCAGTCTCTAATATTTCATGGGTAGGTCCAACTTGTCTCCTTGCATACATTTCTCCCTCCAGCAGCTATTATGAACTGAATTATGTCCCTGCCCATCCCTAGATTGATATGTTTAAGCTCTAACCCCATGTGACTGTGTTAGGAGACAGGGTGTTTTTGGAGGTAATTATGGTTCCATGAGATCATAAGGATGGGGCCCTAATTTTATAGGACTTGTGTCCTTATAGGAAGAGGATGAGACACTACTCTTTCTCTTTGCTCATACACAGGGAAAAGGCGGCCATCTACAAGTCAACAAGAGGGCCTCATTAGGATGAATTTTCCAGCATCTTGATCTGAACTTCTAGCCTCCAGAACAGTGATAAATTAAATTTCTGTGGTTGTAGCCACCTGGTCTGTGGCATTTCATGTCAGTCATAACAGACTAATAAATAGGCTATCTGCCCAGTATTCTCAGAGTTACATGCATAGAACACTAAACTGACCCTATGCTTTACAAATCCCCAAGGCTGCCACTGCCCACCCCCATGACTTGTAAGTCCAAATGCTTTAGCTTGGAACCTGAGGCCACCTCTGTGTCGTTCCCATAGTTACCTGCCCAGCCTCTAAGCCTTTATATTGTTTAAGGCAAACGTTCTGATCTCATTGTCCTCAAAACCCACATGGCATTTTCTGAAGCCACAGTGAAGCATGATGCCTTTGGGGAACTGCCTGTGGTTGCCATGGCTGCAAGGTGAGTCTACACCAGAGGATGGCAGTATGTGAGAGGAGTCACGTTGCAGACATGGCTCCCTCCTCCCTCTCTTCCTTATTAACAGAGTCCTCACTGAGTTTAGAGAGGAGAGGTGCCCAGATCAGAGGCAAATAATGATGTCTAAGCTGGGGGTCAGCAAACTATTTTTATAAAGGGCCAGGTGAAGGTAAACATTTTGGGCTTTGTGGGTGATATGGTTTCTGTCACAGCTCCAACATTTTAGTGCAAAAGTAGCCATAGGAAATACATAAACAATTGTGTTTCAATAAAACTTTATTTACCAAAGCAATCATTGGACTAGATTTGGCCTGTGGGGCATAGTTTGCCACTCCCAGATCTGCCAATCCCAGAGCACTGACAGTGTTGATCTTCTGAATCAAGTGTAGAACAACTTTCAGATTTCTTGTTATATGAGAGCCAGAAAACTCCATCTTTTAAAGCTCTTTTTAAGCTCTTGTTATTCACAAGGTTTGTCTTAGACCAGCAGAATCAGCATCACCTGGGAGCTTGTTAGAAATGCAGAATCGCAGGCCCCTACCCCAACCTCCTAAATCAGCATGTGCATATTAATAAGAAGCCCTGGTGATTGGAAGGTTTACTAGAGCTTAAGAAGCACTGGTTGACGCCACTGCTGACTGAATGTCCTATTACTTGCAGATGAAAGCACCCCTAACTATTGCTGACAGGAACAAGTCATCAATATCTTGTATGCTTTGCTAAGGACTGTGGTTTTGTCCTGAAAGACATTAATGGGCTTTATGTAGGGAATGAAATGATCAGTTTTGGGAGGCATACAACTCATCTCTTTGATGAGATAATAAGCTCCTAAAAATCAGAGTGTACTAAAGAAATATCCCTGATATTTATCCTATTTACCAAGGCCAGCAAAGTAGGTAGACTCTTCACCACTGCCACACCATTGGATGGAATTCAAAAGCAGCCTCTTCTCTAAGACTTGCTCTCCTGCCCATACCTACTGCCTCAGGCCCCAGGAGGATTCTCTGTTTCTGGCATATCCATGGGGCTTAAAAGTGATTGTAAGGCTGTAACTCTAGCATTGTAATTTGGCATCTGAGACTGGAAAACTTTAATTTTAGTTACACTTAATACTGCCACCACCCAGCTTGGTTCAATTTATCTTCTGAATATATATTCACCTCTCTGATAAGACTATAGGCTACTTCGGCCTAAGCAATCATATTTTAAGATTTTTGCATCTCTTCCATAAGGCTTGCAAAGTGCTCTGCATATGACAGTCATGATAAATATAAAATTATTTCTTAAAATATAAGCCACCATTTATTGCTTTTCCAAGCTCTTTGAATAATACCTAAATGGGATAAGCATCTCGAATGTGAATATCATTCATCAGCTAAGTTAAAAATAGTAGGATTAAAAGGATCCAAATAACATCAAATTTTTTGAAAGGCAGGTCTTTTCATATTGTTTATGGTTAGGTTCTAATACACGCCAGGAATGGTTTGAAAAAGAATTCAGTACAAGCATTTGCTCATATCAAGCCACCACATCTTCCTGTGGTTGGTTTATGAAGAGCTAAAACCCATACAAACACCACCTCTTACACAGTCACCCAGAGTGTTAGTACTTACATGGAGAGAGCACGTCATAAACCCTGTAGACAAAATTATCTCACTTAAACCATACAAGACCCTAGGGTTGGGTAGATTATTGTCTTCGCTGATGAAGAAACCAAAGTGCAGAGTATTGATGTCAACTTAGTGAGGATCACACTGGTAGAAATTTGGTGGTGGTAAGAGGGGACAGTTGGAATTCAAACCCAGATAGTTAAGCCCTGAGTCTGTGTTCTGAACCATTAAGCAGTGTCTCCATAAACAGAGCTTTGCTATGTCAAAGGCCAAACTCTCACCACCCTATTTTCATCTGTAGGCATCATCAGCTGGGATTTTCATGTGACAAGTAATCTATGTTAAGCCTAGATATATTGAAAATAAAATGTTAGAAGCCACTTATTTTATGGTCAAGTTCAGTGAGTGACAGTTTCTATGTTTAAAGCCTTACCCCATTATGAGTTAATGGTTTGGTCTATCATGATTAACAGTGGGAAATATCCTTGAAATCAGATTAGAATGTTTTAGTTTTTGTTTTGGCTGTTAGTTATCATAGAAAGTTTTTCTCTGTCATTTCAGAGTCTACAGTAAAGACTATTAAAGAAGTACCTGTAATTATGATCTTATTGATCTATTTAAATTAGAGTTTATTACAAAGCCTATGACCATATCCAAACAATTAAATTAAAGCATGGAACAGTATTACAATGACTCTAGGGAGCATAGACAGCCAGGTGGGATTACTGAAACCTGAAAGTGGATAGTTTTGTCTCCAGGTGATTCTGATCATCTGTCCTGACTCATTTAAGAATTTCAACTCTTATTTTCCCCTGGATTCCAATATTGACTCTACCATTTTCTGAATCAATATGATCTTCAAAAATCACAGATCATCTCTAACAAAGGCTCTTTATTCTCCAAGATGTAATAACTATGACTTTGCGTTGAGCAACTTGACACCAAAGGATTACTTTTTATATGCCTTGAAATTTTGTATTAAATAATTGTTCCTAGAGATTTTTTCCCATTTCTAAAGCCAAGAGGCATTAATTATTTTAAATGGCAGTGAATTCACCAAGGTAAGTTTGTAGAGAAAAACTAGTGGCCCTACTTTAAGTTGTTGCTATAGAAATTTCAGTTTTTAGTAAAAGGATATATACTGTCTTCCACAAGTCAGTCTGTTACCACTAATTATTGTGTATGAGCCCTTTTTATACGGGAGTGCATTTCTTTTGATTGTGTGTGCATATATTGATTGGTTGTACAAAGCCTTTCACGCCTAACATCCCTTTTGGCTTTCTTTCCTTCATTTTTTCTCTTGTCACAAGTCCGTTCATCCAGAAACTCTTTTATCCATCCATTCAATTGCTCAAGCAAGGAACCCAGGAATATCCTCCTCTAAATGCAATCAATAACCAAGTCTTGAAGATCAGATTTCCAAAATAGAGCTCAAATCTAATTCAATGTATCTTTACCACTCTTCCCCCAGTTCAAGCCATGATAATTTCTCTCATGTCCACCCCTGGAGACAGACACAGGGTGTTACTGCTTGGACCACTGCAGCATCCTCTTAATTAAACTCCTCCATCCACTTATGCACCATCATCCATTCTCCACCCAAAAGTCAAAGTGGAATATGTCACTCCATTTTTTAAGTCCCCCAAGGCTTCCTGTTGACCTTAGAATAAAATGCATGCAGGGAGGGTCTGGCTGTTCTCTAGCCTCACCGAGGCCTCTCACTGCATCTCAGCCATACTGACTGACCATTTTGTAGTCTTCTCCTCTACCTTCAATTCTGCCAAGACATCCACCTACCCATCATGGGCTTGACATGTCCTATAGGTCATAATTCCATTATTTTTTTTTGGTAGACCTTTCTAAACTTATATGCTAAATTCAGTTCCTATGCTCTTCATCCCAGTTCATAGAGTCCTTCCTCATACAGAACCTTTGTGTTTGTGTGTTTATATATTTATCTCTTGTGTTTATATATAATCTCTTTCTCAATAGATTATAACTTCCATGAAGGCAAGGATAATCACTTTTTGGTTGATTGCTTAGCATTGGATCAGGCACATGGTAAGCCCTCAGTTATTATTTGTAGAATTAGTAAGTCAATATAATCTGTAACACATGGAATTTCATGAAATACAAAGTGAAGGTCCCTTTGGAAAACAAAAGTAACAATTCTCAAAGATAAATGTCATAATTCAGGGGCAAGGTTTTGGGGATCAACTACATGTTAATACAGGATTTGTTTCTGTGAAACGAACCAATAGAAATGGAAATATAACGTGTTTAAGAAGTTATGTGGCAAAATTACTCTAAAAAAAGTCAATATAAGCATCAATGTCTACCATAAACAACAAACACAAGACAAAGTAGTTTTTCCCAATTGACTTGTTCCAGCAATATAATATAGGTGCAACTCATCCAATAATACAGCTTCTTTCAGGCTCCCTGTTGAACTGAAGCAAGTCTGAGATAGCTCCTTTCCCAGAGCTAGGACATGCGATTTTTCCAGAATCGGAAAATTGCCCTACATATCGGGGGGAGGGGCTCTTACAAATATAATCATTAGAATCAGGACACTGGACATCTTTCACCCCGGTTACAAGTGTCTATAGCAAAGCAGTTTGACACTTTTCCAAAACGAAGGCTCAAGGTTGAAGTTAATTTTACTTTATTTGCTTACGTATATACAAGTTAGTGGCTAAAAAGCAGAATGTCAACATCCTATATATCAGTTCGATCCTTTACAACCAGCCCAATTAACCTTCCATAGCCTTTGTCAATAATGTTATTTTCAATACAAAGCACATTGCATTTTTATACATATAATCTAATCTGTCCTTTAAGGCAGGCATTATTATACCTATTTTACTGCTTTAGTGGTTGATACCCTAGTGTCTCTCAGCTCCAGACTAAGCTGTTTATACTCAATTTTCTGATGCTGGGCTGGACTCTGACATCCCTGTTATCTCCATGTCCATGTCGGCTGCCTGTTGGGTTCTGCCCCCAAAGGATGCTGAGGAGAGAGTGGAAGGCAGAAGGAGGGAGAAGGGATTTCATCCTCTCTATTTGCTTCCTGTGCATGGCAGTGCCAGGGACTCTTCACCAGGCAGAAGCCTTTGCCCATTTCACCTTCCAGCTTCTTTCTACTGTCCCTGCACCAGCCTCATTGCATCACTCTGGTGCATTGTCCACAGCATCTGGGCAATGCCTCCTCCTCAACAGAGGGGCAATGCAGACCTCGTCTTTGTGCATGCTTATTTGCATAATAATAAACACACAGTGAAAACATTGTATTCCCACATCTAGCAGTAATTGGGTTAGCTACCCACTGAATACATATTGAAAAGTTGCTGCAATATGACCCCATCTTCACATAAATAAGACAACTTTACAGAATTATAAAGTGACACTTCAAACCTCTGAATTTTCCCTACACTATTTATTGTTCAGTTCTATCCATGCTCCTTTCTGTCTGGAATACCTGCCCTTCTCCTAGACCTGGTCCAGACCCCTTAAGGCCAAGCTGCATGTTTTCCTCTGTGAAACCTTTGAGCCCCATGGCTGGCAGAATTAACTGCTCCATCTACTCAACTCCCATTACTCCCTGGATACTCTTCTCAGGGACTTGAGAGACAGAAAACACACACATGAGTTTGGAAATGGCTTGACTTGGATTGATTCTTGGCTTGAATAATTCATTTCCTATGTGAGTATGGATAAGTTATTTACATTTCAGTTCCTTCTTCTGTAAAATGATACTAACTTCTCCCATATTTCTCCCTCCTGCATTTGTGGCATCTCCATCTTTCCAGCTGCTAACGCCCAAATCCTGGGATTCATCACTGACTCCTCCCTTTGTTTCCCCCTACATCCAATCCAATAGCAAATCCCATTGGCTTCATTTTCAGAACATATCCAGAGTCTCATCACTTCTTACTATGTTTACTGCTACCATTTTGATCTGAGTCACGGTCATCTTTGTCTGGATCATTGCTGTAGTCTCATAATTGACCTCCACAATCTTTCTCTATTCCCTTCTGGTATACAGCAGCCAGACTGATCACATAAAAATATAAATTTGACCACTTTCCTGTCCAGTGGAAAACCATTTTAGAGTAAAAGCCAAAGTTACTCCAACGACCTATAGGGCCTGTAGGAACAGGTCCCATGTGACTTCAAACTTAGTTCCTGCCACCCTGCTCACTCCACGTGGCCACACTGGCCTCCTTCCTGTTGCTGGAGCTGCCCAGGTAAACTCATGGCTGAGAACCTCTGCATTTGTGGTTCCCTATGTCTGGAATGATCTTCCTCAAGATAGCTGCATATCTTTCTTCCACACCTCCTTCACGTCTTTGCTGAAATGGAACCTTCTCAATCAGACCTTCCCTGAGCATTGTATTTAAAATGGAAACCCATCTATCCCCTTTCCATGCTTTATTTTGGATGCTGTAATACTTTTTCTTTTTTAAATCACTGCCATGTGGGAAATTATTTCATTGCAATCAATGGCAGCCTCTGAGTCTACAACTAGGCAAACTCTCCCAGAAGGGATCACAGATCAAATGAAAGTGATGGGATCATATGGTTTATTAAATTAACTCAAAATTCATGCTGGAGAAGTGGGGGCGAGTTAACATGCCTCACACGGCACACAAATGGGTAAAAACTCTAACCAGGAAGATGTTCAGATGTCTATTTCTTTCTGTACCACACCAGCCTTTCCTGGCAGTCACTAGGACCAGCACTCAGCTTACTTTTTTTTTTTTTTTTTGAGATGGAGTCTTACTCTGTCCCGGTGCGATCTCAGCTCACTGCAAACTCCTCCTCCCAAGTTCAAGTGATTCTCCTGCCTCAGCTTCCCAAGTACCTGGGATTACAGGTGCCCACCACCATGCCCAGCTAATTTTTGTATTTTTAGTAGAGACAGGGTTTCACCATGTTGGCCAGGCTGGTCTCGAGCTCCTGACCTCAGGTGATCTGCCCACCTCGGCCTCCCAAAGTGCTGGGATTACAGGCATGAGCCACGGTGCCCGGCTCAGCATTAAACTTTTGACCATGGAGTCTCAGCAGATGGAAACAGTATGAGGTTCCAGCACATGGGTGTGGCTGGTGCTTGCCAATTAACCTGCTGAGCAGCCAAGATTCTATTTGGTTTTGGGGGGCAAAGGTCACTCAAAGTCAGAATAAATTTCACAAATGCGTAGCCAAATAAAGAACTCATGAATATCGAGTGTCTCACATATATTACAGTGTTATGAATCCCAGGTATCCTGGCGCTGCCCTTCCTTCCTGTCCCTGTGTGTGTATGGATGCTCCACTTGATCTTTCTAACCTGTTTCTCATGCTGCTAACTGATTTTCCTATACTTAAACATGAGTTTCACTTATTTCAGTTGCTTTCTTATTTAGCAGAATTTAATATTCTCAAACAATATTACCAATGCATGTTATGGCTTTCTGCCATCTCACATTTTTTACTTACTTTGTTTATTATCTACCTAACAAAAAGTGCCAAGAACACAAGAATTTTCATTTCTTTTCTTCCCTAATGTACCTAGATGTGTATTTAAAAATATAATTATTGAAAAAAATGAAAGAAATTCTGAAAACCATGAGGCTTAAATCAAGTAACAATTGAATTTTACTAGAACAGGAGAGAAAATGACTTGGAGCAGGATGAGAAGATGAAATTGAAAGCCCATGCTATGATCCCCGCCCTGCTGATGCCAATCTCTTCCCAGGCCCATGGGTATGGGAGTGCTTAGATGCTCATCCTGAAACTCTGGAGATCACTCATTCTTCTGGAATTGCTCACATTTTCTTTCTATGCTCTCCAAATAGCTGTTCTTTGGCCCACTTGACTCACAGTCAAACTAGTTTCAATCTTGTACCCTTGAAATATTTGTTTAATGAATGAATATCCTGTTAGAGGTTGCCCAGGGACTTCAGAGCCCTGATGAGAATTGATACTTAAATGACGTCAGGTAGTTACCCCAATGAGTTTGTGCTTTGTTCAATCTGCAGGGCTTCATTCAACCTGAAGTTGCCCTCTGGAGGGCCCTGGGCATATTCAGGCCTAAGGCTTCATATTAGTCTGCTCAGGCTGCTGTAACAAAAGATCGAAGCCTGGGTGACTTAAACAACAGAAATCTATTTCTCACAGTTCTGGAGGCTGGGAACTCAAAAATCAAGGTGCTGGCTAATTTGGTTCCCTGGTGAGGGCTGTCTTTCTGGCTTGTACACATTTGTCGTCTTGCAGTGTGGTCACATGCCTTTCCTTGGTGCATGTTCACAGAGAGAGAGAGAGATCTCTTCCTTCTCTAATAAGGTCATAAGGCCACCAATCATACAGGATTAGGGCCCCACCCTTATGTCCTCATTTAACCTTAACTACCTCCTAAAGACCTGTCTCCAAATATAGTCACATTGGGAGCTAGGACTTCAATATATGAATTTTGAAGGGATAAAATTCAGTCCATAGAAGACCTAATTTCTTCTGGCCAGCACGATGTCATTTTCCTTTTTTAATGTTATTATTAACTTTTAAAAGATGTATACATCTCCTATAAAATCTACGTTTTAGTCATTTGTTATTTCTGGCTTGCTTCACTCATTGATTCTACCTACTCAGCCTGTTTAGACATTGAAGTTTTTATCCCATGCCCATTGATTTAATCAGGGACTATATTTTCCAAACTAAAACGCAGGATATATGACATCATCAGTATGATTTTGCTTATGGAAGACCAGAACAAAAAGCCAGAAATTGGGATTGTCTTGGAATAGTATGGATATGCAGAAAACGGTGATAAATAACCAAATTCTCCATATTTGTATGTCAGTGATTGGGAAGAGTATTAATGCAGCTTGATGCTTGGTGCCACTCAAACCCACCAAAAATTCTATTTGCCCAGTTAGATGTTTTGATGGTGAGGAGCTTATTGGTGTTGGGCTGTGGAAGATACAAAGGTTGAAGACAGATGCTGTTCTCCATGGCAGAGCTTTGCAAGTTTTCTTTGGCCCATGACGTACGTAGAGCAAGAAATTTTACCTTACAACCCTGCAGACTGTGATCATTCTGATCTATTCAGTTCTATTCTATTCTATTCTATTCTATTCTATTCTATTCTATTCTATTCTATTCTATTCCATTCTATTCTATTCTATTCTATTCTATTCTATTCTATTCTATTCTTTCTACAGTGGGTGTAGAAACATAATTGGTTTCCAAAACATGAATCTATTGCTATGTGCATTGGAAGAAAAACAGCTCTTGTGGGCTGGGTCCAATAGGTTTTGGTTTCCTTTCTGTTAAAAAATATTTTGATTAGCATAAAGGTCTTTTTGTTTGTTTATTTTTGTGTTTTAATACATGTAGGTACTAGACTAGTGTCTAGAAATAGTTTTATTCTCTTGGAAATTTATCTGCTAAAACTCTTCTATTCACAGATCAGAGGTTTTTGGAACTTGAAGGAACTGCAGGGGTCAAGTCAGAACACATCACTTAGGAGTCTTTATGTTGACGCTCCGGTGTTTGGATGCAGTGATCTTAAAAATGCAATTCACAAAAATTGTTTTCTTTGGTTTTTGACTCTTCTGAACAGAACTCATCTTCAACTTAGTTTGCTAATTGCCTGTGTGCCATGATCTTGTTCTCCCTTGAAGAGCTCACAGGATGGGTTTTTGTTTTGTTTTGTTTTGTTTTTAGTTTCCTTGCTGTTTTTCCAGGTCACAGTACCACAGTGGATTGGTGATTGCGGTTTGAGGTCACCTAGAGAAGTGTGTGTGGGGGGGTAACCCAAAGATTTTCTTGCACACCTCAAATTGTTCTCTGATGACACCAAGAGCGTCAAAGGGACTGAGGCCGAGTTTGTCAGTGAATGTTCGCCAGGAAAAGCAGGGGTGAAGCTGCTTATGGGCGAAGATGAATCCCGTGCTGCCATCTATTGGTAATGTCATAAAACAGCAATTTTTAACACCACCTGATTTTTTAAAAATTTATTTTGGGGGAACTATAGTTCACGTTCACCTATTCTCCAAATTCGTATTTCCCAAGAAGTCTTGATTTCAAGTGAAGGAATCTGTGGATGGGAATGACCCATCTTTAACCCTAATGAAGTTTGTCTGTAAAGTGAACCAAGGGGACAGGGGAATTCCCACACCGTCTCATTACTGCCCAAGCCAACACACTTCCCTTTGAGGATGGTTTGAGGGAAGGAGGGACTGTCTGCTTGTCAGAGGGATTTCAAAGAACACACTGTTCTCATCCTTCAGATCTTGCCGATTGCTTCATGGGCTGCCCGAGATTACCATATGTTTTGTGCAAAGGGTGGCTTCAAAACAAAACGGAATAGACCCTCTCTGTTTTGAAGCCTGTTGATTCTAAATGCTACACCATTGCAAATAGTTCTCTGGGTTTATTTATTAGTAAAGGAAATCAGACATCAAAGACCAACCGCTTCCATTTTTAAAAGATCCCTGTTCATTAAAAATAAAAATAAAGGAGGCTGGAGTGCAGTGCGTGATCATGACTCATTGCAGCCTTGACTTCGGGGGCTCAAGTGATCCTCCCGCCGCAGCCTCCACTCCTGGTTAGTTTTTTGTTTTTTTTGTAGAAATGAAGTCTCATTTTTTTGCCCAGGCTGGCCTCTAACTCCTGAATTCAAGCGATCCTCCTGCTGCAGGCTCCCAAAGTGTTGGGATTACGGGCATGCACCCCTGCACCCAGCCTACTGTCTTTATCTTACAGAAAGAAAAGAATGGACGAAACTGAGACTTGGAGACAATGGTTTCCCCCAAATATCAGTGGTGTGGAGGCAGAAAAACCTATTGTTAACAAGAGGAGTTGATGGCAGTATTTGGGCAAATCCTAGTAAAAGTAACCCTGGAGACTTCACATGTTCTGTTAGAAGAAATGGAGCTGTCACCCACATCAAGATTGAGAACACTGTGATTACTAGGACCCGTACAGAGGGAAGAAGTTTGCAACTTTGGCTAAGTTGGTCCAGTATTACATGGAACATCACAGGCAATTAAAAGAGAAGAATGGAGATATTATTGAGCTTAAATGTCCTCTGAACTATGCAGATCCTACCTCTGAAAGATGGTTTCCCGGACACCTGTTTGGGAAAGAAGCAGAGAAATTATTAACTGAAAAAGGAAAACATGGTAGCTTTCTTATACGAGAGAGCCAGAGCCACCCTGGAGATTTTGTTCTCTCTGTGCGCACCGGTGATGACAAAAGGGAGAGCGACGACGGCAAGTCTAAAGTGTCCCATGTCACGATTCGCTGTCAGGAACTGAAATACGACGTTGGTGGAGGAGAACGGTTTGATTCTTTGACGGATCTTGTGAAACGTTACAAGAAGAATCCTATGCTGGAAACACTGGGTACAGTCCTATGACTCAAGCAGCCCCTTAACATGACTTGTATAAATGTTGCTGAAACAGAAAGCAGAGTTTGAGAACTAAGCACATTAGCTGAGACCACAGATAAAGTCCAACAAGGCTTTTGGGAAGAATTTGAGACCCTACAACAACAGGAGTGCAAACTTCTCTACAGCCGAAAAGAGGGTCAAAGGCAAGAAAACAAAAATTAAATTGGTATAAAAACATCCTGCCCTTTGATCATGCCAGGGTTGTTCTACGTGACGGTGATCCCAATGAGCCTATTTCAGGTTACATCAATGCAAATATCATCGTGCCTGAATTTGAAACCAAGTGCAAAAATTCAAAGCCCAGAGAGAGTTGCATTGCCACACAAGGTTGCCTGCAAAACACGGTGAACGACTTTTGCTGGATTTCCAAGCAAACTCCCAAGTGATTGTCATGACAATGAAAGAAATGGAGAGAAGAAAGACTAAATGTGTCAAATACCGGTCTGATGAGTATACTCTACAAGAATATGGGGTCATGCGTGTTAGGAACGTCAAAGAAAGTGCCGCTCATGACTATATGCTAAGAGAACTTAAATTTTCGAAGGTTGGACAAGCTCTACTCCAGGGGAATATGGAGAGAATGGTGTGGCAATACTGCTTTTGGACTTGGCCGGACCACAGAGTGCTCGGCGACCCCGGGGGCATGCTGGACTTCCTGGAGGAGGTGCACCATAAGCAGGAGAGCATCATGGATGCAGGGCCGGTTGTGGTCCACTGCAGTGCTGGAACTGGCCATACAGGGACGTTCACTGTGATTAATAGTCTTATTGAAATCACCAGAGAGAAAGGTGTTGACTAGCAACATTGACGTTCCCAAAACCATCCACATGGTACAGTCTCAGAGGCCAGGGATGGCCCAGACAGAAGCACAGTACCCATTTATCTATATGGCAGTGCAGCATTATATTGAAACACGACAGCACAGGATTGAAGAAGAGCAGAAAAGCAAGAGGAAAGGGCACGAATATACAAATATTAAGTATTCTCTAGTGGACCACAGACAAGTGGAGCTCAGAGCCCCCTCCCGCCTTGCACTCCAGCGCCACCCTGTGCAGAAATGAGAGAAGACAATGCTGGAGTCTATGAAAACATGGGCCTGATGCAACAGAAAAGTTTCACATGAGAAAACCTGCCAAAACTTCAGCACAGAAATAGATGTGGGCTTTCACCCTCTCCCTAAAAAGATCAAGAACAGACACAAGAAAGTTTATATGAAGACAGAATTTGAATTTGGAAGGCTTGCATTTTGGTTGACTACCTTTTGATAAGCAAAATTTGAAACCATTTAAATACCACTGTATTTTAACTTAATAAATGCCCGCTTCCCAATTACTCATTTCCTCAGAAAAGAAGAAATCATCTCTACAATGCAGACGACGTTACATTTTATAGAATTTTGCTTTAAATTGAGGAAGCAGTTAAATGGTGCGCTATATCTTGCAGATTATGGGAGTTCAAATTCTGGTTATAGGCTTTTTTTTTCTTTTTATAACCCTAACCAGTTTAATTTTTTTTTTTTTCTCATTGGGGGAGATGATAAGAAGAAATGGTTTGGGGAAATTAAGTAACAACATCCTAGAAGAGTGAGAACAATCTCATTTACCATCATGTATCCAGTCGTGGATAATTCATTTTGACGGCTTCTATTTTTGGCTAAATGAGAATTAAGCCAGTGCTTGAGACTGTCAGAAGCTGACTGGTTTACCTTTGCATTGGCATTAAAGAGTCATAGAAAAAAAATCATGGATATTTATGAATTAAGATAAAAGGTATGGGTTTTTTAATTTTTTCAGCTGATGACAAATTACAGTACAGTTCAGCTGTTGACTGAGAAGGTTGTGGTAGGAAAACACTTGCCATATTTTCTTTGTATTTGAGCAATTGTCTTGTACTTAGGAAAAAGTCATCTATGAATGACCAGTGATTTGGGTTGTCAAATGTTCCTGACAAGCTTACCCCAAAACTTTAGTGGCTTAAAACAACCCCACCCCCAACTGTTCTTCGACCTGAGCTGGGCTCAGCTGGGCTGTTCTTCTGCCAGCCTGCAGGTGGCCACTCATGTGGTCAGCAGGTCGGCAGAGAGACTGGGATGGCTGGGCTTCTCTCTCTGCCTGAAGTCCTGAGTCTCTCCTTCTCTGTGTAGTCTCTTTCAGTGGCCTGGCTGGCAGGGTAGCTAGACCTCTCACATGCCAAGAGCTCTAAAGCAGAAGTGGCCAGGCCTTCTGAAGACTTAAGTCCAGAATTGTCACAGCATCCCTTCTACTGCCCTCTATTGATGATGATGATGATAATGATGATGATTTTTTTTCTAACCAGAAGAGAACTGGATTATGTCCTCTACTTACTAAACAAGTCACAAGCCCAGCTCAGATTCAAGAAAAGGGTGTGAAGTGGAGGTGCAGTTAATTGGGGGGCCACTAGTCTAACAGATGGTCACAACCAATGCCATGGAAAACCAAGGATTTTAGCAAAAGTAGAAGTTGCTAGTGTCCTTGGGAAGCTGAAGCTGATTACAGTAGCTGGGACAAGCTGAAAGTCAGACTGAGAAATAAAGGGAGGGCCTTCAAGAAGCTTCCTGAACAATTTCTGCCAGCCCTGAGCTTGTTTTTGGAACCAGCACTTGGGGAAACTGATCTTGTGAGGATGGATGTGTTTAGGAACACAGGGCTTTCGACAGCAGCACCATCCCACTGGGGCACCCCCAGACTTGGAAAATGTGGTGCTTTCTTAATGTCACTGGTTTTTAGTTTGGCCACAGTGAGAAAGAACAGCCCTAAGAGGCCTCCAGCCAGGTTGAATGAGCTCATTTTTGTTTTAGCCAACCGGTAAGATTTGCTAATGTTCTACCTTAAGTGCCTTCTCCAAAGACATCTCTCTTTGCCTCATATGTGGAATCATCACTCAGCGTGGATATTTCAATGAAAAGATCATTGGTTGACTTTTGTAACGTTAATAAAATACTATGGTATCTTTGCCGTGAAAAAATAAAAATAAAAATGAATAAAAATGAAGACATGCTTCAATCAAATTAATGAAATTCTATATTTAAAATGTCTAGGCTGGTCAAAGTGGTTCAAGCCTGTAATCCCAACACTTTGGGAGGCCAAGGTGGGAGAATCACTTGAGCCCAGGAGTTTGAGACATGGGCAAAAAGTAAAACCTCCCCTCTACAAAAATCAAAAACTTGGCTGGGTGTGGTGGTGCACACTTCTAGTCCCAGCTACTCAGGAGGTTGAAGCAGGAGGATGGCTATAGCCTAGGAGGTCAAGGCTGCAGTGAGCTGTGATCACACTACTGCACTCCAGACTGGACAATAGAGCAAGACTTTGGTTCAAAAAAAAGAAAAAAAAAGTTTATACTGAAAAAAATGATTATTTTTATGAACGAGTGCAATGCAATCTAATTGTGTTCACTATTGTACAATTGTAAGATTCATTTAAAATATTAATACCAAAATCTATGTAGCAATGGAATGAATAGCCATGTTTTTTTAATATCTATCTGTCTATCATCTATCTATCTATTATCTATTCATCTGTCATCTATCTATCTATGTGTCTATCTATCTATCTATCTATTTATCTATCTATCTATGCTGTGTATATGTATATGCCAAGCATTCTACTGGATGCTCAAATATGTCAGTGAACAAAGCAGGCTAAAATCTCTGCCCCTAAGAGCATACAATTCTAATGGGGGGAGATAAACAATGAATAAATGAATTAAGTCTGTTATATAGAGAGGATGGGAAATAGTAATAAGTGTTATGGAAAAAACAGACTGCAGGGAGTGGCAGTGGGGAATGTGTGCAGAGGGGTAGGTTGTAATTTTGACTTAGATAGTCAGCGTGCACTTCATGGAGAAGTTGGCATCTGAGTAGAGACTTGCATTTCATGAAGGAGGGAGCCATGTGGCCATGGGGAGGAGGAGCACTCTAGGCGAGGGGAGCAAGCAGCCCATGCAATGGTCCTGAAGAAGGAGTGTGTCTGGAATAATAGAGGAGTCCAGTGTGCTGGAGGCAAGGAGGTAGGTGGGGCCTAGAACATAATTCAGGGAAGGTGGATTGTGAATTTCCTTATGGGTTTCAGCGAGGACTTTGACTTTTACTCTTGAGTGCAATGGGGAATCACTGGAAGGTTTTGAACAAACAAGCAGTGTGATCTGACATTCATTTTAAAAGAATTATGCTAGCTGCTATTTTCAGAATAGACTGTAGGGAGCAAGAATTATGCCAGCTGCTATTTTCAGAATAGACTATGGAGAAAGGACAGGAGCCAGGAGATCAGTTAGGAGACTGCTGACAACAGCCAGAGGAGGGGTGCTGGTGGCTTGCACTGAGGGCATAGTGGAGTTGATGAGAAATGGCCAGATTCTGCATATAATCTTAACATAGAACCAGCAAAATTTAAGTAGAGATTCATTCATTATCAGATGTGAGAAACAGCAGAGTCAAGGATGACCAAAGACTGTTGGCCTGAGTACTGGAAAACTTAGTTGGCCTCCACTGAGATTGAAAAGACAGAATATGGGGTTGTTTCAGGGGGACTTAGCAACTTCTCTCAGTCTTGTCAGAGGGTCGCTGCACCTGAACCTACAACCTCACTTGGATACACAATCAAGAATGTAAATTCACAGTCATTGCCAGTAAATCCCCCTTAGTTAAAAGGCCTTCCTGGCCCCATTTTCACAGAAAGGCTGCCCCGTTCCCCCATGGCTAACAGACGCCCTATGATAATCCCTCCTAGTAAGTATGCCTTCAGAGCATGCATTTCAGCTAGAATACTTGTGTGATGATTTGCTTACTCCTGAAAGACTCTAAGTGCCAGACAAGAAAGGACTATGTCTGTTTCTGCTTCCAATTTTTTTCTCCCCTGCTGGATAGGCCTGGCAAGTGATAGGTATTCAAGAAATATTGATTAAGGAAATAATGAATCTTAGTAAGACTTTAGGGACCAAACAGTTCCTTCAGGAGCCCATAATTTTAAACTGTGGGATTCCCTTGGGACTACCTAATTACCCTGGGATTATTTAGTAACTCAGAGCACTTAAGGTCAGGAATTTTTGTGTGCTAAACCCCGGCAGTGGTGTGGCACTGTTCTAACAGGGCAGCTGCTCTGAGCTGGGGAATGTGCAGGAGTTAGGTTTGCACCCCTTGAGGGAGCAGAGCCACTTTGCTCACCTTGTTTTGCTCTGGGTCTGATGACTTGGCCCTCACGTCACTTGCTCTCATTCCTTCTCATTCAGAGTGGTCTCAGCCATCTTCACACCAGCAGTTTTCATGGTAAATGCACTGATGAGGGAGGGCAGTAGCTCCCTCTGCTTCTCATCCCCACTCCCTTCTTCTGCTCTCAGGACAACAGGCCCTGACTGGATGCTAGATCTTCTGTACTTCTTAGGACTGATTCTAGAGACTCAGTAAAGGATGGGAGGTGTCCAGATTTTAGTAAGGAATGTACCTCCTCATTCTCCTCTTCTCTGCCTCGAAGACATCCCTTTCCTTGTTTATCACACCGATGTCAAATGTTCTCTTGCTCTTAGTCTCATGATCACTCTCAAGTTAACTCCAATGCAGGATTTTTCAACTTCAACACCATTGACATTTTGGGCTGGATAATTCTTCATTGTGGGGGCTGCCCTGTGTGTATAGGGTGATTGTGTTCTCTGGAATGTTTAGCAGCACCTCTGGCCTCTACTCTCTAGATGTTCATAGCACTCCTTCACAGATGTGACAATCAAACATGTTTCCAGACATGACTAAACGTCTCTGGGAGCCAGTCGCAGCATTGGTCTAAGATATGGCTCTATTTTGTGAAATGTCCTTGACTTCTGGCCCCATAAAGTCTCACTTCTCCTTCCCTCCCCTTAGTCCAACTTCTTAGGTAGTCTTGTTTTTTTTCTATGATGTTTTTGGATTGATGAGAAGGGGATGCTGGCTTCTGTGTCCACTAACAACTTCAGTATGTGACCCTCAAAGCTGCTGCTTCAATCACCACCATCCCTGCCCCAGGTCCTTGATGTGGTTAAGATATGAGAAAAGTACTGCTCTCTAACAGACTGTCTGAACTTTTATCCATTCTATGATTATGTCTTTATTCTCTGTATTCACTATTTTCCTTGTTAACTTAAGAAATATTTTTTGTTGATGATAATACTGATGACAGAAAAGTAAAAAAGGTGCCAAAATAATCTTTGGCAGATAATTCTGGGAAACTCCCTGATTAGTGGGAAAATTACTGGGTTTTGTATGATATTACAAGCCTTCACTAATCCTAGGAGGAGAGTTGTTATCTGGGCTGCAAATGGAGAAATCAGGGAAACAATATTTGTTATAAAATATTAGATGAAGTGTGTGCTTATGTATGAAACAGAGCCCAGTTTTCCACATTACAATCAGAGAAAGAGGAGCTCAAAGAAAGTGAGAGCTGCTTAAGAAATCAACTAATACAATCCTTTCTTTTAGGAAATAACAAAATAAAAGTCAGAGAGAATAATTGCTTTGCCCAGGGGATGTAAATAGCATCAGGGCCTGGATTTAAACTCAGACCTCCTAATTCTCTGTTCTAATTTGTGATAAAGTTTTATCAACCTACGGCAAAATGAGAAAAATAAGATCAACTTGGAAAATTTTTTTCTGAATGTAAATTAGTTAAATGCAATGAACTATCCTTTATCCTGAGTCTTAGGCCCTTCTAACCCTTCTACCATTTTTGGTAATAAAATATTGTCCCTATTAGGAAAGAATGACTCCAGATGTAGTTGGAGTTTTGGGGAGTTTCTTAATGCTTTTATTTTAGTAATCCTAAGGCAATTCACCACCACCATTCCTTTTTAAAAATAAACAAAAATCTGATAGCCACTGATATAGAGTACTTGTATCCAAAGAACCATAGAGATGTTCTGGTTCCTAGAGAGCAAGACATGGTGCACAGGCCTGTGGGTGAAACCAGATGGAGACCCAGGGATGAGTAATTCCCATGAACAATGACAGCCCAACAACGTAGTCTTGGGGTTTTCTGAAAACTCCCTCCTTCCTGCTGTTTACTCCGTTATCTCTCATTGAAATTAAATCAGAACTTGAGCATGATTCCTGATAGGAGGACTCTCTCACTCTCTCTCTCTTTTTTTCTTTTGTAGAGATGAGGTCTTGCTATGTTGCCCAGGCTGGTCTTGAACTCCCAGTTTTAAGCAATCCTCCCACCTCGGCTTCTCAAAGTGGTGGGATTACAGACTTGAGCCACCGCACCCAATAGGAGGCCTCTCTGGATCACCAAGGTGGCTGTATCTGATCTGAGCCAGAGTCCTTGGTGTATCTGGTTGGAGGGGTTGGAGGTGGGCTTCTGGGCCTCCCATTGTTCTTTCTGGCTGTGGCTTACCTTAAAATGCAAAAATATCAGGATATTACTTCTCTAATATTATTAAGCCCTCTGCCTGAGAGAAGAATACCAAGATCTAAGGACAGGCTTTTAGAATATTATAGGAGTGGGGCTGAAACTGCTGCTGTTTTGTGTCCTTAGCCCTCACTCACTCTTGTTCCTACGAAATGGAAGGCATAAGTTACTAGAAAAGCTTCGTCAGACTTGAGTCGCTACCAAAATGTCCTGGTATACCAGTTTGACCACACTACTCAGATTCCACATTTCCGTTTTAACAGGGGCTTCTGAAGATGTCAAAACATCAGTCTAAAGAAGTGAATGAAATTGCAACCTCCCTCTTTGCCCACCCAGCTGTAGTTAGGGGTTGGTCAGCCATGAGCCGGTGAGTTCCTTCCAGCCTGGGGCTTCAGCAGCTGCCAACCAGCCCTTCATAGAGAAGCGCATACAAAGGGTTTTAAAAGAGGAAGATGACAACGGGATGTCTCAGAGATCTGAAAGCATTTTCAAGGGAAAAGGAAACCAAAAAAGGAAAGAAATATGTCATCAACATTTATCTACATATCCTCATCCTGTAGCTGAACCTTTGTTTCATCCAGTTCCTGGTGTCATAGTTGTCTAAGGGTCTAGATGATTCTCTACCAAGATGGACCATTCTAGTAAGGCTGCACCTGGTCAAGGATAAAGCTGTCTTTACATCTGGACTACTTCTTGGAATGTTTCAGATGGTCTCACATGAGCTCAACTAGAAACGTTTGCAACCCCAGGAAACAGCAGCTGCAAAGAGGAGAGAAGAGAGCTAACAGTTATTGAACTGCTTTGTGAGAGGTCATGTTCAGAAGCTTTTCAAGTGCTTTCTCCTTTTATCTTCTTAATAGTCCCACGTGGTATCATTGTCTTCATTTTCTAGCGAAGGAAACAGATGCTCAGCGATGTTGGGTAACTTGCCTCAGGGCAGAAAGCACAACTGGTCCTGTTCAGCCCAGGATCAAGCCAGGATTCAAATCCAGATCCTCCTGCCTCTGAAGTGCTCTTTCCATAAGACTGAGCTTCAGTATACGTGGCCATCCCATACATTCAGGAAGTGGGGAAGGGGGATGTGGTTCCTGAGTCATGAAATGGTCCAGAGAATCTAAGAGACAGAGGCAGAAAAACATTAGCCCTACAGTCATCATCAACACACAAGTTGAATAACATCCAAGTTTTTAGTCCCAGGATTCCTGTGGACTATCTGTCTGAAGTCCTCTGCTTGAGGGCCGTGCTGGATGGCAGGGTGGCAGAGCACTTTGGTATAGGAAGGAGAGGGATTTGTATTTCATTAAACAACAACAACAACAACAACAATTCAGAATTTTAATTCTCCTTTTTTTTTTTTTTTTTTTTGACAGAGTTTCGCTCTTGTTGCCCAGGCTGGAGTACAATGGCGCGATCTCAGCTCACCACAACTTCTGCCTCCCAGGTTCAAGTGATTCTCCTGCCTCAGCCTCCCGAGTAGCTGAGATTACAGGCATGTGCCACCACGTCCAGCTAATTTTGTATTTTTAGTAGAGACCAGGTTTCTCCATGTTGGTCAGCCTGGTCTCAAACTCCTGACCTCAGTTGATCCACCTGCCTCAGCCTCCCAAAGTGCTGGGTGGGATTGCATGCCCAGCTGAGACAACGAAAAGGTGGACATTTGATGAGCTTGTGTTTCTAACAGTTTATAGAGTTCAGAAACATGGAGACATGTTTACATGACACCTTCATTACAGAATTATTCAGTTGATTTATTATTTCATTTCAGATGATTAGTATTAACTGATATCAGGTGTGTTAAATATTTAGAGCTAGAAAAAGAAATCTAACTAATGACCAAAAATACATTTTAAGATTAAAAAAAAGAAAAGAAATCAAATCTTTGGGATCCAACATGGGACTTTGGACAGCTCAGGATATCCGCTGGTTTCTGCCTGGGATCTGAAGACTGTTTACATTCCAGTGGAATTCCTGGGAAAGTCCAGAGCTCTCAGCGCTGTGAAAACAATGGCTTATGGTGATAAACTCTCAACTGCCTCACCCTGAGAAGAGGCAAGACCTGCAAAGTTTCCCTGGGCAGGATGGACAGGGCCAGGCAGCATTCCTAGGAAGAAACTGCCTTGTTTGCTGCCTTGAGCTGAAACTAGAGCTGGTTTGAAGGCCTGCGGACTTCTGCCTGCTGAACCATGGCTGGGCTTTGACAAAGGTGGCTACTACACCTCTTGTCATCAGTAGCTGTCATTGCTGACAATTTCCACAAGGAGTCACAGCCACTCTCTGGGCAGGCTAGGTACTCCTAAGGTATGGGAACCTTTTGCATTCACTAGGAAGTCATGGAGACGGAGCCAGTGATAGTTGGCCTTAAACTATATTAAATCCCTCCTTTTGCAGAAGAGGAAACAGAGGTCCAAGAAGTTCATTCAGTATTTCAACATGGCTGTGGTAGGGCCAAGACAAGGAGCCAAGCTTCACTTATCGACTCAACACATATTAATCAAGCTGTGTACCATGTGCAGGGAAAGAACAGTGTGTGAAACTGTTAGGAAAGGAGGGATGGATTTGGGGGTAAGTCCATTCTCCAATTTTCAGTTTTCAGCCTCTTAAGAAAGAGAATGTGATGCTTGGTTTAATCTAGAAAAAGGTAAACATGGAAATATTCCTCTTGCCAGGGATTGATTTAAGGGTGGGCATATGATCTAGTTCTGGTCAAGTAGATATGAAGGGAAATTTGCTATGGGGCTTGCAAATGTTTCTGGGAACAATTTTTCTTCCACTAAAGGTTGCTGCATGTGGATGCAGTGCCTGGAACTAGCCTGTCGACAAACTGACATGGTACAGAAGAGAGATGGAAAAAAACCCTGGGCCCTTGACAATATCATTGAGCTGCTGAAAAACCAAACTCACAGGCCCTGCTACAACACTTGTTGAGATGTAAGCTGATAAAATCAGCTTACTAATTCAGTTAGCTGAGTTAGGTTTTCTAATATTTGTAATGGAAAGCATTCTTTAAAAATATTCAAAGTTTTAGTGGCAGATTTACTAGAATTATCATCAAATGGCTTTTGTTTTCTCTTAGCAAAGTAAAGGATGGGTGATTTGAAGAAAGTGGAAAATCGAAAAACAGCTCTTGAAATTCGGGAGTGGGAAGGGCCTGATGATGCCTGAGCCCATGAGATTATAGGAGGAACAACCAATTCACTAGGAGGTTTTCCTCCAGCTGTGCTCAGCAGCCCAAGAACAGCAGTGGATAGGGTAGATCATTACATTCCGCAAGGTTTGGGGTTTCTTCCCGGGTAGGTGCTTTCCTTTCTCTGCCACATTATATTGTCTTCAAGATGTTGGTTCAGTTCAATATGAATCAATGTCTACCATGTACAAGGCACCCACAGGTTCCCATGAAAATAGAAAAATATTTTTGTGGCTTCCAGAATAGCTCAGATGAATCCAGAGGGTCTCCCAGTGGGTATATGGCTTCATGGCATTAAATGGTCTTCAACTGTGAGACTGAAAGTGTTCATGTGTCTCTAAAGACTTAACAGCTAATGAGAGACATAGATTTTAAAAACGGAAAAAAAAAACACACACACAGGAAAAATAAAATAAGTTCCTCTGGGCTACTTTTGAACTTCTTTAGGTTAAAAACAATGGGAATATGGTCATTAGATGCTGCAGGTTTCCTTAAAAAGCAAGCAAACAAAAACAATGAAACAACCCAGAGCTGATGAGCACATTCACGCATTTAACCTGCCCTCCACCACTGAGTGTCTAGTATGAACGAAGGACAAGATCACGTTCTTTGAACTGCAGACCTGTTGGAGAAACGTTAATGCTTATAGCAAAATTCAGGATTTACACATGTCAGAGAGAGCCATAAAGGAAAAGCTTTCTTCTCTTTGGACAGAGGTGGGACAGCCAGGTGGGCAGCCAGGAGGTTTTCAAGGGAGTCCTCGTAGAAATTCTGTAGGCAGGAAGGGTGGGCTGCAAGTTACAGGCAGAAGCAGCAGCCTGTGTGAAGGCTTGGATGTGCACAGCGGTGAGCTTGTTCGGGGGTCCACTGTAGTGTTCTCAGCTCCAGTGGGGTAGAGAGTTTTGTTTAGGAGGAGGGGCTGTAGAGGGCCAGGATCATTTAAGAAGCACGAACTGGATGCTGCTAGAGAGAGGAAGCCACTGGGGAGCAAAGGTAGGTGAATAATGCAACTAGATTTGTGTCTTAGTAAAGGAGCTCATGCTAGGGCAGAAGCTGAACTGTGGGGAGATGCTGGAGAGGGACTGGAAACGGGGCGGGCTCTCTGGCCTGTGAGGGAGGCATTCCAAAAGGAATGAAACACACATTTTAAAACACAATAGACTCTGATATTTTGGGACTGGGGGATCTGTAGACTATCACATTTGGATTTTCAAGTTCAAAAGGGTATTTCTGAATCCTTTGCCAAATTGGAGTTGGCCTTGTACTTTTCTAAGATGCTGACAGGTTTGCAGAATTACAGGCCAATGACTAAAATCAATTTTTGAAAGTTACATTAATCCTTTATTTGAGTGGGTTTTTAATAAAACAAAACAGTAAAATTGTGAAAGGGATCAAAATACAAACCCACAGCTACTCTTACAGCAATTTCCTTTCCTCTGAAATGCCCCTCTCACATGCTCTGCATGCCTCTCTTCTCAGTGCACCAAATCTCTCCACCCTCAGGTGGTTCTTCTCTCCCAGCCCCCCAACCTGCCTATTCCACAGTCTCCCATGTATCTCCATCCACCCACTCTCCCAGGCAGAGACACCCCATCTTCTCCAGGAGGGAAAGTGGTTCTAGCAATCAGTGCTTCTCCTTGGAGTCAGGAGAAAGGGAGAAGGCCAGGCTCACTCCCAGATTAATTATTTTTCATTCCATCATATTACTTTCTCATTTTAAACTTGATATATTGATTAGCCGGGACCCAATCATTGATGTGGTACAAAGATTGAGACAATTATCTAATTTAGGAAAAAGAAAGGAGATTTCTGCTTTCATCATTCATCAGTGTTATTTTTCTTTTTAAAATAAACTTTATTTTCTACAGCAGTTTTAGGTTCATAGCATGTTTATTTTAACAGAGAATAAATGCTCATTAAATGCTTAAGGAAGGTTCTAACCTTGCTACAAAAGGTTTTACAGGTCATGACATTTCCTACAAAACAAACTGTGAAAAAATGACCTAGGTGCTGCCTCATGGGCAACTCAAGGGGTTTATTGGATTCATTGACATGATTATTCTTGTGTAGTTTGAAGCTAAGATGTATGGAACATTTAAATGCACCAGACCTACTCCAAAGGCTCTCCTTGTGTTAGCTCATTTAATCCTCACAACCAGCCAATTTTTAGCCCCATTTTGTAGCTGAAAAACTATGGGACTCAGCTAGTGAGTGATGGAGCCAGTGAGAGTTCACATCCAGCCTATTGAATTTCAAAGCCCAATTTAACCACTAACCCTTTGTATTAGGTATCTCAAGAGAAAGAGAACCAATAAGATATATATGTATGTAACAGGAGATTAATTGTGGGAATTGGCTCATGTGATTATGCAGAACAAGACGTTACCAAGAACCGCTGTCTATAAGCTGAAGAACCAGATCAGTTCAAGTCCCAAGGTCAGAGAATCAGAAACTCCAGTGTCGAGTGGCAGGAAAGGATGGATGTCTCAGCTCAAACAGAAAGAATGGATTCTTTCTTCCTCCGTGTTTCTGTTCTATTCAGGCCCTCAATAGAATGTTGCCTGCCCACATTGGTAAGGGCAGATATTCGTCATGCGGTTTACTATGTAAAACGCTAATCTTATCTGAAAACACCCTCCAGACAAATTGAGAAGTAATGTGTTACCAGCTATGTAAGCATCCCTTAGCCCAGTCAAATTGAAAAATTCACTATCATAAGTCCACCCCTTGCTAATCTGGCACCCACACATATCTTTTTAAGTCATACTTAATCTATAAATAAAGACACAGAGTCATAATTCCACTTAACATGATACAATATGCTGTATACAACCAAAAATCCCTTCCCTAGAAGAAGAGGTAAAGCTCTTGAGTAAAGTTTACTCTCCTGATTTCCTATAACTTAAATACTGATGTAATATTAATAATACTTAACTCCTGGTATAAAGTCAATACACTTTATGTTACATCATAAGGAAGTAAGAGAGAGAGGAAAACCTAGATATTTCCTTAGTGTATGTTCTTAGATACACAAATGCATTTATAACAATATAAGGATAAAAAACTCATAAAAATTACAGTTGTTGTTTCTGTAACTGGTCACATAATTGTAGCTGGTATTGATAACTACTTTCTTCTACTACCTATTCTGTATGCCCTTTGCCTTCAGCAAGCAACTCAATTGGTTATGGTTTTTTACCTGGCAGAGTGACCCAAACCTTCATACCTTAAGTATCTGAGCTAATAGTAGTTCTGCCTGGATTAAGTCATTGTAGTTTTCCATTGACTTTAATCATAGGATGTGGTAATATTAAGAGACACTCTAAGGGATCTCTCGTGTTTCAAACAGACTATTTCTTACCTCCATTGTTGAGTAGGAGTCCAATTTCCCCTTAGCAGTCAGATCAGTCATGCAGCCAACACTATAACTCCCTTCTTGACCTGTTGACTCAGACATAAGGAGCCCAAAGTGGCCTAGTGGAAGTCTTAACTTCCATTTCAATGGAGTCATTGTTATGTCTACTGGTGGTGGTAGCATTCCTCCCGCTGGAACTAAGACCTCTTGGCCAGCAGAGCATGAAGTCGTGGGAACAGGAAGCAAAAATTTTACTAGTATGTCACTGGGGGTAATGGTAAGTAGTGCCACTCCCATTTCCACCCCTTTAATCCTGGACCTGTGAATCCTGGCTACGAAAGAAACAGTACCATATATTGGATGCTGATTAAGAGCATATATAGCCTTCTAGAGAACTGTGCCCTAGCCTGCAATGTATTGCCACCTAGCTGGTGCTGTAACTGAGAATTTAAAAAGCCGTTTTATCTTTCTGTCAAGGCTGCTGTTTCAGGATGGTGAAGGATATGGTAGTATTAGTGAATTCCATGAACATGGGCCCGTTGCTGCACTTCTTTAGCTGTGAAGTGAGTTTTTGGTGAGAAGCAATGCTGTGTGGAATACTATGATAGAGGATAAGGCATTCTGTGAGTCCATGGATGGTAGTTTTGGCAGAAGCATTGCATGTAAGGAAGGCAAATTCATATCCAGAATAAGTAAGATCAAAACGTTGCCCCTTCTATGATAGGAGCTGTCTAATCTAGTCAATCTGCCACCAGGTAGCTGGCTGATCACCCCAGGGAATGGTGCCATAGCAGGGGATCAGTGTCAATCTCTGTTGCTAGTACATTGGGCTCTCAGCAGTGGCCGTAGCCTGGTTTGTCTTGGTGAGCGGAAGCTGATGTTGCTGAACCCATGCATAATCTCCATCCCTGCAATCAGGGCCACTTTGTTCATGTGCCCACTGGGCAAGCATGAGGTGGCTGGCAATACGGCCGACTGGTATCCACAGAACAGTCATCCTAGCTATTTAGTAATTAAAATCCTCCCCTGCTGAGGTCACCCTTTGGTGAGCGTTTATATGGGATACAAATATTTTTATATTTTTTGCACATTCAAAGTAATCTATGTATATACATCTCCAAATTTCATTTGTCACCAGTTTTCCAATCATGTTTCTTCCAAATCCGTGATCCTCCAACCACACCATCTGTTACAGCCCATGAATTAGTATGTAATCCACATATGGCCCTTTCTTATTTTCCTGCAAAGTCACAACCAGATGGATTGCCTGAAGTTCTGCCCACTGGGAGGATTTCCCTTCACCACTGTCTTTTAGGGATACCATAGAGAGTGGCTATAGTTCTGCATTCCGTTTGCACAAGGCCCAGGAGCAGGACAAAAGCTGTCTCTTAAAAGGAGAGTAGTTATCTGTGGATGATGGCAGGACCTTGCTCCCAGTGTTCTGTAGTCCCCAAAATATCTGATTATTTTCTTTTCTCCAATGCATATTTATACTGGTAAAAATCCATAGGTCTTCCTTGTCTCTACTAAAAATACAAAAATTAGCTGGGCCTGGTGGCACACACCTGTAGTCCCAGCTACTCGGGAGGGTGAGGCAGGAGAATAGCTTGAACCCGGGAGGTGGAGGTTGCCATGAGCCGAGATCACACCACTGCACTCCAGCCTTGCGACAGAGTGAGACTCCATCTCAAAAAATAAAGACAAAACAAACAACAACGGCAACAACAAAAACATAGGTCTCTTTGGGGAAGACTGGAAGACTAATACTATACATTTTTGGTAGTGTACTGAGGTTCTTCCTTGAGGGGACCCAACCTCCCCTTCACTTGAGCGTTCTGGATCTTTAAACTGGCTCAAGTCTGGGAATCAACTGAGCGGTTTAGGGTTCTGTAGAGAAACAGAACCAACAGCATTTATTATGAGAATTGGATCACAACATTACAGAAGCTGAGAAGTCCCACAATCTGCTGTCTGCAAACTAGAGAATTAGGAAAGCCAGTGGTATTATTTACTTCAAGTCTGAAGGCCTGAGAACCAGGAGCTTCAATGTCCAAGAGCAGGAGAAGATGATGGCTCAGGGGAAACAGAGAACAAATTCTCCCTTCCTCCACTTTTTTTGTTTTACTTGGGCTCTTAACAGATTGGATAATGCATGCCTACACTGGTGAGGATAGATCTTCTTTATTTAGCCAACTGATTAAAATGCTGATCTCTTCTGAAAACACCCTCACAGACACACCCCAAAATAATGTGTACCAGCTATCTGGACATCCCCAGTCAATCTGACACATAAAATTAACCACACCCTTGATGACCTTGTGCAGAAAAGTTGAACATGTATTTCTTCCTGGGGTGTGATCCCTTGGGTATAAGTGTAGGAAACATGGGATCTGGGAGGTGAGATAATGTCAGGCTCATGGGGAAAAAAAAAAAACACGAGATGAGATGGGAAGAGGCCTGGAGTCCTAGATGGTAAGTGCGTCTTGTAAATCACATTATTTATATTTATGCCATTTCTAGCTTTCATTACTTCTGTAAGCACTGTTCTAGGAAGGCATTAAGGCACTAGATGCTGTTTTCCATGTAGACACAGATGTAAAGAAGCAGTGCTGCCTGAGGCATCATGGTGGCAACAGTGAGAGAAAAAGAAATAAAATTCCTAAAAAAGTGGAGCAAGTCAGAGGTGCAAGATCCATCTGCCCCTCTGGACATCAAGATTCTTACTCCATTGCTAATGTTGGAAAACCTGGGTGCATCATATCATGTTTAGGAAAGGTTGCAGTTTTCTTTCAAAGGGCACAGCATAGCAAACAGAAACTAGAAGGGTTCCTATACAATGGAGAATAAGGCCTAGAGCTGTGAAGCTGTGCAGCTTTCTAGTCTTCATCAAACCTCCCACTCCCTTCTGCTCTTTAGGGCACTCCTGTGTTGATACTAACATTTGTGTTAATACTATCAATGTCTCTTAGACTTTGCTTTCCCAAGTCATTGCTTCCATAAATCACTAAACTTCCCAGTTTAGTGTCCCTAGGGTATATATGACTGATCATAAACCTCTCTTGAACCTGACTCAATACAAATACTCGATAAATGTTAGTGAATTCACGAGTAACATCAAACTAAATGAGGAGGAAATAATGAACATCAAGTGATCAGCTCAAAATGACTTTCCTGGAGTTTTTCTAAGTATACTAAAATATCAAGAGAGGAAAATTGTTTCCTGTTATTTTCATTACCAGAACATTTTCTTCCATAAGCATTTCACTAGCAGCAACTTCTCCAACTTTTTGACCAAATAGCAACAAGGGTAAAGCAAGGATTGCATGCTAAGGGTAAGAGAAAACTTTAATCAGGTTTAGGAGTCTAAGAGTACATTCAGCTGGGATAAAAGCACTGAAAGTGTCTTCTCTTTGATTCCAAGGCATTCCCCTTTGCCTTCATATTTCTGGGAGCAAAGTTAGTTTCTCAGACATATTTTCACCCTCACAGAGATGCTGACATTTTATCCTGACCTTTCCACTTCAGTTACTTCCAAATAAGTAACCACTGATGTGGGATGCTGTGCTTATCATTCTGCTCCCATCTGTTCTGGTCACCACTTGGCATCGGACGGTGGGGAGTTCCATGCCCATTTCCCACGAGGCTTTGATCTGTTTCCACCTAAGTTCAACTGATGTAGGCTGGGAACAAAACATCCCATCCAGCATTGACCTTTGATCTCCCACTGATGCAACTTGCCTCCCTGTACCTTCCAAATTTTGCAAGGGAATGTACTGTGTTATAACTGCCATTGTTGATACTCCCAGACAACCCAGGAGGTTCATTCTGGAATAAAACTGCAAATTGACTCAAAGAGGAGAGAATGAAGAGAGAATCAAGATGGAGAAGGCACTCTGGCTTGTGAGACAGGCATTCCAACAAGAATATAAATCAAATTGTGAAAATAGATTAAATACTGTTATTTTGGAATCAGAGAATGTATACATCCATCATATTTAGATTTGGAAGTTTGAAAACTTATTTCTGAATCCATCACCAAATTGGAGTCTGCATTGTACTTTCTTGGAATGGTAACATTGCTGCAGAAGTACATACAACTGTAGGGAATCTGAATAGAAAAGTTTCATGGAAAAGTTTCAAGAAAAATCATCTTGGGATGTAAAAGATTACTATGTTTTGGAATAAGAAGCTAAACATAAGAACAGCTAAGTGTAAAACAGGCTGAAAATGTCCTAAGTATTTTCTAAATAATTTTTAGAGTTAATAGTGATCAACATCTGACCAGATGGAGGATATGACTGAAGTCTTGACCTAGATCGCAAAAGCAGCAGAGAGGCATGATGTGGCAATGGTGGGGGATTTCTAATATGCTGACAGAGTTTAATTCATTCACACTGAAAGCCTGATAAATTTTTAACTTACCTGGCTAGATGCTGACACTCCCAAAGGAAATAAAAACTCATGAGAGGAGCTTTTATCCTGGATAAATTATGAAAAACAAGTGAAAGCAAGTTGGTGAACTGAAGGGAAAAGAGGGAAAGTCAAAGAGGAAGGGTGCAGACACTTCCTGAGCCCCTACCACATATCGGATGTTACCCACAGCAGTTAAAACATACCATTGTATTTATTCATCTTAATGACTCTGTGAGGGAATGCATCAGTATCTCCATCTAGCCTCAGAGACATTAAGTAACTGGTCTTAGGTCACTCAGCTAGTTTTAGCAGGTGCAGGTTTAGAGCAAAGCCCTAACTCAGAGTCCAGGCCTCTTCCATTACCACATTGCTTCCTTGAGAACCTTGAGTCAAAAAGACTGTCTTCTGAAGAGTGTCAGACATTTAAACTAGACCTGGGGAGACATTTCAGAAAGAGTTCAGTTAAAGTTAGATGTACGTCCATGATTTCAACTATAAAATAGAGAGCATTTGAAGTGTTTGGGTAACTAATGATCTCTGCAAATAACCCAGCCTAAGTAAAGCTGAAGTGGTCAGCAAAGATGCTCATATGGCTCTCAAGGAAGTCAGCTCAGATTTTAGAAAGGCACACAGGAAAGGTAGAAAAGCTCATAATTAAGGAGTAATGTGCATGTGAGGTTACATCCAGGACCTGGAATGCTAAAGCTGTAGGAACAAAGGCTTGTGAAAAGTGCTGAAGTGAAAAGTGAGGGGATTTGGAGTATGTTCAAAGCAGGAAGTAAAACTAAAGCATACTACACTTAATACCTGGGTGATGAAATAATCTGTACAACAAACCCCCATGACACAAGTTTACCTATGTAACAAACCTGTGCTTTTACCCCAAACCTAAAATAAAAGTTTAAAAAGCATATACCCAAAAAAGCCATGAATAGCTAAGGTTATACAGATGGTCCCTGACTATGGTTTGATGTGATTTTTCTTTTACTTTGCTATGGTGCAAAAGCAATATGCATTCAATAGAAACCATACTTAGAGTACCCATACAACCACTCTGTTTTTCACTTTCAGTACAGTAGTAGATAAATCGTCTGAGCTATTTAACACTCCATTATAAAAAAGAAAGAACGAAGAAGGCAAAGACGCCCTCCAAGGGCTGGTGGTGTAACATGTAACATCAATGGGAGACAGGGAGAAAACTATACTGTTCTCTTCCTAGTTTGCTTCCATTGCCTTCATCAATGAAAGTAATCTTTAGACCTGCCATGTTTGATCCAACTCTGGTAAAGATTCCTAAAACTCAACTCCCTTGAGTTTAAATCTCTTGGCCTAAACTAATGAACTTCCTGAGAATTTACCAGAAAGGTTACAAGGCTGCATTAATCTGTGACAGTGAAGAATGGTACAGGCTCCAAAAAAGTAGAATTTGGCATACGCTACCTTGATTTTCAAAAGGGGAGGAAGATACAGTCTACAAACCACAGTCTGACAAGCTCGACGCACGTATTCCAGAACAGATGAGGAATCTGCTTAGATTCACTGCAAACAAGACATGTTGGGCTCATCTCCTTTGTCTGTAGAGGTCTTCTTTAGGTAGACCAGTGGAAGGCTGCACGCAGACAAGATTAGGTGTTTTATATCCTTGGACATGAGAAGAATATTTGGGAATAGAATGTAATAAATCAACTAAGTTCATTTGTAACTGGTAAGGGACCATATCTAAGGAAGTGCTGCTCGTGAAGCCATGTCATCCAGCCAAGAGATCGGCAGGAGTTTCCCATCATAGTCTGACCCAATTTAAACTTTCTGTTTTAATGAATATAGACTGAGCTGGCTTTTTAATCAATGCTCCAGAAAATGTAAGACAGAGAACAGTGACTGCAGTCCTGGATGTCTGATGTAGGGTTCAAAAGGAACTTGAACAATAACCTGAATCCAACAAAGCAACATGTATTATGGTTAACATGAAGTTTTCCGGTTAGATTTCAAGGTGAGCTTCACATGTATATGTGTCAAAACAGTAGCATATAAAGAGAATAACTTTGGGAGTTTTCTTTTTTTACTCAAAATGAGTCAAGAGCTTGAAGGAACTGCTAAACCTTAATTGTAACTTTTGGTTGCATTAATGAAATGTCTGGAGCAGCAGAGTGAACAGTCTCTCTATTGCACTCAGGTTAGACTGTACCTCACAAAGGGGGTTCAGTTCTGGTTGCACACTCCAAAAAGGACAGTGACAGTTGGGAACAGGGCCAGAAAAAAAGGAACGAGGATGGGAAATTAGAAACAGTTACAGGAACTTAAAGCATTCGGCGTGGAGAAGAGAAAATGATAAGAAATGGAGCTGTTTCTATATAGTCTTAGAAAGAAGACCAGGGCCAACTAGATAGGTTTTGAGCTACTTACAGTTTTCATAATTATAGATGCTCAGTCAAAAACTGGACTGCCTTGCAAAGCTGTGTTTCCTCTTACTCTTCAATTACATGTTGGACAATCACTTGTTGAAGAAGAGGAGGAAATAAGAGATTCTTGCCTTAAGGTTACATAACTGCCCGTGGCTGGTCATCCAGTTTTTTTCTTGAACACTTCTTGGGTTGGAGAAATCACTATCTAATTATATTGGTCAAACATTTGAGTAAAGCTTATTTAATATTACTCTCACCTGTTAGATAACTATGGATCTTAGATAATGCTTCTGTAATGCTCCTTGGAGTTTGGAACTGTCTCTTGGATTGAACCTAAGATGAGTTCCTCCCTCCATTTCCTGCTCTAATTACCTAATTCAGATTACCATCATTGCTTGCCCAGAATACAGCAATTATTTCCTACATGTACTCTCCCCATCTTTAGTTTTATGTTTCTTCCAATGGACTCATCACTTTGGCCACAATATTCCTTCTTAAACGCATATTTTACCAAGTCACTACCATCCATAAGACCTTTAGTGACTTAGGATCTTCAATAAACCCATGGTGTAATAAGGGTGGGATGGGAGGAAGGGGAGTGGTGGGCTGCTCTGTAATCAAAGAGATTTAAAAGGCTTAATCATCAAATACAATTCTTGGACCTTGATTGGATATGGGTTTGTACAAACCAACTCTGAATTTTCTTATACATCATAATTGAAATGTTTTTATTTATTTCTTAGGCCATTTTACCTCCAACAAACCATCCTACTTTAACTTTCCCTACAAACAATCTAAAGCAAATGTTACATGGTTATAACCACAAATACAGACTAGAAGCATAAATTTGGCTAGTCGGTCTGATTGATAACTTAGGAAAATAGTGGAATAACAGATCACTGTCTGCATATGTCATTGCTCTACAGAACCATATCCTTTTAGTGGAGAAACTATCTTCTAACAGATGGAAGCAGATAAAATATAATTAATCAATGGATACTTCATCTACTATGTTACACTGCCATAGCAATGTCTCAAAACCTTGCTACAAAAAAAAAAGTCAAAGTAAAACAGGGAGATAGGTAGCAGTCTTTAAGAAATCTTCAGGGTGAACATTGAGTGATGAACTGAAAATCTTAAGTTATTTTTCTTTTGACAGTCGTTTCTAAATTGCATCTTTTAGATAAGCCTGAACTAACAGTTTCACCTGTCCTCACAAACAAATTTTAAACGAAGTTCACTCTCTGCAGGTAGCTGAAATTATGACATGTAAATTCTATCCCCATGAACCAAAGAAGTAGAAAAAAAAATCTGTGTACAGGGAGAGACAGACTAAAGCAGGTGGCTCAAGGGAGGCAGAAGGAGATATTGAAAGAAAAGGCTTGGGGTTTTCTGAGCCTTATTATGATTGCTTCCTGAGGTCTGGCTGTCTTTCTTCTCTTGGAATTCTTAAGGCACACTTCTATTTCTTGAATTAATCTCCCCTGATTGATAATGGAAAGAGAAAGTAAAACAACAACAACAAAGTAAGGCCTTGTCATTTCCTGAACATCCTTCAAACTTTTACTATTTCTACAAAAACTTCCCTGATCACATCACTCCAAGAAATGGTATCTTTTTGATTCCTGTCAGTACTTATTATCCCCTCCACTCACTTAACTCATCACAGACTGATTGCATTGTGAGTTATACTCACAGAGCCCTCAAGTAGATTACACATTATTTAAAGCCATGATTCTATAATTTCATATTTCCCGCTTCATCAAGCAGAGCATGTGATAGATAGACCCTCAATAAGCATTTGCCAATTTGATGAGACTGATCATGCTCAGCAGTTCAAGTTTACCTTGTTGTTGAGCAATTGAAGTTATCTTGGCTTTAATAAAAACAACTAGGCTGAACCATGTAGAAGAGAAAAATAAAATGAGATACTTAATGAAATAATAGTAGGAGGAATTTGAGATTATATACCAGCATAGAAACAGTTTGAAAACATCCCCTAAAAGAGTATGCAAGCCTAGATTTGACACCTCAAGAAGTCGCAATGTTTTACCAGCTTAACAAATACAGTTAGTTGTTGACTCACTGGTGCAGAGTGTCTAATTTGTCTATTTAGTTGCCGAAATTTCATGTGCTGACAATTATCTATGCTGAGACTTTCCACATTTACATCACCCATAAAAATAAAGAACTTGCTGTTCAAGTACAGGTTTGGGGAAGTCTGACTAGGCAGACATTCTCGTGAAAAATATCTAGGGGTTTTAACTGATCCCAAGCCGAATATGAGTCAAGAGCTTGCTTTAATTTCTTAAACAGACTAATTCAATCTTAGGCAAATTAGACAAAGAATCATCTTAACCTAGAATTGAGTGTTTTGGCAGCCTAGTACTGGTACCAAAACAGAGATATAGACCAATGGAACAGAACAGAGCCCTCAGAAATAACACCACACATCTACAACCATCTGATCTTTGACAAACATGACAAAAACAAGAAATGGCAAAAGGATTCCCTATTTCATAAATGGTGCTGGAAAAACAGGCTAGCCATATGTAGAAAGCTGAAACTGAATCCTTCCTTACACCTTATACAAAAATTAATTCGAGATGGATTAAAGACTTAAATGTCAAACCTAAAACCACAAAAACCCCAAAAGAAAACCTAGGCAATACCATTCAGCACATAGGCACGGGTAAAGACTTCATGTCTAAAACACCAAAAGCAATAGCAACAAAAGTCAAAATTGACAAAGGGGATCTAATTAAACTAAAGAGCTTCTGCACAGCAAAAGAAACTACCATCAGAGTGAACAGGCAACCTACAGAATGGGAGAAAATTTTTGCAATCTACCCATCTGACAAAGGGCTAATATCCAGAACCTACAAAGAACTCAAACAAAGTTACAAGAAAGAAACAAACAACCTCATCAAAAAGTGGGCAAAGGATATGAACAGACACTTTTCAAAAGAAGACATTTATGCAACCAACAGACACATGAAAAAATGCTCATCATCACTGCTTATCAGAGAAATGCAAATCAAAACCACAGTGAGATACCATCTCACACCAGTTAGAATGGTGATCATTAAAAAGTCAGGAAACAACAGGTACTGGAGAGGATGTGGAGAAATAGGAACACTTTTATACCGTTGGTGGGACTGTAAACAAGTTCAACCATCGTGGAAGACAGTGTGGCAATTTCTCAAGGATCTAGAACTAGAAATACCATTTGACCCAGCCATCCCATTACTAGGTATATACCCAAAGGATTATAAATCATGCTACTATAAAGACACATGCACACATATGTTTATTGTGGCACTATTCACAATAGCAAAAATTTGGAACCAACCCAAATGTCCATCAATGATAGATTGGATTAAGAAAATGTGGCACATATACATCATGGAATACTATGCAGCCATAAAAAACGATGAATTCATGTCCTTTGAAGGGACATGGATGAAGCTGGAAACCATCATTCTGAGCAAACTAGAGCAAGGACAGTAAACTAAACACCACATGTTCTCATTCATAGGTGGGAATTGAACAATGAGAACACTTGGACACAGGGCGGAGAATATCACACACTGGGGCTTGTTGTGGGGTGGGGGGAGGGGGGAGGGATAGCTTTAGGAGAAATACGTAATGTAAATGACAAGTTAATGGGTGTAGTAAATCAACATGGCACATGTATATATATGTAACAAACCTGCACATTGTGCACATGTACCCTAGAACTTAAAGTAAAATAAATAAATAAATAAATAAATAAATAAATAAATAAATAGAAATAAAGAATTGGGTGTTTTGGTTATCTAGAAGTTCCGTATCTTGCATGATGCTGAACTTTTGCTATTCCAGATTATCTAAAGTCTCCTTTGGCTCCACTAGTGACCCCTGAAACAGTTCCCTTTGTATAGCACAGCTCAATTGTTAGGAAATTCTCTAGCATTTTAAACTTTTTTCTACCATCCACTTCGCTGGCACTTCTAACTCATAGCTTCATCCTTCCCATTGAGCCATATACCAAGTCTCTTCTCCTTCATCACCATGGAAAGGCAGCTGTCATAAGCCAAATCCAATCTTCAAGTCTAGACTTGACATCTCTCCAGTTCTGGTAACCATCCTCTAAGTCATATGGTTTCTAGATCCCTCACTGTTTTGCTTGCCCTTCTTGTGAAGCTTTACTTTATTAAAAAACTGAGGTCTGGGCTGAGCATTATGGCTCACACCTGTAATCCTAGGACTTTGGGAGTCCAAGGTGGGTGGATCACTTGACCCCAGCAGTTTGAGACCAGCCTGGGCAACATGGCAAAACACTGTCTCTATTAAAAAAAAAAAAATTAGCCAAGCATTTTGGTATGCATCTGTAGTCCCAGCTACTTGGAAGGCTGAGGTGGCAGAATCACTTGGGCCAGGAGGTCAAGGCTGCAGTGAGCCATGATTGTGCCACTGCACTCCAAACTGGGTGACAGGGTGAGACCCTGTCTCAAAGAACTAACAAACAAAAGTAACCAGCCAACCAAACAAACCTGAGGCCAAAAGAGATAAATTATTTGCTCAAAATCATACAATCAACAACAGAGCTGAAACTTGTATTCGTTATTTGCAATGAATTGACTCACAAAGTAGCAATTTCTTTTTTACCTTCAATGATGCTGTATTATAAATCTACAGGGAAGCCAGAGATGCTATGAGAATACACCAACGGATAAGCAATCAGACCACACAATTTCTAGGATTTCTCTATCTTTCAAATGAAAACATGACTACTTTTTGAACAAAAGGATTGAACAAATTTGAAGAAAATCAGTATTGTCTCTATTTCTTAGGTAATGAAACTGATAGCTTTTGAAGAATATGCTGTCTTCCAGAGCTAAGAAATTCAAGGTGTGTAATGAGCATACTAGATTTTTATTGTCTGATACATTTAAGATGGTTATATAAATTTCCTTTATACTTGGTAGACTATTTCTCTATCTCAACTTATCTTTTTAAAGAATATATAAACACTATATGTAGTCCTGAGGAACAGCTTGGTACTGTACTACCTATTTGAGTGTAAAAGACATGTGACGTAGGTTTATGTTTATTGTAAATGTTGAAATTTATGAATTGCTGAGTCAACCTTACCAAGAATCCTGGAAATTAGCCATCCTGATTTGACTGTGATTTCTCCCTGAGGTCATTTCTAGGTCATTGTATTCTGAGTCTTTCTGCCACTTAGTCATGATGGGAATTAAAGTTGACCTGGATTTCCCCCATTGACATTGCCACTTGATTAGCTCTGAAATATAAAGACTGTGAATCCTGTTTCATTCTAGACTTAAGTAGCAGGAAGCTTCTGCTTTTCTTCTTAAATATACTCCGTCAAATTTATAGAAGTCAGAAATCTCCATTGAATCACAAGGCAGATGTTTCTGGCATGTGATTCACACTTAGAGACTAGGTGGGTATCATTATAGAAATTTTCACAGGCTCCCAGGGTATTACAAATTACTAATTCAATATAATTGGGTGAAGAACAGTCTTAATTTTTAAAAATTTTTAATCATATGCTTAGAAAAACTTCTTCTGGCAATGATTTCAAGCTTACAAAATCTTTTTAAACAATACATAAAATGTTCATATATCCTTTACCCAGATTTCTAAAATTTTTAACATTGTAACCACAATTTAAAAATCACTGTTTTTCTCTGTTTGCCCATGTCTGTACTCTTTACATTTTTTGAATCATTTGAGAGGTTAGTCTTTTATACTTTCTTTTACTTCTTAATATTTTCTAGTTATTACCTAAGACTAAGGGCATTCTTTATTTTATTTATTTATTTACTTTTTAGACAGAATCTCACTCTGTCACCCAGGCTGGAGTACAGTGACATGATCTTGGCTCACTGCTACCTCAGCCTCCCGGGTTCAAGCGATTCTCCTGCCTCAGCCTCCTGAGTAGCTGGGATTACAGGTGTGTGCCACCACTCCCAGATAATTTTTGTACTTTTAGTAGAGATAGGGTTTCACCATGTTGGTCAGTCTGGTCTCGAACTCCTGACCTCGTGATCCACCCACTTCAGCCACCCAAAGTGCTGGGATTACAGGCATGAGCCACTGTGCCCAGCTGGGCATTCTCTTACATAATCATAGTACAGTTATCAAATTCAGTACACTTTGATGCAATAGTTTTATTTGTATTTTTTCCGATTATCTCAGCGTGTCCTCTATAACTTTTTTGCCCTTTCCAGTCCAGAAGCCAGTACAGGACCATGGATTACATTTAGTTGTCTGTTTCCTTAGTCTCTTTTAATCTGGAACAGTTCCTTAGTCTTTCCTTTGCGTTTTATGGCAAAGGCCAGTAGTTTTATGGAACATTTCTCCATTTGGGTTTGCTGATGCTTCCTCTCTGGCCACAGAACTGCATAAATGATTCTGTGTCCTCCTCAGGTATCCCAGGCATAAAATATCCATCTGCTCCTCATTCACTATGTAATTTTGATCACCTGATCAAACTATTGTTCATTTTCTTCACTATAGAGTTTCTATTTTTTCCCTTGCAACTAGTAAGCAATATGTGGAAAGACACTTTAAGCCCATGCATATATCTTACTGCTCATCACACGTTTCTTCCTAAACTTAATTCTTGCTCTAATTAGAGTTTGCTATAAGGCTGTAAACTGTTGATTTTACATGGTTACCCACTCTCTCCACATTTATTGGTAGGTATTCTTTTGTTCTGTAAGAAATGTCTCTCTCTCCCACCCGCTTCCTCTCTCTCTCTCCCTTTCCTCTTTCTTCTTTCCCCTCTCTCTCTTCCCTCCTCTTTGCCTCTCTTCCACTGTCCCTTCTCCCCTATTATTAGTATGAATATATAGATTCCAATTTTATCCATGGGTTATAATTCATTTTTCTTATTAATACTTTTTTTTTGAGACAGAGTTTCACTTTTTCGCCCAGGCTGCAGTGCAGTGGTGCTATCTCGGCTCACTGCAACCTTCACCTTCTGGTTTCAAGTGATTTCTCCTGCCTCAGCCTCCTGAGTAGCTGGGATTACAGGCACTCTCCACCACACCCAGCTAATTTTTGTATTTTTCAGTAGAGACAGGTTTTCACCACATTGGCCAGGCTGGTCTCGAACTCCTGACCTTGTGATCTGCCTGCCTCGGCCTCCCAAAGTGCTGGAATTACAGGCATGAGCTGCCACACTCGGCCTTTGTTATTAATACTTTTAATGCTCATGCTGTCAAACGCTTAGCAAGTTGGTTCCCCTTTAAGCTGGCTCCCTTCTGATATGTTCCCATAATTTTTTTTTAAACCAACACTTTCTTGCTTTCTGGTTCAAGATATTTCAGACCCATCAAGTAGCATCCCTGCTCCAGCACAGGAATCAGCCATTTCTCCAAGGATCCTTCTTTCCTTATCATGGGGAATGGTATTTAGAAACCAAAATCTTAGCACTAGATGTTTTCATTGTTACTGAGGCGTCTGCTTCCAGGACCTTCTTGAGGAAAGAGCTAGGAAAGCTACACACACAGAGATGCATACACACACACACACACAGGCTTGTCTATACATGTCATAGAAATTCTGCAGTTATACTGATACTTTCAATATCAATCCCACTCCACGAGGTTCTTTGTTGCCTTCCCCCCACCCACTCCATCTTTGAATCTCGCTTCTTCCACAATGAGAATTCTGCCTTTCAACAGCATCAGAACACGGACTCATATTCCCAGTCCTAAAACACACATAAAATCATTTCAGAATTGCTACACCCTAATCATCATGCATATCAAATCAAATCAAGTAAAAAGAAATTAAGATGCATTTGAAGTTCTTTTTTTCCCTAGAGTAAAAGTATATTATCAAAGTGTTGTCTTTAAAGTTACTTGAATTAGTTCTTTGCCCCCACAACCCCTGCGTAATGTTATCCATTTTGTAGAGATTTATGCAGAGAAGTATCACTGCCTTCTCTATCACTTCTGTCTGGTTTTCCCTCACCTTTTGTAGGTAAGTCATTTCTTTGTCTTCTGGTTTATTTTTCCTGTGTTTCTTTTTCCAAAAAAAGAGCAGACTTGTGTATTTTCTTATTTCTCCTTGTTTATGCAAAAGGTAGCATATTGTAGATATTCTTCTACAATTGGCTTTTTTAAAAAACTTACCTCCTGAAGTTCATAGAAATACCTTTTAGTGAAATTGATTAGTACTCTGTTGTGTGAAGTACTCTAAGGTATTCAGACAGTTCCCAATATTTTGCTATTACAAATAATGCTGCAGTTAAGAAACTTATATGTACGTACTTCTTTTATTATTATTATTATTATTTTGACAGAGTCTGTCTCTGTCTTCCAGGCTGGAATGCAGTGGTGCAATCTTGGCTCACCGTAACTTCCACCTCCCAGGTTCAAACAATTCTTGTGCCTCAGCCTCCTGAGTAGCTGGGAGTGCCAGCACGCCTGGCTAATTTTTTTGTATTTTTGGTAGAGATGGGGTTTTGCCATGTTGGCCAGGCTGGCAAGTAACCCATGGCCCCAAGTGATCTGCCTGCCTCAGTCTACAAAATTGTTGGTGTTACAGGCGTGAGCCACTACATCTGACCTGTATTTTGGTATTTTGAAGATATATCTTCATGATATATTCCTGGAATTAGGATTGCTTAACTGAAGAGTAAATGTCTGTGTGGTTTTGTTAGATATTGACAAATCCCCCTTCATGGGGCTATACCATTTTGCATTTCCATGGTCGGTGTATGAGAGTGCACATTTCCCTAGAATCTCTTCAGTGGAATATATTATCAAGCTTTTGAATAGGTGCTAATCTGGTGAGTGAGAAGACTTTCTGTGTAGTTTCAGTTTTAATTTCACGAGTGAAATTGTACATCTTTTTCTATGTTTAAGGGCCATGTTTATGTCTCTTTTGGGGAATTTTTCCTGTTTTTTGCCCACTTGAAGATAATAGTGTCAGTGTGTCCTCAATTTTACACATTCTTATGTAATAGGGATATTAACTCTGTATCTGTGATAAATACTTCAAATATTTTCTTCCAGTTTGTTATTTGTCTTTTAACTTTGTTTATGGCTTTTGTCACTTGCTTTTTTTGTAGTCAGATCTATTAAGCATTTCTTCTCTTTCATGTGCCTGTTGAGGTATAGTTAGAAATGTACCTACAGTCAAATTTTAGAGAGATTCATTTCTGTTTTATTTTGGCACTTGCATAGTTACATTTAGACCTTGAATCCATTTGGCACTTACTCTTATATGTGTGAGAAGTGAACATAATTTTATCTTTTCCCCAACTGTCTATGCAGTTGCCCCACCACCTTTATTTAAAAGCCCATTTGTTCCCTAAGATTTGAGATAATACCACCTCTGTCTTAGTGTAGGTTTCCATATGTTGTTGGGTCTGTTTCTGGACTTTCTATTCTGTTTTATCTGTTCATGTGCCAGTACCACATTGTTTTTAAAGCAGAGACTTTATAGTATGTCTTAATGTGAGTACGGCTGGTCTCTGTTACTTCACCTCACTCCCCCCATCCACACACTGTATTTATTCCTTTTCAGTATTTCCCTACCATGTTTATTTCTCCATATAAACTTTGGTAGTAATTCAGCTAGCTACAGAAAGAAAAGGGATTGCTGTTTCACTGGAATTTTATCAAATTTATAAATTATCTTTGAGAAAACTGACATCCAAATACCGTTGAGACATCCTAACCAAGACCTCAAGATGATGTCTTTCTATTAGGTCACCTCTACCTTTGTGTCTTTCAGGAATATTTACAATTTTCTTCATTTAGGGTTTGAACACTTTTTAAGCTTATTCCTAAATATTTTATTTTTCTTATTGCTATTATAAATGGGTTTTTTTGCTTTATATTTTCTAATTGGTTATTTTCATGTATATGAAAGTTATTGATTTTTTATTTTTGCAATTATTAAAGTATTTTAAAGTATAACTAATTTTATTGCTTGTAAGTATATAACCTCAGCATTTTTAGTGCTTCAGAGTTTACAAAGTATTTTTGCAATATATCTTTTAGTTAGTGCATATGATAACTTGATCTAGTAAAACAAAATGCCTCCTAATAGAATATATTGCTTCAATAAAATGACCTATAATTAGTTATTAATTGTATGCTGTAATGTAGTCATTATTTTTCTTAAATACTTTAAAATTATCTACTTCAATGGTAACAAATGTTTAATTTTCAAAACATAATAAAGAGGGCAAAGATAAGCTTCAGCCCAGATCTTGCCCAAATTTTCTCAAAGGTTCAAAATTATGAGCCTTTTAATAGTATATGCTACACATGCCCAATAAATATTATCCTAGTGGTATCAAACATTCTTGCTTATTCTATGGGTTGATGGAGCCAGAGGGAGGTGGACTTCCCTGACCATCTTTCGGTTTCATTGCACTTGCTCCCAATGCCTTTCAGCAGGCTTACCCTTCTGTGCTAGCTGAATGTCTTTGATTTTATTGCTGTAATAGAACACCTGAAACTGGATAACTTGAAAGGAAAGTAGTTGATTTAGCTCATGATTCTGGAGTCTGGGAAGTCCAAGATTGTGGGTCTACACCTGGTGAGGGCCTTGTGCTGCTTCATAGCATTGTGGAGAAGCAGGAAAGGGGAGACAAAGTGTGCCAACCTGTTTTACAACCCGCTTTTTGAGAACGAACCAAGTTCCATGAGAACTGCATTAATCTCTTCATGAGGGCAAAGCACCCATGACTAAACACCGTCAACAAGGTCCCACCTCCCAACACTGCTATACTGAGAAACCACGGTTCTCACACATGAACTTTTGGAAAACACATTCAAACCATAGCACTGAACTATCAATATTTATTTGCAGAGAAAGTCCATAAAATCTGCAAATGCTACAAAACCTAGAGATCTTTTCACAAATTAAATCGTAGTTATCACTCCAGCCCTTGCATCCATTTAAAACACAGCAGTAAGTACATATGGAAGTTATTTATTTAGTTGTCAGACACCGTTTACTATACAGGTGGATTTAGTGGCCACTTTGGAAGAACTGCTCACATACCCCTTTCCCCGAGGACCCCAAGACCACAGATCGAGTCCCCCTACATTGTATCATGCCCTCAGAAATGTTACCTACAACCTGTTACAACTATTCACAGACATATATGGCTGCAATATCAGATTTTTCAAGAGGATTGGCTTCCTAAGCATAGCATAAACGCTTCTTTTTAAAATCTTATCTGATTTTATCTTACATGAAAGGTGGTACGTTACCAGTTTTACTATGTTTTTTACTTTACTTGATGATTTCCTTAAGCTTATTCTCCTCTGTAGTCTATGTGGCCAGAAGAATGCCTAAGCATACTTTTCAAACTCTTCTTTAGGATTTTTTTAAGGTCTATATAAATTTTTAAGCATAGGAATCTCAACAGAGTAAAACCATTTTCTATTTGACAAACTAAATCTAGATACTTCAATTTTGAAACCCATATGCCTGTAAGACATGAATTCCATCAAGATGATAAATTGCATGCTAATCATATCCATCTGTAGTACTTAGAGGGAGATAGTGAGCAGAAGGTTAGCACTAAATCTTTATTATAATTTGAAGAGATTTATTGAAGAACCCATGTCATACTCCTAGTAGTACATAACCACTGCACCAAAACAAACAAACAAACAAAAAAACGAATTTCAAAGAATAAATGAATTCAAGAGAACATCACTGAATGCTTTGCTATATTCATTCATTTATTCATTCAGTGCATACTGAGCACCAGTCCTATACCAGACATCTAAGACCATGGTCTTAAATGTTGGGACACTGCAGTGAACAATGTAGACACAGTGTTCCAGGAGCTTATAGTCTATATAAGATTATTCTTGCTGCATTGACTCTAAAATATATAAAAAAGAACTCCTTCATTTATAAGGCAGAGAATTTTGGCAATATCCAAGCACATTTGAAAGAGACTTCCTAGTATATAAACTACTTCCTGTTGCTATGTGCAATGCTATGTTGGACAACTATTTTCAGACCATTAGTTCTACAGTAAATAATTTCCTCTTTAAATTTAGTTTGTTTTGTAAAAGTTTTAAAAGAATTAATGCACAAGAAACAGCGAGGAACTAGCTTTTAAATGAATAAATATGGCTTGCAGCATTGTGAAGGAGCATGTGAGGAATGTTTGGCTCTGTAGAAGGCAGCAGGTCTTATCCAGTCTCAGGGGTGAACATCCAAGTAGACTGAGTTGCATTATCTATTAGAATTTATCACTGCTCCTGTGGATACAATAATCATGATGAAAAAGAATCCTTCACAGCACAGCTTCCTCCTCTCTGAAACAAGAAAGACTTGATTCGAACAAGATTGAGATAAATGAGTATCTAAAATCCCAGTCCTTCCTTACCTGCTAGAAGCTGAGAGAACCTGATAGGACAATAAGAGGAGACAATTACAGCTCCTATTTCCCTGACACTCAGCCCACACCCAAAGTTGCCCATTGAAAGGAAAATCCTTCTCATCCAATGACATCATATAATCATATGTGAAACAATGGAAAGTGCTGAATAGAGACCTTTATACAATTATTCCAAGGTAATCTGACAGGCTAAAGAGACAGTATGTTTCCTAAGCTGTGTTTCCTACCCCTGGTATGAAGATGTTGGAGTGACTTTATGATCTGGGTTCAACCAAGGCTCCAGTTTCATCTCGTCCCTCCCTACAGCAGACCAATGGCTTACTAAAGATTCTTTAGGTTACAACTATCAGAAACCAAACAAGCATTTCTACACAGAAGGGGCATTTATTAAAAGAATATTACCATATCTCCTGGAATCCAAGGAAGAGGAAAACTCCCCAGGCTCTGGAAGATCCAGGAACTTCCACAAAGGGAAGTTCCATTCCTCTGCCATGAACATGGCTCCGTTCCCAACAACCTTAGTCCTAAATTCCAAAATCGTAAGAAGAAAAATCCAAATGACCCAGTCAATATTTTCTTTCAGACTCAGGCAAGGCTGGTCCCTGCCCTGGGCTCCACACTTCAGAGGGCCTGGGATATGACAAAACCATGGGGAAAAAAAATGTATTAAAAAACAGATGGAGAACAGCGTTAACCGGCGGGGCGGCCGGTTTTATGAATGAAGCTATGGCTACAGATTCCCCAAGAAGACCCAGTCGTTGTACTGGTGGAGTTGTGGTTCGTCCCCAGGCTGTCACAGAGCAGTCCTACATGGAAAGTGTTGTGACTTTTCTGCAGGATGTTGTGCCACAGGCTTACAGTGGAACACCTCTAACAGAAGAAAAGGAGAAAATAGTCTGGGTCAGATTTGAAAATGCAGATTTAAATGATACATCAAGAAATCTGGAATTTCATGAAATACATAGCACTGGGAATGAACCGCCTTTGCTGATTATGATTGGCTACAGTGATGGAATGCAGGTCTGGAGTGTCCCTATCAGTGGGGAAGCACAAGAGCTCTTCTCTGTTCGGCATGGCCCAATTCGAGCGGCTAGAATCTTGCCTGCTCCACAGTTTGGTGCTCAAAAATGTGATAACTTTGCTGAAAAAAGACCCCTCCTTGGTGTTTGTAAGAGCATTGGATCTTCTGGCACAAGCCCACCGTACTGTTGTGTGGATCTGTATTCACTTCGTACCGGGGAGATGGTCAAGTCCATTCAATTTAAGACCCCTATTTATGATCTCCATTGCAATAAACGGATCCTTGTCGTAGTCTTGCAGGAGAAAATTGCTGCCTTTGATAGCTGTACTTTCACGAAGAAATTCTTTGTCACAAGCTGCTATCCATGTCCAGGGCCAAACATGAATCCTATTGCTCTTGGGAGCCGCTGGCTTGCTTATGCAGAAAACAAGTTGATTCGATGTCATCAGTCCCGTGGTGGAGCCTGTGGAGACAACATTCAGTCTTATACTGCCACAGTCATTAGTGCTGCTAAAAATCCAAATACTGATGTGAAGTCATACATTTTACCTTTCATTGTACAGACACTGAAAAGTGGCCTGACAATGGTGGGGAAAGTGGTGACTCAGCTGACAGGCACGCTACCTTCAGGTGTGACAGAAGATGATGTTGCCATCCACGGTAATTCACGGCGGAGTCCTTTGGTC